>NC_044251.1:39320636-39630676 GCF_003957555.1 Calypte anna
CAGCAAATTGTATCTCTTCTATGTTTGTGCATTTACAATAGATATTTAGTTTGCAGGGAATATTTGGTAATTAAGGAGTTGGACATGGCCACTTGTAGGAACTCAGCCTTGTGTGTACCCCCAGGCTGTGCAGAGCTCAGACCTGCAGCATCTGAGCTCCCCACGTCCAGGTCAGTGAAATTAGTCTGCAAAGGAAGGAATTCCCTCTAGAAGATGGGAGAAGATTTTCCATGCTAGCTATTTCCTGGGTCACTTTACCAAGAACTGAAAAAACACTCACTGTTTTCTGTCTTTTTACCTTTTTTTATTTTTTTTTCTTTTTTGGTTTTGTTAGGAGAACATCAAAGTTCTCACTCCCTGCTTTCTCACCATAATCCTGCAAATCCTAAACGTGTGGCTCCCAGTCCTTTCATGCCAAAAGCACAAGTGCCTGTGTCATGGCATTTTAGAAGTTGCAGACAGATTCTACATTTGCATATACAGATTGTCACTAAAAGAGCCAAACCAGGGAAAGTACTTCAAACTTAAATATTTTCTTTTTTTTCCTCTGCTACTTTAAAGCCGATTATTATTTTTAAAAAGACATACATGTGATGTCTGTCTAATTTTGCTTCAGTGGAACAAGACAACTGGACAGAAATGACTTTTCTAGTATTTTTTTTCCCCTCTCCCTTTCCCTAACCATTTTTTTTTTTCCCAAAGTTTCATGCTTAGCAAAAAACCCCTCTGTAATTGTCTTGTCATGATTATAGTTTTCCCCATTCACCGCCGCTTTACATGGAAGCCCCGGGAAAAGACTTCTTAAAAATTAAATTTCATGCCTGCATGTGTTTCTGTGATCTGCAGTGTCTATGATCTCCAAGTGGAAAAAACTTCTCTAAAAATAAATGGATTACCCTTGCTCCGACGCCGTCTGATGTCTCCGGAGCAGATACCGCCGCTCGCCTCTGATCTCTCGCCCACCCCAATCGGGGTGACAGGCGTTGAGGAGAGGGGATGGTGGTGGCACCTTCCACCCTCACCTCCTGTGTTACCGGGGGCTGTGGGGAGCAGGGTTGCCCCACTCGGGGTCTGCATGCCAACCCACTGGAGGACAAAGGTTTGACCTCTCTCAAACAGTGTCGTTGCTCGGTTCCTTGGGAGAACGATCAGCTTTCCACCTCAAAGTCTGTTCTGAGGTTTATTTTCCTTGTTGCCCTTCTCCATGCAGGTTTTTTGGGTTTTTTTCTACAGAGTTTGGATGGCTTGAGGGGGCAGGTTTGGGAGAACCATCAGCTTTCTACCTCAAAGACTGTTCTGAAGTTTATTTTCCTCACTGCCCTTCTCCATGAAGGATTTTTTTTCCAGGGAGTTTAAGTGGGTTGAGGGGGCAGGGTTTTGTTTTTTTTTCCAAGGAGTTTGGGTGAGCTGAGGGAGCAGGGGTTGGTTTTGGTTTTTTTTCCACAGAGTTTGGGTGGGTTGAGGGAGCAGGTTTGGGAGAACCATCAGCTTTCTACCTCAAAGGCTGTTCTGAAGTTTATTTTCCTCATTGCCCTTCTCCATGCAGGATTTTTTTCCCAAGGAGTTTAAGTGGGTTGAGGGGGCAGGGTTTTGTTTCTTTTTCCAAGGAGTTTGGGTGGGCTGAGTGGGGCAGGTTTGGGAGAACCATCATCTTTCCACCTCAAAGTCTGTTCTGAAGTTTATTTTCCTCATTGCCCTTCTCCATGCAGGATTTTTTTTTCCAGGGAGTTTAAGTAGGTTGAGGGGGCAGGGTTTTGGTTTTTTTTCCAAGGAGTCTGGGTGGGTTTAGGGGGCAGGTTTGGGAGAACCATCATCTTTCCACCTCAAAGTCTGTTCTGAAGTTTATTTTCCTCGTTGCCCTTCTCCATGCAGGATTTTTTTTTTCAGGGAGTTTAAGTGGGTTGAGGGGGCAGGGTTTTGGATTTTTTTCCAAGGAGTTTGGGTGGGTTGAGGGGGCAGGTTTGGGAGAACCATCATCTTTCCACCTCAAAGGGTGTTCTGAAGTTTATTTTCCTCATTGCCCTTCTCCATGCAGGATTTTTTTTTTCCAAGGAGTTTGGGTGAGTTGAGGGAGCAGGGGTTGGTTTTGGTTTTTTTTCCACAGAGTTTGGGTGGGTTGAGGGGGCAGGTTTGGGAGAACCATCAGCTTTCCACCTCAAAGGCTATTCTGAAGTTTATTTTCCTCATTGCCCTTCTCCATTAATATTTTTGGGTTTTTTTTCCCAAGGAGTTTGGGTGAGTTGAGGGGGCACGGTTTTGGGGTTTTTTCCAAGCATTTTGGGTAGCTTGAGAGGACAGGGTTGGGAGAACCATCAGCTTTCCACCTCAAAGTCTGTTCTGAGGTTTATTTTCCTTGTTGCCCTTCTCCATGCAGGTTTTTTGGGTTTTTTTCTACAGAGTTTGGATGGCTTGAGGGGGCAGGTTTGGGAGAACCATCATCTTTCCACCTCAAAGTCTGTTCTGAAGTTTATTTTCCTCATTGCCCTTCTCTATGCAGGATTTTTTTTTTCCAAGGAGTTTGGGTGAGTTGAGGGAGCAGGGGTTGGTTTTGGTTTTTTTTCCACAGAGTTTGGGTGGGTTGAGGGGGCAGGTTTGGGAGAACCATCAGCTTTCCACCTCAAAGTCTGTTCTGAAGTTTATTTTCCTCGTTGCCCTTCTCCATGCAGGATTTTTTTTTCAGGGAGTTTAAGTGGGTTGAGGGGGCAGGGTTTTGTTTCTTTTTCCAAGGAGTTTGGGTGGGCTGAGTGGGGCAGGTTTGGGAGAACCATCATCTTTCCACCTCAAAGTCTGTTCTGAAGTTTATTTTCCTCATTGCCCTTCTCTATGCAGGATTTTTTTTTTCCAAGGAGTTTGGGTGAGTTGAGGGAGCAGGGGTTGGTTTTGGTTTTTTTTCCACAGAGTTTGGGTGGGTTGAGGGGGCAGGTTTGGGAGAACCATCAGCTTTCCACCTCAAAGTCTGTTCTGAAGTTTATTTTCCTCGTTGCCCTTCTCCATGCAGGATTTTTTTTTCAGGGAGTTTAAGTGGGTTGAGGGGGCAGGGTTTTGTTTCTTTTTCCAAGGAGTTTGGGTGGGCTGAGTGGGGCAGGTTTGGGAGAACCATCATCTTTCCACCTCAAAGTCTGTTCTGAAGTTTATTTTCCTCATTGCCCTTCTCTATGCAGGATTTTTTTTTCCAAGGAGTTTGGGTGAGTTGAGGGAGCAGGGGTTGGTTTTGGTTTTTTTTCCACAGAGTTTGGGTGGGTTGAGGGGGCAGGTTTGGGAGAACCATCAGCTTTCCACCTCAAAGTCTGTTCTGAAGTTTATTTTCCTCGTTGCCCTTCTCCATGCAGGATTTTTTTTCAGGGAGTTTAAGTGGGTTGAGGGGGCAGGGTTTTGTTTCTTTTTCCAAGGAGTTTGGGTGGGCTGAGTGGGGCAGGTTTGGGAGAACCATCATCTTTCCACCTCAAAGTCTGTTCTGAAGTTTATTTTCCTCATTGCCCTTCTCCATGCAGGATTTTTTTCCCAAGGAGTTTGGGTGAGTTGAGGGGGCAGGGTTTTGTTTCTTTTTCCAAGGAGTTTGGGTGGCTTGAGGGGGCAGGTTTGGGAGAACCATCATCTTTCCACCTCAAAGTTTGTTCTGAAGTTTATTTTCCTCATTGCCCTTCTCCATGCAGGATTTTTGGGTTTTTTTCAAAGGATTTTGGGTGGCTTGAGGGGCAGGTTTGGGAGAACCATCAGCTTTCCACCTCAAAGGCTGTTCTGAAGTTTATTTTCCTCATTGCCCTTCTCCATGAAGGTTTTTGGGGTTTTTTTCCCAAGGAGTTTGGGTGAGTTGAGGGGGCACGGTTTTGGGGTTTTTTCCAAGCATTTTGGGTAGCTTGAGGGGGCAGGGTTGGGAGAACCATCATCTTTCCACCTCAAAGACTGTTCTGGAGTTTATTTTCCTCATTGCCCTTCTCCATGCAGGATTGGTTTTTTTTCCAAGGAGTCTGGGTGGGTTGAGGGGGCAGGGTTTTGGGGTTTTTTCCAAGGAGTTTGGGTGGGTTGAGTGGGCAGGTTTGGACAAAGCCTGCAGTGATGCTGCGTGGGGTGCACCTGTGGGATGGTGGGTGCAGAGCATCCTCTGAACCAGTCCTCCCAACCAGAAAGGCTCCCATGGAGGCTGAGGGCTGGGCCCTGCCCCCTTGGGTTATAAGATTATCTTTTATCTGCAGCATCCAGCCCTGGGCTGGGGCCTGCAGGTGGTATTGCTGCACAAAAAATAAATACCAGTGGAGTCCAGGGATCCATCCAATCTCAAGATTATTTTTTTTTTTCTTCTTGTCTTGCAGCCTCATCTTACAAACCTTCTCCCTACATGAACACACTCTTTTTGGCCTTGCTAGGGTGAAAATTGCAGATGCAGTGAGAGCCCCAGCAAACCCACCTCCTCTTTCCCAGCTGCCCAGTGATTTTGGGGCAGGTTTTTCTTCTTTGAATTAGAAATGACTTTGTGAGTCCTTGCTCCTGTGATGCCACCCAGCAGTGGCACCTGCCAGCTGAGCCAAGGGTGCCCACAGGATGGAACCCCTTGAAAAGGGATTAGGTAGAGATGGGTAGGAAAAACTACTGAGCAGATGACAGCAATAACACACCAACAGGAGCAGGGAGGCTGGTCCAGTGACTGAGCACCAGGCTTGGACTCAGGAGATCAAGGTTTAATCCTCCATTCTTCCACAGATGTTGGCAAGTCATCTAATCTCTCTGTGCCTCAGTTGCCCATCTGGAAAAGGAAGATAATGGTGGTTCTTTTGTCTGCACTGTCTGTTTAGATTTCTAAGTTTTCCAGGGCCAAGGATGCTTCTTCAGGAGGGTATGTACAGCACCTGCCTCTGTAGAGGGAATCACACAGCAGCCTTCCATCCTTTTAAAAAAAAAATAAAAATTAATAAGAGCAATACCAGTCCTTTAATCACCAGGGAAGTCATGCTGGTTTGCAACAAAATTAGCAATTAATGCCTGATCAGAGCTTTAATTGAAGCTGAATGAGCACTTCAAGTAACATAATGGGCATTTCCAGAAAACTTCTTTGGGGAGTCTTGGGAAAATTGATTTGTAAAATGTATCTTTAGATGACCACAACATCCTGTAACACTAGAGAGCCATTTTCAAGCTGGGAGGCAAGGCAGGAGTTGGAATGGAGGGATTTCAACTGGTAAGAAACATCAACGACAGCTTTGCTAGGGTCCTTCCCAACCCATTGTGGGTTCAGGAGAAACTGGACCAACTTCTGCTGTGGAAATCTGCAGTCTCCCTACCTGGGAACACCCTCCTTCTCCATCACCTGAAGAGCATGGGTTGATTTATGTTGATGTGACCCTGGGGGACCCACCACAGCCTAAATCACCCAGTCTGCTTTTCAGGAGAAAAATTGCCCAAAAAAACAATTTCTAGAACTTTTCCTTTGCTGCTCTGTTCTGCTGGACTAATATTTTGAAGACTGTTCAGTCTGGTTTCCAGTGGGAGAGCATTGGTATCTGTCCTGATTATACTTAGCATCTACTGGAGTCTTCACTGAGGTTAAAAGGAAATTTCAGCAGGTAGGATTATCCCCAACAAGTGTTATATCCTGCCAAATCGTGTTTGGATTTTCCTGGACTTATTTACTTGTTCACAACACCCAGGGAAGCAGAGACTTTTTTTTCCCCCAGAAAGAACTTGGCTGTGTTTGAAGACATGGGAGCTGTGTTTTCAAGATGAATCAAACTCAGATTGACTTTGGGATTTGACATAATATTGATTTACTGCCTAACTGTGCTGTTCTGCAGGACGTGCTGTGCCTATTGTGGGCAACACTGAGCTATTCCAGGGCTGCAGGAATGCTTGCTGGTGGCATGCTTGGTTTAGGACAGTTCATCTGAAGCTTTTTTTTTTTAGTTTATGGCTTGTGTCTTGGTTCTGATTTGACTTCAGAGCTGTGAGGTGTGCTGGACTCCCTCCCCTCTGCCTTTCCTCCTTCTCTCTATCATATTCTGTCTTCTCCTCTGACTCTACCCAAGAGCAAGAACCTCACTGAAGCTGAGATTCCTTCACTAATGCTGCTGCAAAAAAACCTATTGACTTCAACCTTATGGTCCTTCATCCATCACTAATTTTTGCCAGGGCAGTTCTCCTGTTCTTCTCACTCCTGTGTGTCCTGTTCCCCAGCTCCTCCTGTCTGACTGATCAGTCCTGTGCCCACTTTTATTAATGAGATGTAGGGATGCAAATGAGCTCCAGGCCTCTCAGTCTCTTTTGTCTCTGTGCCTGATGTGAATCTTCTGTGCTTGGATGACTCTACCATATATTTCTTTTTTGTAGGGATGATCTGCCTGGAGAACTGATGATAAACATCTCACCCAGCTGCATCTTTACCTGCAAATCCTCTTCCACCAACCAGGTAAAAGGGCTCTGGACACAACATATTCCTGATGGTGGGAGTGGAATATGTGGTGATATTACCCTTGGGGTTGTTTTTTTATCACTGCAATGGAGTGAATGCCCCAGAGTGATTATTCTGTGTTCTTGGCACCTTCCTTGGCCCATGGGGAACTGTTTTTGCCATGCTCCAGCTCCCTTACACCACTATTTTCTTGCCTCTGAATCAGGAGAACTGGGGGGTTGTGTGGGTGCAGGGTGAAAATAAATCCTGGAAATATTTATTTTTTTTTCCCACTGAAAATTTTCCATGGAACAGGAGGGTTTTTCAACAACTGCAATTTATAATGCTTTACTGCAGCAAGGGGTTTTAAAACATCACATTTATTAGATCTGGTCAATGTAGGCCAAGTCATTGAGAGAAATGAAAGTTTTACCTAGATCTGAAATCTTTCCTGGCAGTGACAGATGCCAAAGCCTTTCTGGCAAAAAAAAAATTAAACATATACATACAATTGTTCTGGGCAAGCTCACTTTATAAATACCTTTTGCTGGAATAATGATGCTTTGTGCAAAACACACTGCAGAAAACTGTCAGTGAGGATGGAAAACGCTGACCTAGTTTTAACCAGAACAAAAGCAGGATTTATTTTTTTGTACAATTTTTCCTTTTTTTTTTTTTTTTTTTTTTCCTTGGAAGAAAAGAGAGTTCAATAAATGGTAGTGCTTAGGGACTACAGGATTGGTAGAGGGAAGAAAAGCCAAGAGCACCTTCTTGGTCAAATGTCCAAAAGAAACCTTCATAATCTTTGTAGAACTTTTGGAAAAGTCAGTGGTGCCCCCTCAGAAGTGTCTAAATCCTGGTGCTTTTAATTTTTTTATCAGTCTTTAGCCCTATAAAACACCTCCAGCCTCTGCTGAAGATCTGGGTCTTTGGAAAAGGGGGATTTGAATATTAGTTGAGGCATCCCCTTTAACTAAGGTGGATGCACGTGCCCTGATTTGGCATCTCAGGTTTATCTCTTCATAGATGTCTGTGTCCCTTAAATTGCTCTTAAAGCAGAGCATGAGCTGGATGAGAACTCTGGCCACCAAACCAGGGATCTTTGCACTGATTTTGATGGAGATCAGGTGAAGATTATCTTCTTGTCCATGGGTGAAAGACATTCTTTTTCTATAGACAGGTAGTAGGTGGAAGAAATCCAACTCAGGTTTCTGACATGAAAAGGCAAATCCATGGGACGAATTTCCAGGAGGGTTATGACCCACCAAGGTACAACCTCTGGATGTGCCAAAGGTGTCCACACACCCTTGGTGTGGTTTTCCTCTTCCCTTTTTTCCATCATGAATCTGTTATTGGCTGTGGGAGCCAGGGGATGCTGTACTGGGTGTGCTTTGGGCCTGCCAGACTCAGTCACTCATTTCCCTCTTTATTTGACAGAAGATCTTTATGTTCTGCCAGACAAGATCATCCCTTCCTACACCTTCTGCCTTGCCACCCAGCTCCAAAATGTTCCTAAGTCACACTGAATGCAACTCAAGGGTTTGGTACTGCTCTGATGGTGTCACGGTGAGAGCAGCCAGACAGAAAGGGACCTTGGAGTCTGAATTGCCAGGAAGCTGAACATGAGCCAGCAGTGTGCCCAGGTGGCCAAGAAGGCCAATGGCATCCTGGGCTGGCTCAGGAACAGCGTGGCCAGCAGGTCCAGGGAAGGGATTCTGCCCCTGTGCTCAGCCCTGGGGAGGCCACACCTTGAGTACTGTGTCCAGTTCTGGGCCCCTCAGCTCAGGAAGGAGATTGAGGTGCTGGAGCAGGTCCAGAGAAGAGCAAGGAGGCTGTGAAGGGATCCAGCACAAGTCCTGTGAGGAAGGGCTGAGGGAGCTGGGGGGTGTTGAGGCTGGAGAAGAGGAGGCTCAGGGGAGACCTCATCACTCTCTCCAACTCCCTGAAAGGAGGTTGGAGCCAGGGGGGGTTGGGCTCTTTTCCCAGGCAACTCTCAGCAAGACGAGAGGGCAGGGTCTCAAGTTGTGCCAGGGGAGGTTTAGGTTGGAGATTAGAAAGAATTTCTTTCTGGAGAGGGTGATCAGGCATTGGAATGGGCTGCCCAGGGAAGTAGTGGATTCTCCGTGTCTGGAGATATTTCCAAAGAGCCTGGATGTGGCACTGAGTGCCATGGGCTGGGAACTGCAGTGGGAGTGGATCAAGGGTTGGACTTGATGATCTCTGAGGTCCCTTCCAACCCAGCCGATTCTATGATTCTATGATAACTAGGTAGAAGTCATAATCTCAAAAAAAAAATACACAAGTGACAGAAAATAAATAGACCAACCAGAGGTTTCCTTCTTAAATTGGGAAAAAATGTGTTTAAAATTACTGTGAAGGAGCAGTGTAATACTACTAAATTTCTTCTTTATTTAAAAAAGAACTTTAGATTTCCACAAGCCTTTGGGCTCTACCACATTCACATCCCTTCTTGCAAATTTTTTATACTTACACCAGTCTTATCTTCCAGAGCATTCCAGTTCATTAAAATTAATTTTCTCTCTCTTTTATTTTTAATCTTTCACCTTATTGTCAGCCTCAAGTGTGAGTCCCTCCCTGGAATGTTGTTCCTTTATTGCTCATTGTCAAAAACATTTTTCCCTGGAATTCTCCCTCCTGGTGCCATAGTGGGCTATTGCTCTGGGTCAAAGTTTGCCTATCAAGCCATCAGTTTTCATCATTGTGTTTGTCAGGAGCTAAGGACATTTTTATTAGACAAAAAAATAAGAGGGGAAAAGGCATTAAAATTCAGCCTGCCTGTTGCAAGCTGTGATTGAGTCCAACTTTTTTGTAAAATACAATTATATGAAGTAACCTAGAGGAAAAATATTGATATTTGCCACTGTGGGGATTTTTGGTTGTTTCTTTTTTTCTCTTTTAATGTTGTCTTGCATACAGCAGGAGAAGGATTTTTCTAAAGTAATATTAAAGACTTTTATACTTTAGGAGAATTTGTTTGCTAATTCCAGAGTTCTGAAACTATGGGCAGGCTTTTAATGCATTGAGATCTACACAAGCGTAGTAAAAAGCTCTAATCATGACAGTTTATAATTATTGCTAATTTTCCCAGAGTTTTTCATTTTTAGATTTTTTTTCTCTATTTGTTTTTCTCAAGAATTCATTGACTTTTTTTTTTGCCAAAAATTACATCCTTTGTGCTCCAGGTTTGCAGCTACCAGGAGGTCCTGGGCAAAAACATCACTGAGAGATGTTTTTTAGATTAAATGTTAGAGGGTTCTTATGTGTTCAGTGCAAACAGTTGAGTTTTATTCACAAAAAAAACCCCCAAACCCAAAAGAACAACAAAAAACCCAAACCCAACCAAACAAAAAAAAACAAACCAAAAGGATTTTATTGTGTAAGGAAGCAATAAATCCATCCTCCAACCTCCTGTACAGAGCTAACTGCCCTTCAGACAAAAGTTGCCCTTTTTGTTCCCACCTTTAGGGGCTTCAATTGCAAATTCAAAGCCACTGAGAGGTGAAGAGAGCTCAGGAAGATGAGGTCAAATGTGAAAAATCCCACAAGTGATGCAGTTTTCCCCCTTCTTGCTGATCCCAGCCATGCTGAGGTGGGGGCTGCAGGGTGTGCACTGTGGTGTGGAAGTCCCATGGGATGCCATGAGAGGTACCACATCCTCGGTGGGAATTGCTTGGGAACATCACCTTGGGTTCCTGTGATGGTGCAGATGTGATGTGAGACACAGTGGCCACTTGTGCCACTCTTTGCCACCATGACCAAAAGATCCTGGTGGTGAGCACCTTCTCAAATCCCTTTCACCATGAGAGTTAGGAATATATTGACACTGAGTGATTGAATAACCCCGGGAGCTTCAGCTGCTCTGAAGTTTGAGCTGATGTTGAGCATCAGATATCTGGGGAACAGGACAATCCAGGCTGCAGCAATTATCCTGGAGAAATAAAATGAAGTGCAGTGTTACAAAGGGATTCAGGGGGTGAAGTTATTCTTTTTGAAGGAAAAGAAATCATTCCAACTGGTACCTGTAAGCCAAAGGCAGAAAGACACATCAGCAAGGTGGGGAGGAGACACAAGCTCTGCGGTCTCCATCCCATCACAGTCAATGCCTTATTAATGTGCTGAGCAGGGAGAGAATAGAATCAAGGAATCACAGACTGATTTTAGTTGGAAAGGACCTTCCAGATCACCCAGTTCCAACCCCCCTGCCATGATCAGGGACACCTCCCACCAGCCCAGGTTGCTCCAAGCCCCATCCAACCTGGGCTGAGACACTGCCAGGGGTGGGGCAGCCACAGCTTCTCTGGAAAACGTGGCACAGGGGCTCAGCACCCTCACAGCTAAGATTTCCTTCCTAATATCTTACCTAAACCTCCCATCTTTCAGTTTGAAACCATCCCACTCATCCTACCAATCCATGCCCTCGTGACAAGTCTCTTTCTCGTAGTCCCCCTTTCAGACACTGGAAGGTGATCTAAGGTCTCCCTGGAGCCTTTTCTTTTCTCCAGGCTGAACAACCCCAGCTCTGTGTATTGGGGATTCCAGAACTGGACCCAAGACTCCAGGTGGGGGAGTAGAATTTGCCCCCTCAAACTTCTGGCCACACTGCTGGGGATGCAGCCCAGGACATGGTTGGGTTTAGGGACATCCAGAACCTTTTGCCAGCTCATGTTGAACTTCTCATCAACCAAAACCCCCATCCACCTTCCTTTTCCTCAGGGATTTTCTCAATCCATTCTCCACCCAACCTCTATTTCTGCTTGGGATTGCCCTGACCCAGGTGCAAACTTGGATCACAGACCATGGAGGGGAGAAAACTCCATTTCCTAAAGTTCCTGAGTGGTTTTCAGGGGTGCTGGGTGTCAAAGGCACTAAGGCATGAAGAAAGCTTTCTGTGTGGCTGTTGTGATGTGTTGGTTCTCTTCACAGGGAAATCAAAGTGGGAACACATCTGAAAAAGTAGATAGCCTAATGAGTAAGACATTTGGTAAATAAGACCAATTAAAAATCAAATGCAGTACACATCTGAAAAGGCAGATAATATGGTGGGTAAGACATTCAGTAAATAAGAGCAAATAATGATGTTCTAAACCTCAACCTAACACACTCACGTCAGCACTTATGCTCTCACATTTTAAAATATTTTTACCATGATAAATAATTGCACATTTAATTAAATAATTTTTAATCACAGTGAGGTTTTTGGGGTTTTTTTAGAAAAAATATTTTTTTATCTTCTAATCAGGTAATTAACTCAGCCAAGCCTTCCTAATTTTTCTAATTTTTTTTTTTTTTTTAGAATATGTGGAAGAGAGATCTGCAGTGGAAATGGTTTTATCTGCCAGCAATGTTATTAGGACAAACTTTACAGCACTTTAAACAACAGCTTGTGTGGATTTGGTTTGGAGGAAAGGAGCATGGAGTGGTGGGAGAACCTTCATACGTGGGACTCCATAAGAGGTCTGAATCAAGAAGGGAACCCAAGTGTCCTGAATCCCTTGTGCTTTGGTGCCAATAATGTAAAGAGATGATTTATGGGGCCCTCAGGATACATAGAAAATTCTAAAGTGTGTCTTGCCTAATGTATCACCTACCTTGCTGATCTAGAGAACCTCTCAGCATCTTCAAATTCTGCCAAAAATGTGTCTATTATCTAAAAAATCTTTAGTTTGAGCTTTAGAGCTCTGGGACAACCTGCTCCATCTCACGACCCCATCACAGAGCCATGAGCATCCCTTTGTTTTCCTGGAGTCAGCATTTTTGGAGCTGACACACTGCATAGCCCAGTCCAGATGAATTTAAAATCAGTGTAAAGTTCAACATTTTGTGACCTTAAAATGTCCTGGCCACTCAGGATTTGAAGACTTCAAGACCTGCACAGCTCCTCATGGTCTTAAGTTGTGCCAGGGGAGGTTTAGGTTGGAGATGAGAAAGAATTTCTTTCTGGAGAGGGTGATCAGGCATTGGAATGGGCTGCCCAGGGAAGTAGTGGATTCTCCGTGTCTGGAGATATTTCCAAAGAGCCTGGATGTGGCACTGAGTGCCATGGGCTGGGAACTGCAGTGGGAGTGGATCAAGGGTTGGACTTGATGATCTCTGAGGTCCCTTCCAACCCAGCCAATTCTAGGATTCTATGATATTTGTCACTATAATTAATCCTTTTCAGTAGAAATGTTTATTTTAATTCTAGAACGTCCCTGGCTGAATTTTCAAGGCATTGCTTCTCCATACATCTTTCTCTAGGAAGTCAAAAGCATGTTTCTATCAGGGATTTTTTTAAAATCCTCTGTCTGGACAACTACTCTAGACCACAATTAGCCAGGTCAGACTTGCAGCCTGACATTTTTCACATTGCAATTCCAACTAATCTGTGCAGAGCTCAGTGTACAATCCCCATGGCACGTGATGCCAATTTTTTTTTTGTTTTCTTGATGTCCCAGTGGCTGAAAAATATTTTCAGTTTCCTCAGATTCACTTCTGCTTCGAATTGCTTTTGGAGAATTCTTGGAGAGCTTTTTGTTTGCTTGTTTCTTTGTTCATTTAATGCCCAACTTGCTGCTAGGAACTGACCCTTCCAGCTCAGCGGTGGCTGGCGACAGATGTCACCCAGCAGTGGTTCTCTGCCAGCAGCAGCTGAGAGCAACTCCCAAGGCCAAGTTTCTAGTTTCAGGAACTGAAAAAAACAACAAAAAAAGTGAATTCATTCACTGCAGTGTTTCATAGAGGCTCTATAGAAAATTCGTGTTCAGCCTCTTCTTGTTGGAGGAAAATGAAAAAAACTCCTTGGCTCTAAGAATTATGGTGGGATATCTAGGAGAGGAATTAATTCAGAAATTGGAAGGACAAGCACAAAATCCAAGTGCTATAGTTTTGGGTTGTTTTTTTTTTTTCTGAAATACAGCATGTGTTGTATTTGGGATATATGTGCTGTATTTTTGCTATATGTGCTGTATTTGTGCTGTATGTGTGACAGCCAAGCTGAATACTGATAGTCTTTAGTTCTTGTATCATTCTCTTAAATTTGGGGTTATTTTCATCAATGGCAGCTGGCAGAGGTGAGAGGTGTCATGTAAGCCATGGGGATGTGCACCTGGAAGAGTCTTGTGAATCCAGCTCCCTGGCATTTTCAGGAATTAAAATAACTGTAACATTTTGCTGTTTAAGCAGACCTTTTCCTACACTTATTCAGTTGTTGGGTCAGAGATCTTTGGCTTCCAGGAGACAGTTTCCCCCTTAGATGGGCTGTTTCTCTGGCTAGTCAACACCTGGGAAATGACCCATATCAGCAAACCCATCTATAGGTTTTGATAAGAGAAATATCTACTTTGGTAGTGATCAGCCATGGATTTATTCCATTTTCTGGGTGTCACATTTTTGTCTGCTGTCCTGCAGTCCTTTAGAAGGAGACTGTTTTGCTGCTTGTTGCAAAGTACATCATGGGAAGCATCTGCTTATTTAATGCATGCAATAGCCCCATAAAGATACTTGAATTTTAGCTTGTGGGCCTCAGACATTATAGAGAAGAGGCAAACATTGGGTGAGCCCCAGAAAACCTGTTGAACAGCACAAGGCAAAGCATCTCACCCTGGGATCCTCAGCTCAAAACCATGAAATTTGGTGGACCAAATCTAAAAGGAAAAAAAAACACAAAAACCACCATGAGACACTTTTGGATATCAGCCTGTCTTTTTTGGCTGCAAGAATTGAATTAGAAATCCTAGAATTATCTCAGCATACTTTGGAATATGTTGAAAATTCAGAGAAAACAGAACAGTGAGGGAAGTTCCATGGTTACAAACATGTTATTGTGCATGCATGTGGGGAAACACCTCTTTCAGAGCACAGTTTTTGCACCAACAAGGTTGCCAGATATTTTGCTGCCTGACAGTCACTTTCCTTGTTCTAATTACTGCATTTCTGGGGCCTTGGGCTGATGGCCTTTTGGGAAAAAGCTCAAAAGCATATTCACTGCTGTTGTGGCTTTAATAAATACCTGTCCCTTCTCCCCTTTGGTGAAGCTGTAATAAAGATGAAGCAGCTGATGGAGGTGGCAAAAGAAACTGCAAATGGTCAAATACATGGATCACCTGGCTTCAAGCTCTTCATGGCTTTGATCTTTGCCTCAGTCCATTCCAATCCAGCAGACCCTCAGGACTCCTTCTCTTGTACCCATGAGCAAATCTGATGAGTGTAGAGAAACAAGATAAACCAGGTGCCTCGAGTTGCCAAAGAGTGGGTGTGAGTCCACCTGTGCCTGGTTAGGGCAGGACCCCTATTACCAGGGGGCCAATAAAGGTGGGACACACACCCACAGAAGGCACCTCAGCTCACTCTGGTGCGAGGCATGGAGAGGCCAGCAGCTCCTCGAGCCTCAGGAGCAAGAAAGGCTCTTCCTGCTACGCTTCTACCCTGGAAGCACTGTGTGGTGGCTGGAGTCCTGGAAGAGGCCAGCAGCTTGTCGAGCTTCAGGAGCAAGAATGGCTCCTCCCGCTACAGATGAGCCCCTTGAAGGTGTGCATTAATGAAAGGCATTGCACAGGTGGCATTGAAAAGGCATTGCCTTTTTCTTAGTCTATAATATATTTTAACATAATTATTATTTATTTATTATATTATGTATTCTATTTATTATTTACCATAATAATTATATTTTAACATTCTTGTGTTTAACCCACAGTGGCTGAGGCTGCAAATGTGCACGTGGAGACAGTGCTTAAAAATGAATGAAGAGAGAAGCTACTGCCCTGGGTTGAGGTAAGGACCTACCCTGTACACAAATATATGTATAATCTCTATGAATTAATTATATATATATATATATATATATAAAGAATTAAATCCATTGTCACTGATGCAAGGAAGACAAGAAGACTGTGTGATAATGAAAGGTATAACCTAATGCAGTTATCTTCACTCTCATCATAAGCAGTACTGGGGAAAAAAAAAAACCCAAACAAATAAAAATATAAAAAATAAAAAAATAAAAAAAAAAATAAAAGAAAAAAGAAAAAGGGAGAGAGAGAGAATTTTAATATCATCAATAAGAACCCTGTTGCACACCTGGGGTCTAAACGTCTGGGAGAGCGCTGTATTAAGGAAACCATCTCCAGGCTTACAGAGTGGATGAAAACAGAATGCACCAGCCACCTGCAAGTTTAAATCACTAATTTGGGGAGATGTTTCTGTGCCACCCAGTTTCAAAAGCCCAGCACAAGCTGCAGAGTCATTGTTGTTGCTGTGATCCCCACACATCCCCATCTCAGCGAGCGGGGATTTAGGCGCACGCGGTGACTCGCTGCCTGCAGAGGAGGCTCTGGGCCCCTTAGAATGCCTTTAATTCCTGCCTGCTAGGGGTTATGTTCACTTCTTGATGTGCTAGGATTTATATCCATCACTCCTGGTAATACTCATGGGAATTGCATGCATGAATCACCATTCAGGAAGATGAATCCTCACAATGTTTATTTTCTGGAGTTTTCGCGTGTTTCTCCTCAGTCAAGTTGCTTATCCTGATTAGCAAGCCCACAGTTTGTTGATTAGAAACATATAAAATCCCAGGTGAAATTCTACTGTTATTAAGGCAGAAAATGGCTTCAAAGCAGGCTATGCTTTGTGGATAGTCAATAATAGATTCACAGAATGGTTTGGGTTGGAAGGGACCTTGAAGCTCCTCCATTGCCACCCCCCCGCCATGGTCAGGGACACCTCCCACCAGCCCAGGTTGCTCCAAGCCCCATCCAACCTGGGCTGAGACACTGCCAGGGATGGGGCAGCCACAGCTTTTCTGGGAAACCTGGCACAGGGGCTCAGCACCCTCAAGCCAAAGACCTTCTAATGTCTAAACTAAATCTCCCTCTTCCCATGTAAAACCATTCCCCCTTTGTCTTATTTCTGCATGCCCTTGTAAAAAAATCCCTCTCCAGGTTTCTTTTTGAGTCCCTTATATTGATAATGACATGAAAATGAGCACCTGAGTGGAGTGACACCTTCAAATAATCTGCAAAATTACATTTCAGTCCCCACCTGGGCTTGCAGCTCTCACCAATAGAAAAAAGAAGCAGGGCCAAAGCCTGATTGGTGATTTTTCCATCCTGGGAATGTATGTAGAATGTGAGCACAAGATGGCTGTCAAAGGGCTGGAGAGGCCAGGCCTCGTGCAGAATTGGTAATTAATTAATTAATTCAAATTGCACTTCCTCAGCAGAGCTGCTCTGTGTGGTTTTCTTGTGCACACCAGTCAACAGCTCCCTCTTGCTCCCAGGGAACCATGGGGTCACACCTGAGAAGTTCTGGGTGATGTTAAAAGTCCCCCTTCCCTCCTTGTCCCCATGCCCCAAGCCTTGTTAATCTTTTCCATGGCTTTTCCATCCCAGGGATCCAAAGGGAAACTCCCACCTCGTGGTATATCAGTAGTATATACCACCTCTTGAGCAAGCTCTGTGAGGTTAAGCAAACCCCATCCAACAAGTTGTTTTTCCTCCTGGAGACCACAGCGGTTCCACCTTCTGGTGGGCTCAGGACTGCAGGGTGAGGATGCTAAGAAGGACTGAAGAAAGCTGCACCCCCAAATCCTTTGTTCCTGGAGCCTCACAAAGATCAGCTCCTCACTGGCCTTTTTCAACACCTCTCTGAAACCCAAAGATAAACTGATTAGGCAACATTGCTTTGAGTGCCAGCAGCAGACTGATAACACACAACCCTTTCCTATTTGCCACCACGCAGAGCTACATCCTTCCCATCAGGACAGCCCTATGAAGGAAGAGGAGCTCACTGAAGCTGAATCTTTGTGAGGCAGAGGGGATGCTGCTGCTCAGAGGAAAGGATTACTAAGAGGTTGTAGCTCTAGCACTGTCTTGATTTTATTTTGTTGAAAGTGTCTGATCAGCTCAGCCTCCCCTGATAATAATCCCTTCATGTGCACAAATAACATCCTTCTCTCTTCCCTTCCAGCTCAGAAACTCAGTCCTACCTCCTCTGGTGGTGAATGCACCTTGTTCTTGCAGTATCTTCCAGGAAAAGTGCAACAGTGTGAGAGAACTGTGCAATAAAGCCATCAGCATTTGGAACACTCTCCCTAGTAAGAAATGCCACCAGGTATCTCCCTAATGATACCAGCTATTCAGCTGCTTTGCACCTCCAGTCTTTCAAATGGCTTTTCAGAGAATTTCAAACCTAGTTCATAGTCTGTTCTTTGCTGGCAAGGCCCAACCAGCCCTGAGAAAGGGCTACTGAAAAAAAAATAAATAAAACCATGGACTCCTGAGGGCTGTCCTCAAGAATTTTGCTTCTCTGAATTGCAGAGCCCTGTGTGATTGAGTGACCAGGACCTGGGTGAGATACAGCTGAAAGCCAGTGCAAGGATGGCTCACTGAAGAAGAAATGAGCACCATAAACCTCCCTTCCTTCTACTAGATGTCTGTTCTTCAACCTCACTTTCTTTTGTTCATGAATCCCTTCAGGTAAGAAGCCTCTTGCTGAAAAAAAAAACCCAACCAGTGCAGCAAACTCCACTGAGACAGAGTAAATAGCAGAGAGATGTGTCCAGTGATCTTCCCTCAGCAAGAGAAGATTTTCCTGCTTAGTTTGAAGCACAACCTTGGGTGACACAGAGTGATGTAGTACAGAGTATTTCTCATGGAAATTCCCCTCCCTTCCAGCTTGCAGCCTGAGAACTTCCTCATGGAGACAAGTCAGGGTCCAGGTCTGCACTTGCAGCCCCAGGGTCAACCTGTGGTCTGGTTGAAGTAAATACAAGTAAACCAGCAAGTAAACCAGTAAATACAAGTAAACCAGCAAGTAAACCAGTAAATACAAGTAAACCAGCTACAGAGCTTTAGCCAATGTGAGGAACCCCTCTTGGTTTTGATGGGTAGGTCTTACCTTGAAATAGGCTTTTACAGGCACTGAGCACCAGTGCTCTCACTTGCAGAGAGTAATGAAGGTGAAGTGCCATAAAATGCCAGGGATTTAGCAGAAATAGCCTTTCTCCCTGTATTTGCTGGGCATCAAGTTTAAATACTCACTCCTGAACACAATCAAGAAAAAAGCTTTCAGCAATCAAACTTGTTGGACTTGACTCCTTCAGTTGTCCTGCATTCACAGTCTGATTTTCTAAAGCCATGAGCTCCCTCCATGCCAGGCCAGGGCTGGATCTTCACCTCCAGATGAAATAAAAATGCCTGCTACCTTTCTGGGTAGAACTAAAACCCTCTTCTGTGTTTTCCTATGAGCAGTTTTCCCTTTCAAATTCTCTCGTTAGCAACAAAGAATGAGTTATTCTTGTTACCCTTAAGCTTATCTGCCAGTCCTGCATTTCTTCCCCTCTCCAAGTGAAGTTTTCTCAGAGTACCTGCAAGCAAGGATGAGGCTGAAATTGGCTTGTACATCAGCTGAGGCTTCAAACAAAGATGAAGTGCTGTGACAAACAAATCCAAAGTTGCTGTTTGCTTCTCTCTCTGGCTCATTCTTACTCATGAAGGTTTAAATTAACTGACCTGGGTGTCAAGCCTAGGAAAAAAAAAAAGAAAATTATGTTATGTTCTGTCAGATGGAGAAACAGCAATAAAAGTTTAGAGAACTAACTGAAACATGTCTAATTATTTGAGCTTAGGATTTAACTTGTTCGTTTCTTTTCTTTTCCTTTTCTTCTCTTAGTCCCTGACTGATACTTCAGGCACAAAACCCAGCAGGGAGAGAGGTAATGGAATTTGAAGGCAACTGGTGTTCAAAGAACTGCCTTGAAATGGGTCTATGCTAATGCCGTGGGTCTCTGCAAATTGGGTCAATATCTTGCATACTCCAAAAGGCACAACTTCATCAGGACAGGCTAGAGGATTGTGTCTAAGAAGTATTTCACAGGTCTGCACCTCTGAGCCAAAACCTCAAAGGGTTTTTGGCTAGAAGTGACCCGGCCCTTGGCCAGAGCAGGATGAATTCATCCCCAGAGAATCATCCGGCGCGTGTGTGGTCTCTGAGCTGGGCACAGGGAGGGCACATCCATCCTGATGTAACTGAGTTTAATTGCTGCCTCCTGACTCTTTTCATAAAAGGAATCTGTGCTTAAAGGCTCAGAGCCTTTTCCTTGAGCTTTCTTACTCCAGATTGAGCTGACGTAACTCCCTTGTCCTTGGTGGAATTACATCGGCGAACCGTCGGTCGGATGCAGATTTGAATCTGGCCAAGACCCTTCACCATGTTCCCTTCTTTGTCTTCAGGTATCCTCAGAAAACATTAAAAAATTGTTTCTCATGTTTGCACCTGCAACAAATATTTGGGCAAAGTAAAAAGTTAAAGGATTCATTATAAATTTCAAAATCTGGTTTGCATGAAGTCAGATTAATGTTCTTTTTTTTTTTCTGAGGAAGAAAAGATTTTTTTTCCAGAAACAGACATCAAAAAAACCCCACAGCACTGAGAAAAGGTAAAATAAAAGCTATAATTCAAGCCCACAGGTCTTTCTGTTGAAAATATGAGGGCAGGCATCAAGCTGGCACATATTTCTGAAACAAAAAAATAGACACAACTTAAAGTTTTCTGTCTTGGAGAAGAGGTTGTTGTGTATCCCTGGAGGAATAGGGGTTGGACTTAATCTTAAAGGCTTTTTCCAATCAAAACAATTCAATGATTCTGTGAAACTGGTGCTTGGTTACACGGGATAAAAAAAAAACAGTACTAAACCCCTAAAAGAAATCTAGGTGCAACACTGAGAGCCTAAAACTGCAGACTCTGTTTGGATAAATTAGGGCATTAAATGCATGATATGCACAGTAAGCAATAAGTGCAGGTAATTCTGGAAATAAGAGGCAAGGGGAATGCATGAAGTGCTTGTTGAAATGCAGAGCAAGACCCAACCAAAGCAGGGAATTCCTTTATAGTCACCATTCACTGGTTCCATGTGCCCTTTGATTATAGAGAGAGCTGTCGTTTTTCAGGACACTCCAGAGAGTTTGTCACAACAGCAGAAAAGCTAAACCTCAAAATCCCAGTTTTGGATTAGAGAAACTGAGGATATTTTTTCCTATGGAAATGGTTTGTGTGCCCTGCAGTTTGTCCTTTTCCCAGCTGTGCCAGCTGATGTTCTCTCTGCCCTCTCTCAAACTTGGATGACTGTAATGATGCCACTGTAGAAAAATAATCAGTATTTTCACTTTTTGTAGTGCTAATTTTCACTATTTTTGTAGTAACAGGCTTCCACCACATTCTTCTTGAACTCACTGACCTACATTGCCCTCCAAAGAGGTATCCACATCCCCTGCTGACCCTCAGTGCTTTCTCTCCACAACGCAGAAGGAGAAGAGGTTGGTGTCACTTCCTGAGGGACAAATACGGATGTTCCAGGTGAAATGGAAAACCAGCACTGACAGCCTTGGAATAAGAGAGAGACAGAGCCAGCTGGAGCCCCATCATTGTGTTGGTGATGTGCTGGGGTTCACAGGTTGCTGAGCAGTTGCTATGTGAAGCAGTTTTGTCTGATTAGTGCCTATGAACTCAGTGCAGATTCCACCTCAATGCTGTAAATGAACTTCAGGGAAAACAGGGTTTTTCTTTTTGATCAACTGCATCTCTGGCAATATAATGAGCACAATTACCCTTGCCTGACTATGCAACATTATTCTGTTTTGCCAGTTAATTGCTGACGATGGTTTCAAGCTTATTAAAAGCAGACAATGTATTCACACGTGTTTCATCAAAAATTTCTGATAAAATTTAGATTAATATCTATCCTGTATCATGTTTCCTTGGTGTTTTTTTTTTTACAAGACAGTCTATTTAGCATCCCAAATTGTTCCTGCTTTGCTACAGGAGTGAACATTTTATGTCAGTGCTGTCAAATAATGGTGTTTTCATCTGAGGCCCAAATTCACAAACTTCTGCACACCTGAGGATGTTTTTGGAAATCAATTCTTAATCGAGGCATCAAGAAAGGGTCAATTCTAATTATAATTGTAGCTGTAAGAGAAACATCACAGAATTACTGCGGCCTGTTTGTGGATTATTCTGCCTTTAAATGCAAAGCCCAAGGATTTTTCATCCTCAAAGGGTTTTCAATCCAAGGAGAAGTTTAGAGCCACCAAATGGATGAACAGAAGAAAATACTGTGACAATGCAGATCAATATGATTGGTAATGGCCTCATCAAACCTAGTGCCAAATGCTTTGCCTTTAATATGAACAGGACTCTGCAGTTCATTAGTGTTTGGGATGAGAGGACCTGAAAGCATCTTGCCTACCAGGAATGCAGGAAATTCGACTTCCCTTCGATACGGTGGGTGCTGGAATTTCCCTTTCCTATTACCTGAGCTACTACAGATATATAGACTGTGAAAAAAGCCCTCTTCTAACCCTGACTCAAGGTTGTATTTAGATTTTAAAGCCCACAAACCATGGGCAGTTCTTTGTTCCAGGTTTGCACCATGCGTGAGGACCCAGGGTGGCTACAGAAACATTTGTGGCATCAGAAAAAAAAAAAAAAGATAATCAGAGTGAAGATAACTAGAGTTTGTTCAGTTCCTAAAGCCATTCTTTCAAAGGCATTTCATTGTTGGGTAGAACTGATTGGGTGGTTGGTGTGGTGGTCATCTGGATGGAGGTGTTCATCCATCAGCAGCACAGAGCCTGCAAGCATGAACTTTGCAGTGCTAATCATGAAAGTGAACACAGTCTTGATGGTGAGTGTAGGGGGGAGCTAAACATAGTTTCCTCTAATCTCTTGGGATCTGGGTATTTATCTCTCTGCTTAATTGAATGAATGGGAAATTAGATAAAACTTTGCAGAGTAAATCTTTCAGCAAATGTGATACCCAAGTAAAAAATTTCCAGCGGACTCTACATTTTCACAGCTGCTCCTTTGTTTTGTGGAAGTGTATTTTGAATGTAAGTCCTGCTTACATTGCATCCCTATTAATTCTATTGTACATATTAAATGTCCTCTTTGTAGTGTGTAAAACCAGAAGGGAGACTAAAAACAAATACCATGTGTTTAAAATGTTTTATGGAAGATGGCACCAATATTTTCTGAAAGACTCCATGAGTCCAAGGCACTGCTCTCTGGTAACAGTGTTACTGTTCAAGGCCAAAACTGGATCCTAAAATTCAGTAGGAAATAATGAGAGGTAGGAGACAGAATATACTGCTTAGCCTTGCATGAAACAACCAAAAAAACCCAACAAAAACACATATAGACAAGACTCACAAAAAGTGTTACTTGCTTCTCTACCAACTTCCTTCTTTCTGTGACAGTTTAAGTCCCATTTAGTTAAGAAATAGAAGTGATTTTATTTCAGCAAATCTTGTAAGTCATTAGTAGTGAGGCCTGTGTGTATCTTCTTCCAGATTTGTCTTTTAATCAGTGGATTTTGGGAGATAGGTTTGCAGGAACCTGTCAATAGCAGCTACCCTGAAGTCTTCCTTATCAAGGGGCTTCCCATGTGTAAATGAGTTTGCTCCCATCCCATGGAAAATCAGGAGTTAAAGGAGGATCACAGGTTGAGCACAATTGGGGTGTTTAGTCTGGAGAAATAGAGGCTGAGGGGGGACTTTCTCACTCTCTACAACTCCCTGAAAGGAGGAGTTGGTTTCTTCTCCCAAGTAACAAGTGATAGAACAAGAAGAAATGGCCTCAAGTTGTGGCAAGGGAGGTTTAGATTGGATATCAAGAACCATTTCTTCACTCAAAGGGTTTTCAGGCCCTGGAACAGGCTGCCCAGGGCAGTGGTAAAGTCCCCATCCCTGGAGGTGTTTAAAAGCCCTGGAGATGTGGTCCTTAGGGACATGGGTTAGTGGTGGCCTTGGCAGTGCTGGCTAAACAATTGGACTGTATGATCTTGAAGGTCCTTTCCAAAAGAAATGTTTCTGTGGGATTGCTTTTGAACATCTCATCAACTGACCCCAAGGACCTTTCACACCCTCTCTCATGACAGGAAACATTTGCACTTCCAGTCTTGATACAGAGGTGGGACCATGGGATGTGAACTTTGAGTTACTCCAAGTGGACCAGCCTCAACCAGAAGACCCCAGCAGAGCTGCATTAGGGAAGGATGATACATTCAGCCATCCTAGAGTTAGTGCTGTGTGACATCCCAGCTTCTGGGAGAGGCCTAGCTAAGGGAAAATAGACATGGCCATAGTGTCCCACACATCATCCCTGCCTGCCCTAAGGAACAAAAACATCTGGCAATATTTGGGACATCTGTCAGGTTATTTAATTTTGTGTTAGAAACGCTGACTAATATACTGCATGTTGGAAAATAAAAATACCCTCTCTGGAGGTGTAGCATTTTTAATTTGGTTGCAGCTGTGGCTCCAGGCCTTTGCTTACCAAAACAAGTGGCAAATACATCCATGGAATCACAGAAGGGTTAGAGTTGGAAGGGACCTTAAAGATCATCAATATCCTGCATGGACAGGGACACTTCCCACTAAACCAAGTTCCACAAAGCTTCATCCAACCTGGCCTTGAAGACTTCCAGAGAGGGGGCATCAACAACCTCCCAGACAACCTGTTCCAGTGTTTTACTACCCTCACAGTGAAGATTTTTATCCTATTATCTAACTTAAATCTACCCTCTTTCAGTTTAAAACCAATATCCAGAGCTGCTATGGCAGGAAAATATTGAATATGAGAGAAAGAGCCAGTGAGGAAGAGGAGAGACTCTGCAAGGGAACTGGACGGAGGAGGAGAAGGAGGAGGAAGAGAAGAGGCACTTTGCCAGTCAGGGGAGATGCAGAACTTACCACCTGCTACCACCAAAGTAATTAAATTGCTCTCCAGAAATGGATAGTCCATATCCAAGTGAGGCAAAACTGATCTTGTACAGATCTGTTCCAACCTGGAGAGTTATTACATCTCTCTATTGGTAATTATGCTGTTACCCAGTATGATGCCAACTCCAAAGGCAGAACCTGTGACACTAAAGAACCTTTCCTTTGTGGAAACAATGATTAGTGAAGGCAATTATTTCTCATGAGAAATTTTGGAAAGAATTCTTTTTTCTATCTGAAGCTCCTATTATTAAAAAAAAAAAAAAAAAGAATAGAAAGCTAAAACTGTGGATCCTTTTTTTGTTTCCTTTTAGGATAAATACTCAGTTTGAGGTAAGTATTTAATAATTTTATTACCAAAAACTTACATTTTTAAAAGAAGGAGAAAACTGTTTTTCCATATGTAACTAGGACCTCAAAAGAAACTGAAGACACCATGTAAATTTTTTAAATCTACCCAAAAAGTTGGGGTTTTTTTTGATAGAAACCTTTTGATGCAGAACTTGAAACAGCCACAGTGGTCAAACTACTGGTGCTTCTCTGATGCAGCATCCTTACAGCCTGCCCAGAAGAGATGTGGACTCAGGTGAGGTAACATCACTGTGTGGCTCTTCCTCACCTTCCTTAGGTAGGTGTGACTCGAGTGGGGTAAAACACTGGTGGGCACACCAAGCTCTGGTAGGTGCCTTGATCTGAGACCCAGTGTGGTGGGAAACCTTTCTGCACAAGGGCAAATGTGATGGAGCTGCAGTCACCAGTGTAGTGAGTGATGTGTCACCCGTGGGGTATCTCTGGTCACTGGTCTGGACTCAGAGACAGGCTCATGGTGAGTGTTGCTACAGGTGAAGCTGCTGCAGTTTGATCTGTCTTTGCCTGTTCCTGGGTCTAAGCAGAGTTAAATGCAGATGCTTTTGGGGTGGCTTTTAGCCTGACTGTCCCTCAGGGATGTTTTGCTCCACATGTCAGGGCTGCAGGCTCTGGTTTACATTTAACTCCAAGACAGCAGAAGAGACCCCAGTTCCCCTGTTTGAAACCCTGGCATTCCAAACACGTCACAAACACAATGTCTGTTCATTTCTTCTGTGAAAGGTGCTGTTTGGCCCTGATTTACACTGAGGGAGTTGGCTGGAACAGGGATGGGGAGGTGTAGGGTGGGACCCTCTCCCACATCCTTGTAGAAGCACCCAGACCAGGTGTCTCTGGGCTGTGGCGTCCAAAGATGACACCTCCGCAACATCCACTGAACCCATGAGACGAAAGGCACCAGTGGAAGGGGTGGTCATGCCAACCTCATTCACCTCCGAGCTCCAGCTCTCCATTACCTTCCTCTGCTCCTTGGCTGGTTGGTGGGTGAACTCTACAATCCTTTTCAGGTGTTTCCTACTCTTCTTTCCTCTTGCACAGCAACACTGTGCCACCACCAACCTGATGGCCAACAGGAAGGTCCTTGTGCTCCACTTGGAAAGACAAGAGTGCCCCAGCTTTGTCTACCATGCTGGTGGCAGCTCATCTCTGTCCTTCCCCCTCTAACCCCAGGGACAATTTTAGGGCAGGGTTAGGGTGGCAGGGTGAAGACATATCAGTGGCATCAGGAAAGTGCTGAGCATAGTGATTTCTCCCTGCTTGCCTGGTCACCAAGGGCAGCTTTCTGCTTGGCATTGTTCTGCTCCCTAATCTCCATCATGTGCTCTTTGGCATCCAGATTCACAGTCGTAACCACCCAGTGCTTTGATATTTATTCTGTGTCATTCAATCAGCTGGGGGAGGGCTGGGGGATGAAGGGGGGGGCAGCTCTGTCCTTCCCCCTCCCCTTTTCTGCTCTGGTGGCGAATAGGCTGGATACAAGAAGCCAATCACAAAATTACTGCCGGGAGGAAAGGAGGACAAAAAAAACCCAACCAACCAACCAAACCCAAACCCAGAGACTAACATCCACAGCTGTGTTTTATTGAAAGAAGGTGGACACATCCCTCTCCCAACAAAGCCCTGGAAGGCTTCAAACACAGCCCCTGCTCATCCCCATCCCCCATGGATGTCACCCCAAGCCATGCTGGCATGGTCCACCCCAGCCTCAGGACAAAAAACTTTTTGCCGTCACCGTATCACAGGACACGATAATCTCCTGTATCCCGTCTCTGTAACCCAGAAGCCTCCTCCCCCTCCTATTTTACATATTCCCTAAATTCACTGGCAAGGGGGCAGGAGAGGAGATAACGGGCGGTGAGTTGAGCCGAGTGGGAACTGCTGACTGACAAAGTGTGCAGTGCAGTACGGGCGCTTTCTGGCTCCCTAATTATCCTTTTCCTTCTTGACTCCAGTATCACATGTAGCCATGTGTAGAATCATAAAATAATTATGCAGTGTACAAGCTTTCTGGGAGCATGTACCACTGTTTTCCTAATTCTTTATCGCTCCCATTGATCGTGGCGTGTGTGCATTGATCCAAGTCGGCCATCTGGTTGGGGAAGATAAGCGTGCGAGTGTCTTTGCATTGCACTGTCACTCAGGGAGGGGGGTACATTTTGGCTGTAGGGAATTACAGGGGCAGGATTAGCCCTCTTCCTAGGAGTAAACTGAATTTTAAATGTAGTGTTGCAGCTGCATGGACCACGTTGTTAACTTCAGGTTTTGCCCGTAGTCTGGGTAGATTTTTAATTCTTATTGTCATTACTATTATTGTCGTTATTGCTACTATTATTGTTTCCTTCCCTTTCCTGCTCAGACTGTATTTAGAGGCAGGGATATGGCTTTCATTAAATGGAAGGGAGAGAAGGGAAAAGGAGGAATGTCCTTCTCTGCACAGGCTAGACTTGTGAGTGGTTGCTGCCTTGCAGGATTTTGAAACAGCAAAACCATCTTTTAAGTGCAGGCGAGAACCCACTGGATGGACTGCGTTTCACAATAAGAATCATTGGTCCACAAAAACAAAAAAAAAGAAAAAAAAAAAAAGAAAAAGAAACTAAAAAAAAGATGAAGTTATCAGCCTATGACAGGAAATTAAAGAGTGGATATTCACCAGCTCTCTTAACTTTGATTAATCAAAACAAATAACCCTAATTGCACCTTATCGGGATGTGCGCGTTTAATAATCAGCAACGAAATAACGGAGGGTTGTTGTGGTTTGGGGTTTGGGGTTTTTTAGGTTTTTTTTTTTTTCCCCTGCCTGCCAGCTTTCCTCTAACAACGGGCACATCCTGCAGTTGCTTGAACTTAGCTGGAATATTTCACTGAAATGGCTGTCGTGGGTGCGTGTGTGCGCGCTCACATCCCTGGTCGTCCTTTTGTCAAGTGTGATGGTGGCCATTGTTGTCTCATATTCTGCAAATGCATGGAAGGTGCCTCAAAAGCCTTTCCTCTAAAATTGAACAATTCTGTCAAAAAAGATTAGTTCTATTTTGTCTGCTGCTTGCTGACTATTCATGAATGTAAAGAGAGAGGGCTTGGGTGTCATACTAAGTTGCTAAGGTGGCTGGCTTTCGGCTATTGACTTGAGGATACCAAACCAGAGCCTACAAAAGAGCAGCCAGAAGGAGAGGAGAGAACTGGTCTGCCATGTGTTTCAGCTATACCTTCTTTAGCTGCCCATTTATTTCTTTTGTTGCCACAACTTTTATTGTCATACAGTTGAAAAAAATGTTAGACACAGGCTTCAGGCTGCACCAAGCAGAAAAAAGGATTAGCATATCACTAGGATCATCTTACACTGAACCAAATTCTTTTCAGGATGTATAATTAGTGAATACAGTCTCTCTCCCCCCCCCCCCTTTTTTTTTTTTTTAGAGAGAGAGAGTGGGGGGAGCCTATGGATAGGGAAAATTAGCTCAGATCTCTGGGTAGGAAATGAGGAGAAAGAAAAAGTTCCCTAGTTTCAAGGAGGATTTTATACAGGCTCTTTCCTCATCCTACCCTCCTGCATCATGTTTAAGCCTTTTTGAACATTCACAAAATGTGTGGGAGGTGCTTGTTAATAAAAAAACTTTTTTTTTTTTTTTCTTTTTATAAAAGAGGATACAAAGCCCTCTTGCCCAAAAGGGACCAGGAGAAGAGAATTTTCAGAGCCAGCCCCAAACCTGAGCAGCCATGGATGGGAAGCGTTTCTGTGCCTACTCTCCCATTCAAGGGCTCAGCATCATTTATGGTCCTTGAGGATGTGTTAATTTTTTTCTTCTCGTGTGTGCTCCCAGCTCCCTTCTGCCATCTGGGAATCACTCAGTACTCTGCAATACCACTAAAAAAAAAATGCTATTTCTCTGACTGCTTGCATCTGCATGACTCAGTTCCAAAAGTAGGGCTACTGCTTGTGATGCTGAACTATAACTTACAATGGGATGTGGAATCATAGAATTGGTTGGAAAAGGCTTTTAAGATCATCAAAGCCAACCATTAATATGCATTTTTAGAGCAAGAGAGAGCTGGATGGAGGAATTAAAGGTCTATTTTTTAAAAGGTTATAGGCCATTTTTGGTGTTGACAGGGAAAAGCGTGAGGCAAGCAGCAGGACTTCATGTTTAATGTGTTCCTTGTGTTCTAATGTGTTCCTTGTTAGTGTAGAAAGCAGAAGAGCTTCCAAATGTGGCTGATACTGATGGAAAAGGGGCAGCCTTTGCCAGTTAGCCAGAAAATTTAACACCCAGATACCTGGCCCTAAAAATATTTGATTCAAATTACACGTCCCTGTAATGATTACGATCACACCACGGTGCAAAAAGTCTCCTGCCTGGGGTAGAAGGATGTTCCTGGGTGAGGATGAGGGTGAACAGGAGGCCCTGGACATGCTGCACCCCTGGCAGAGCTCCCATGCACATCCTGGTCCAGGCTTTACCCAAAACTCAGCCACAGCTTTGCCCTGGGTGTGCAGGAAGAGCCCATCCAAGCAGGGTCTTTCCCAGAAAATTCAAAAGGAGAAATACCCTGGCTGGGAAAGGAAACAGAGCTTCTTTTTTTTCAGCTCAAGGGCTGGTAATTTCACTGTGTTTAATCACACTGCACGTTTGACATCATTGCCTTTTCAAACTGTTCAACCCAATTGTTCCACCAAAGTAGGAATTGGATGTGAATATTCAGGAGCTGCTCTGGGGTGCTCGGTGGTAATTGGTCACATCACTCACATGGGCTCCTTCCCATTCTGATGAGAAGAAGGGAGAAATTTGTTTCACGTGGATACTTAAACACTCACACATAAAAAAAAAAAAGAAAAAAAATCTTGTTTAGCACAACTATTTTCTTTTTCCTGGGGGTTACTGCAGCAGCTTGAGTGCTTATAGTTGGAAGGCACAGAAGGGGAATAAATAAAGGAGAAATCAATTAAAATGATGAGCACAGAGGCCAAAAAGTGTTTCTTTCTTTCCCCGGTTGGATCTCTACTGATAGATGGGATTTTTGCTGGTTGGATGTGATACAACAGCCCCAGGACAGGTGAAAGGAGAAGGTTTAGGTGAAGATCCCAAATTCAGCCATCCCAATGTTTCCAGGGTCCCACTGGGAGGTGGTTATGGTAGCCCAGGTGTGAGGATTAGGAGAGTGAGGACAGGGAATAATGAGTATGGGACTGTGTAACTCATACACCATGGGACTAAGGAAAAAATGTTTCATAGCCAAGAAATATTCAAAGAGAAATTACTCATTTTAAGGAAATAACACCAGCTATTTTATGACTGGTGGGTCAGACATTTAGTGGGCATCTATTGCCCATGTGGATCTTCTCTTGGCTTCAAAGAAAAGATTTTTGGGAAAGGGTTTCTGCGAAGTGGACTGTTGTGCAAAGCAGCCATGGGGCTTGTGATGTTTATTATGCTGTGGTACACTGAAATGTGAAATTATACCTTTATTCTGAGTGCAAACCAGAAAGCCTCTTGTGATGTTCCTTCTTCAGAAAAAATGACTCCTCCTGGATCTATTTTATTAGGAGTGGGAGATAACCCAGGATGGCTGGAGGAATCCAAGGGTGTGATTTTTAGAGACTGAGAAAGATTCCCTGGTAGCTACTCAGTGACACAGAAGAAGCAGTTCATCTTGCTTCCCCTTCCAGAAAAAAATTAAGAAAAAAAACCCCAGAAAATATAAAAGCAGATATTGGGACCCTCCTGTAATTTTGCAATCACACTAAAGATGCAGTGAGCTTGCTAATGATCTCATTTACCAATATTTGGTCTTTTCTCCTGGGTAGCACTTAATCAAAGCACCTGACTCTGCTCACCTGGGCTTGGTTTGGTGGGAGCTGGGTGTTTGTTGGTGCTAGATCAGCCTGTGGTCTGCCTCTCTGAAGCTTTCCAGGTATATTTTCTGTAAATAAATAGTGATTAAGAAGTATTCCATGTGCATTTTATCATTAGCCTGACCCAACCTTCATTTATAAAGCTGTTAAAATGTTTGACCTTGTTTAAATAAAAGCCACAAGGTTAATTACAGCAAGCATGGGCTGTACACTCTCTCTGTTTTGGTTGCCCTGATGATTTGGAGGAGGAAAAGGAGGAAATTTATTAAAATTCTCACCTTTTAAAAGTGACTGCAGTGCAGGAGTGGAAGAGTTTTCTTTTCTGCCATTTTCATGTCTCACCACACTTTGAAATGTGATATATTGAGTAATGAGGAGCTGCCTCTTCCAAGGGAGGATTGAAAATTTGATATTTTTATCTAAAATATAATAAGAACCATGGTGAGAATGGGGAAAAAAAAAAAAAAAAAAAGGTTGAAAAAGGTTGTTGGGAATAAAGAGTTGGAGCTTTGCTCCTGGATAGGATGTAGCCATAATGAGGTAAACAAAGACATTGAGGTTTTGTGGGGTTTTTTTTCCTTATTGTACAGAAAACAAATTTCACAAAATAAAAACCAATTTGAGTTTCTTTTAAAAGAACTGGGAAATATTGAGGAAAGTTAATTGAAGCACATTCAAATTACAATAAACACATACAGCCACAATTATCTTCTTTTGACTAGAGTGTGGCTTAGAGATGTTTTTATCTTTTGTTTATTGCACTATTAAAAATATGGAAAAGCATCAAGAAAGGGTAGATAGCCACCATATGGAATGACATATTTTCCCTATTTATATTTAAATAACTATCCATGAGAAACTATGCACAAATCATGCAATAATTCCCAACTGAAATGACTGCTTAGAAAATAAAAATTCTGAGGCACATTATTCTTTTCATATTAAATTGCCCATTTTCTGTACATCATATGCATGTTTGTACAATACCCCCCAAAAAAAAATATGTTGCATTACAGCCCAATGTAATTTGTTCACAATGCTAATGAAGATGGATAGAGGACATTGTAATGTTGTAGTAATTCATGTGTGGGAAAACAAGACAAACAGGCTCAGAAAGCTGGAGCATAATTTTTATTTTTTTTTTTTTCCTTCCCATTTTCAGAGTGAATAGTGGCAATTTTAATAACCTGCTGGTCTGACAGATTTAATGATGCTGATTAACTTTCATTGCTTGATTCATGCCATGCTCACATTTGGGGTGGGTATTTGTGCCTGCAAAGTTGGAGTGCCTGGTTTCAGGCAGCTAAAAAGAAGCTCCTGATACCCCACAGAGAACTTGGCAAGCCTGAAAGCCTTGGGTTGGGGATGCCACCCTTCCCCCGGAGAGACCCATTGCAAGCTTGAGGCTGACTTTGCAGTAGAGCCATCCCCCCACAGTCATGGACAGAGGGTCCATCTGCCCACCAAAATGTTCCTGGACCAAGCAGGAATATTATTAATTCCTTCACTTGTAGGCAGAAATATGACTTGATTCCTCTGACTCCAAGTTTTGATGAAGTGGGACTAAGCTGTGAATGCCAAGTTCGTTTTCACTTGTGACAAAGCCCCAAAAAGGGAGATATTTGCTCAGCAAAATATCCAGCTTTGTTTTCTACCTCCTTCAGGAAGGAAAATGGTGAAATCTTCTGACATTCTGAAACAGAAGCAAACCCTCCAAATTAGCTGGTGTTTCTGTACATGCTCAATAGATGTAAAACTTTATTTGTCTAATCTGTGTATCTGATAATTCTAACAATTTTAGGCTTTAAAGTTCATTCAGCATCTCTTACCCAAACCCTGAGATTAATTACGGTGCAATCAGGCTTCTCACCTGAGAGAGAAGAGGTGAAAAGACAGAAAGCCCCACTCACCAAAACAATCCCTTCAGGCCTTCAGGTGTGGGGATCACACCAAACAGGAGGCTGAACACCCTGAAAATGGGAATATATAAATATCTTCAGCACCCCCTTTTCTCTAGATAACCCCTCCAGATAACTAATCATAGAATCATAGAATCATAGAATTAGCCGGGTTGGAAGGGACCTCAGAGATCATCTAGTCCAACCCTTGACCCACCGGAGCAGTTGCTAGACCATGGCACTGAGTGCCACATCCAGTCTTTTTTTAAATGTCTCCAGGGACGGAGAATCTACCACCTCTCCGGGCAGTCCATTCCATAGCCTAATCACCCTCTCCGTGAAGAAATTCTTTCTAATATCTAACCTAAACCTTCCCTGGCACAACTTAAGACTGTGTCCTCTTGTCTTGTTGAAGGTCGTCTGTGAAAAGAGTCCAGTTCCCACCTCGCTACAGCCTCCTTTCAGGGAGTTGTAGACAGCAATGAGGTCTCCCCTGAGCCTCCTCTTCTTCAGGCTGAACAGCCCCAGCTCTCTCAGCCTCTCCTCATAGGGCCTGTGCTCGAGTCCCTTCACCAGCCTGGTTGCCCTCCTTTGGACCTGTTCCAGGACCTCTACATCCTTCTTAAACTGAGGGGCCCAGAACTGGACACAGTACTCGAGGTGTGGCCTAACCAGCGCTGAGTACAGGGGCAGAATCACCTCCCTGGACCTGCTGGTGACGCTGTTAACTAATGATGCCTCCTTCCATAAAATCCCACACCCAATCCTAAGCACAGCAGCACACAAAGTTCCTTTAGATTTTTAGATCCTTTTAGAGTTTTTCCTTAATTCTGTTACAATTTTAACTCAGCATTCAGGCCCCAAGTGCACTCGCCTGGCCCTCCATGTGGCCATCCCAGCTGTGCCAGATGTGGCTCCTCTTTTTGGCCAGCCAGATGCTGGGGATTCCTCTTGCACCCCAGAACTGCAGGTGCCCTTCCCATCAGGGCATCCTGAGCAGTGTTTTGTGGGATCCTGGCTTGCAAACTGATTTACTGGAGGCATTTTGCTTGTGTACATAAGTGTGTGTGTGTGTGTGTCTGTAAATATATATATGTAAATATATGGGGAGAGGTCCTGCTGTGGGATAAAGGTGACTATTTATGGATGGATGGATGGATGGATTTATTTATTTTAGAGGCAACTCTTCCAAGAAATGTTCAGGTCTGTCAGATATAGGCAAAAAAACCCCAGGTATTTTGTGGAAAAAAACAAACTAAACCAAACAAACCAAAACCAAAAGAAAGCAAAGCCAAAACAACCAAACCACACAACCACACCTTTGAGTTTTAATCAGTTTATTAATCTGAATTTTATGCCTTGTGTCTCTCTCAGTTTTCACTAGATTCCCTCTGATGGAAAGGTTCAATTGCTGTGCAAGCTCCAAGCATTCCCAGGGGTGTTTCTGGTTGGTATTTAGGACTTTTAAGGAGTTCTAAGTATGTTAGTACTAAGGAAAAAGGTTTTCAGAGCAGTAAGAAGTAGTCTTTATGGTTTGCCACCTCTTCACATGGATATGGGCGCAAGGCACCACATTGCTGAGAATTATATGGAAACATCTATGGGAAAAAATAACTTCTGATGCCATTAGTTTGTTCCTGGCATCACCAGAATTCTTTCCAATTGCCACCTGTAAAAATGTTTCACAACCTTCTTTTCTCCCACATTTAATTAGCAATTAGCAATAGTGCCACTGTAATCAGGGTGGTCTGAAGATACAAATACAGAAAGGTTTACAGAGAGGAATAACAACATTTAAGAGCCTTCATTTTTAAAAATTACCATTAAACAGCATTTAATGTAGCATTTATTTTTTAAAATGGTGCCTCAAAGGGCAAAAAAGTTTAGCCTGAAGCCTTTGTATTTTGCTGTTAAAAAAAAAATACAAACCAAAAACAAAAAAACAACAACAAAAAAAAACCCAAACCAACCAAACTAAGGGTCTTGTCTGCTACAGAACTACTTTACTGGGGAAAAAGTGTGCTGGGGTTTTTTTGCTGGGTTTTGGCATGGCACTGACATAATGAGGTTTTGGAGTTGTGTTTTCTGAACAGCTCCAGGTAAAAAAGTTGCCCACATCCCCTTTTGAGTTGCAGGCATCTGCCCTAACTTTGGCTGGGCTTCTCCTCCCAGGGGGAAGGGATAAATTTGAATGACATTTAATTCTCTGCCCCAGGGCAAATTTACTCTTTTTATCCCTGGCACTCTGAGGTAAGGATCTGGGGCACAATATTCCCAAACAAGATACCCAGGAATCTTCCCATCACGTTGTCCTATGTTTGGGCAATGTCCAAGTGTTTGTCTTGGTCTCCAAGAAGGGCAATACAAATAAATAATATGAATCCCTGGAATGATTCATTTGTTGGGAGCCCACCTGCAGAACCCATCCCACAGCTGTAGGGATGGAAAGGCAAATAAAGCAGCAGTAACCCAAGCCTGGAAGGTGCTGAGGGCTCAGGGGAGGGAAACTGGGCTTTCAAATCACTGTAACCCAAGGAAGAAAATCATCAGCCTTCCACAGCACTGGGTGACAAAATGGTTGGTGGCTTAGCCATTGTTTAAAGGCCATTCCTCAAATTCCTTGTTTACTGTCAGCAGGGTGAGTTGTGGACTCTGGGACTTTAGCTGTTAATGGGCCTAAACACTTCTGCCAACAGATTAAGCTTTGCTGAAACGTTAAGAAAATTGGCCCAAACAGAGATAGGGAGGATTCTTGTTTAGCTGTTGTTTCATTTGCATGAGAATCATTGTCTGCAGACAATGGCACCTCCATCTCACCCAAAGAGAGGGCAATTGGGTGCATCTCATTCAGCTTCTGGCAAATGACAGAAATGGTTTGTTTGTTTGTTTGTTTGTTTGTTTCTAGAGAGAATGAAAAATGCTGGGTTTTCAGCTGCAAAGATGGGGAGATCAGTAGTGATATCCAACCCCTAAATACCTCCAGCTGGGGATGGGCTGGGAGCTAACAAGTTGGGATGAAGCTGAAAGAAAAGAACATTAAGTGGTAAGTGTGTTTAAAACAATTACTGTTTATGAGGAAAGAGGAATAAGTACTATTAGTTTATTTGGGGAAGGTGAAGAGCAAGTTCCTGCTAAAAAAATGCAAGAAGTGTTTTTGCCATGACTCCTGCTACTCAAATTGCCCAGGTGATCCATGTCCTGTTGTTTCTACAGAACTCTTTTCCTAACAGGTAGTGATGTTGGCAGGTAAGAGTTAAAGATATCAACTTGGTGACCATGATCTTTGTTTTGAAAACCATAATAAAAATAGGAGGTTTTCTTGATAGGATGCTCAAGACCCTATTTCATGGCTAATTCTTGTTTAGAAGTAGGAGCTGGAACAGGATGAAAAGTTGTGCAAGACAGGATAAGAACTTTGTAGCTGATAGGATGGAGGTGTAACCTTTAGTTAATTTTAATGATAATAATCACACCCTTCTGTGAATAATGACCATGCTAATTTGGTAACCTCTCCAGATGTTTTAAACATGAACTTAGATGCATATGCAGAGATAAGAGAGGCAGGTGAATCAAGGTAACAAATCATGTAGTTTGCTTTGGTTTTTCCCTTGTTGCTATTTTTTTTTTAAATAAGACTCTACATGTGTTCTTAAAGGTGTGCTGCATTTGGAAATTATCCCTTGGAATCCTTTTCTGTGCAGAGCTGGAATAAAACACACATCCCAGCTCTGTGTGTTGACTGAACACTGGGTAAAGAACCCAGTTTTGGGCCAACAGCTCTGCCATCACCCAAAGTTCTCCCAGGTTCAGTGTTCAGGAGAGGGTTAATTTGATGCTGGGGTGACACATATTCTCTATTTCCCTCTCTGCTGTTAAAAAGAATAGCCTGGATCCTGCAATTATTATTATTTGAATTATAGCAGCACCTGGAGTCACGAGCCAAGATTGCAGCCCCCTTTTCAGGAGGCACCAGCCAGAAAAAAATTGCAGGATGCTTCCCAAGAAAGCTCCCCCACCCCCTGGGACATGGCCAGCAGGGAAGGAGCATCATGGGGATGGAGAGTGAAGGCTGGAGACCACCATCAAACCTGGGACACAGGGAGGAGACTGTGGGATTGTGTGCTGCCCCAAGCCCAGGCACATCTGTGAGCCAAATGAGTGATTCTGGGCAGGCAGCACTGCCTGCTCATGGCCAACATCTCCCCACCATTGCTTCAAGGAGATGCAGCAAAACACTGGGGAGCCAGCTCAATACCTAAGAGGCTATTTTCTGACTTTATTGCTGATTAGTGCTATGAGATTTACTTCAAGCACCATTCGACATTTCCTGGCTTCAGGAGATCCTGCTGTTTTCTTTATTTGGGTTTTTTTGGGGTGGTTTGTTTTTTTTTTTTCCCCTCCAGACCTAACACTTCTGACCATCACTGCTGTTATTGGCAGTTACCTGTGGCTGCTTTAAATGCCACTGGATGAGAGGGGATGTTTACATTTCCCCAGTTACATCGTCTTTGAACAGCTCTAAACTTGACTTTGATTAAACACGCTAATAACAAGAGAGGTTCCTTTTCTTTTTCTTTTTTTTTATTTTATGAATGTCACTTGCTCGAGTTGAAAAGACATGCTCTTAATACTCGCTTTTCATCTAAATCAAGAAAGCAACACTAAGCAAAAAAGTATTTAACTGTAGCATATAGGATTGTAAAGATGGTAATCAGGGACACTGGTAATTGAAGCTTTTGGGGGAGAACCTTTCTTCTGAATCCTTCAGTCTGTTTAATAGGATAAAATTAGCTCGAGTGGTTTGGTGTTTGAAGAGGTTATGATATAATTGGAGCTGCCTCCTGGGTTTGCTGCTGGACAAGGCGATCAGGTGGAGACATGGGAGGGCATGGGAACCTCTGAAGTACAAGACTCAGCTTCTGCCATACTAATTAGCCTAAATTAGCTATGCCAGTTTTCTGCTTGCTTTTGAATTTCCCTGATAATGCTTTTATCAGGAGGGTAAGAAAAGGGACAGGAAAACGCGCGCAAAGTTCGCCGCAGAACGGGGAAAGCGGCGGCGACTGCAGACACAGGGCTTGGGCTGAGTGCTGCAAGCTTGGAAAAAAACAGGGGAGGAAAAAAAATTATTGAAAAAAAAAATAATTATTGAGTAGCATTAGGAAGTCACAAATAGAAATCAAGTGCAGCCCCCGGGGATTTAGAAAGTCCCGTGGCTTGCGCTCTTGAACACGAAAGTTGACAAAGAATCTCTAAGAAATTTATTACCTTGAGGATTATAGAAATAAGATTCTGAGGCTGACCCTCTCCCCCAAAAACCTGTTCTCTGGTCTTGAGTGTTTCACCCACTGTGGAGGATGAGGTTGTCCTCCAGGCAGAACTAGCTCAGGCACTGCAGTTTGTGCTGCAGCATCCTCAAGGCCCCGGAGAGTCTGTTTGTGTTTTGTTCACTACTTCCAATTTTTAATTTTCACTTCCGACCCCAATTAATCAACCTTAAGCATGCAAAGAGATTTGTGGTGCATTCAGTATGGCTTGCACAGATCTATTTTAATTGAAAATGTGCGAGAGGGGAAGAAAATAAGGAGGTTTTGTTGTTTTTTCTTTCTATTCTGGAAGGGATGGGTTCTGTTAGCAGTGGGTGAACCAAGTCAGGAGGTGATTTCAACTTTCAAAGGCATGGCAGGATTTGGTCTCATAAATAAAGACAGCTCCATCCCTGAGGAAAACTTGAGGCTGTGGGGAGAGACAGATTTTTCCTTCATGAGTAGAATCACCATGGTTTGGAGACAGCTGTTTGGGGCCAGAACTGCCCCAAAAGCTCATACAGACTTCAGACCTTGTAGGAACAAGCCTCAGTCTGCTCTTTTAATTGTCCATTGGCCCCAGGAGGCCTCTAGTTACTTGATAAGAGAGTGAGAGGAGGTTCCAGAAAAACATCTGGACAAGGTTAGATGGTTCAGGAACTCTCAGGTAGGAGTTTTCTTCTGTTTCCCACTAAGCCTTCTGCCACAAAATACCCTTGATTTTTGACCCTCCCCATCAGGCTGTCCCAAGAATGTTTTACAAAGACCTATGTGAATTTAGGAAGTGATCTTGACCTTATTCAAACACAAGGATTTGCAAGATTCATTCAGCCCTTTGCTGGGTCATGGTTTCCCTCCATATCTCCTGGGTCACATCAGAAGCTGTTTAGTTTGCTTCAACACTAAAAGCCACGATGGGAAAGTAATGGGGTAGGGAACTGATCTGAAGGACCCTGATGGAGAGAGGTGATTTGTGCTCCAGAGGACCTTTTCTAGTAAAATTAGCTTTATTTAGATACAAATAAAGCCAACCTGAGGGTATTGCACTCTCATGGTTCATCCCTGTCTGCTTTCCAGGGAAATTCAAGAGGGAAAACAGTGTCTAAAAATTCATCTGAGCCATTTTATTGTATTTTATCTTATTCTTTCTGGAGAGGGAACTGGCTGATTTCTCATTTCTAACAACTGCTTCCAGGGCAAGTTTGGAAGGACTTATTTTCATAAGTTTGCTTTACTATATCCTTCATCCCCATGTACAGGGTACCTGGAACTGCTCTTGGGGTTCTCTTAGCCAGGGTGATGTGGCCCTTAGTGGAAAATACAGCTCAGAATCTGGTTTTTTTTTTTAAGGCAATGAACTATTCAGGGAAAGAGATTGAGTCTTAACTTTTCCTTTTCAGACTCCCACACTCTCACAACACTTGTCCTCACTTTTTATCAAGTGCAAACACCTGAGTCCTGTAAGCCCCTTCAGCTCTGGCACATGTGCTTTATGTATTCACTCAAGTGCCTGCATGCAGACAAGTGTTCCAACAGCTTCATCTCCCAAATTCAAGGGCCTCAAGGCACAACTCTGGCTATTACCTGCTCAGCTACTCCATGTACTGAGGGCTGGAGCCTGCAAATGCTTCTGCACAGGAGCAATGTTACTCCTGCAACTGCATCCTCTCACATGGATCTTTGAGAGGTAGTTTTATATGAGGCCACTCAATTTCTTTAAATTCCCCCTTTAGTGGCTTATTGGCTTCTGCAACTACAGAATAAATACAGTGGAATTGTTTTTAAAATCACCTCAGCCTGGATTTTTAAGCTTGCAGACTCTGCAGGGGTGCTATTTCTGTTCTTGAAGGTATCGTGCTCAGATTAGAGCTTTGGATGTGGAGTTGGTTTTAATGAGGGAAATGAATCATAGAATCATAGAATAGGCTGGGTTGGAAGGGACCTCAGAGATCATCGAGTCCAACCCTTGATCAACTACCGCCACAGTCACTAGACCATGGCACTGAGTGCCATATCGAGTCGCTTTTTAAATATCTCCAGGGACGAAGAGTCCACCACCTCCCCAGGCAGCCCGTTCCAATGTCTGATCACCCTTTCTGTGAAAAAATTCTTTCTAATCTCCAACCTAAACCTCCCCCGGCACAATTTAAGACCCTGCCCTCTTGTCTTACTGAGCGTTGCCTGGGAAAAGAGACCAACCCCCCCCTGGCTCCAACCTCCTTTCAGGGAGTTGTAGAGAGCAATGAGGTCTCCCCTGAGCCTCCTCTTCTTCAGGCTGAACAGCCCCAGCTCCCTCAGCCTCTCCTCATAGGATCTGTGTTTGAGTCCCTTCACCAGCTTGGTTGCCCTCCTTTGGACCTGTTCGAGGACCTCAATATCCTTCTTGAACTGAGGGGCCCAGAACTGAACACAGTACTCAAGGTGTGGCCTCACCAGGGCTGAGTATAGGGGCAGAATCACCTCCTTGGACCTGCTGGTGACGCTGTTTCTGATACAGACCAGGATGCCATTGGCCTTCTTGGCCACCTGGGCACACTGCTGGCTCATGTTCAGCTTCCTGTCAATCCAGACTCCCAGGTCCCTTTCTGTCTGGCTGCTCTCCAACCACTCTGTCCCCAGTCTGTAGCGCTGCATGGGGTTGTTAACCCCATGAGAACTGGGGATTCTTCTGTTTGGTGAACTGGGGTTTATTTTTCTGCCAGAGACTCTCATCTTTGGAGCACTGTCCTCCTTTGATGGAAATATTTAACTGGTAGAAACAATGAGGCAAATTCTTGAATGAGGAACCTCAATCTGTTGTCCTTGAAACCAGTCGTGAGTTTCACAGTGTCCAGCGTCGCCCAGCTCCAGAAGTTTTTATTCTGCAGCCAGCTGCAATTCCTGTTCAGAAAAGCCAGACTGTTCCTCAGAGGAGATGTGCAGCATGGAAAAAACCTTGTCCAGATGAAAGGCTGGACCAAAGCCCTATCAGGGCCAGCCTGAAGCATCTCAGTGGTCCCACTGGAGCAGGAATCAGTTCTCAGTGCCCAGACTGACCATGGGAGTGTTTGCTGCAAAGCTTGGAAAAATGGGGTTGACCACAACTCAGATCTGACCCAACCTTGAACTTATTTGGGTTCCTCGGTCCATGGCACCAAAAGGTTTGTCTCTTCAGCTCTACTTTGCTCTTGTACACAGGAGAGACAAGAGCTGCAGAGCACAAACCCACTTTCCAGGAGAGCTCCTGCTCTGACTTGGCAATGCCTCCAGCTGCTGTGGCAACAGAAAACTGCTACTCCTCTGCTTCTTGCTTGTCCTTGGGAAGACTTCTGCAAGCTGGATCTGCTTCCATTCAGACAACAGGACACATGATAAAGCAATAATCATTTCAGAGGTTTTTTTTCCTACCCTGAACCTGACCCCAAACCTGGCAGATGGGTCACCACCTGTCTTATGTCTGTCATCAGCATGCCTTTGCCTGGCAAAGAACACATGTCCCAGGAGCACAGTGATGTGAAATCAGGACTTTTCTAGGGAAAAAAAATAGGAAAGATAAAAAATTCAAGACATTCTGGCTAAAGATGCAAGCACCAAGCACTCATGGGTTGGGAGTGTTTGAACCTGTCCTCGAGGTCAGACTTCAGTTGCAGTACAGGACAAGTGGGGCTTTGACAGCCACAGCAGTTTCCTCTCCTCCTGGCAAGGTGTCTGGAAGAGATGACCCAAATTCCAGCCCTTCCCTTCTCTCAACAACACAGAAGGCAAAGCCACATGAAGCTGGTTCGGGCTTCCCATCACTCAGTGTCCTCAATGTCGTGGTACCCAAGACCCTTGATGGACAGAGGTGATGGGTGACCCTGGTGAAGACTGCATCCTGCTCCCTTCCAGTTGCAAGAGGATTCAAGTCCATCCTGTTGGTTGGGGAAGAGGGAAAATCTCTTCTGCCAAACCAGTTCCCTCCAGCCTCTGAGGAGAAGCAAACCACAGCAAATCCCCAAAGTGTCTGCAGCATCCAAGAAGCTTCCAGGGAGGGAGACCTGTCTCAGGGAGTACCAGCAAAAAGAGTCTCTCTTTGGCTCTATCAGGCAATACTGCAAACAAATCATGTCTCTTAGAAGAAGAAGGGAAAAAAAAATCTATTTTAGAGCTCACTCTTTTTCCGTGTGGGTGCTTATCTCTGGTCACTGCTGTTCACCATGTAGAGAAGTCTCTGTGGCACGCATTTCTAAGAGGGCAAACTGTCTAAAATTAGCTGTTAGTTTAAAATAAGAGTCTGTGCAGTTCTCCAGGGAGGGGCATTCATCCTCCAAAGGAAACTGTCAAGGATTGTTCAGGATTACTCTCCAGCTGTTCAGAACTGCTGCATCCTTTTAAATTATAATGTCAACATGTCGCAAATAATATGGAATGACAATGTTTAATTTCTGTCCTGTGAGGAATGAAAAGGAAGGCAAATTGCTAGCATGCTAGATACATACCAGATTTAAGAGACCTGGTCACATTTCTAGGTGGTTGTAGGAGAATAATTAGTCAGAACATTAATGAAAATGCAGTTTTCTAGCTAGCTTCTGAAATGTAGAAACCTTACATGATGGTTTCCAGGATGATGCTCTCCAGAATAGTTTGTGTTATCTCTGGGGAAAGGGATGTAGCAACTTCTCCACTGACTGGTTTCTTTATGTTGAGTAGCTGAGTTTTTTCCCCAAAAAATATTTGTTATGAGCACTGCTGGCTTTGAGGAAGGAATTTCAATGTCAAATTGAATGAGTGTGCAGGGAGCCAAACCAACAACATGGTTATTGCTGACCCTAGCACCCACAAGCACTGAGATTATCCCTAAAAAATCCATGACTGGAAAACCCAACCTGACTACATGGGCATCCAAGTGGAAGCCAGGAGGTTATAGCAGTTCCATGAGCAATTTGCACCATATACTTGCATGTCCCATCTGGATTTTAAAGAAGATCACCAAGAGGAAGGTGGTTTTTAGAAGATGTGTCTTTTACCTATTTGATGGAAATCTGGTGAAGCTGGTGAAAAGCAACTCCTGGAGTCATGGTGATGTGATTGCTTCAATCAGATGCCCACATCCAGAGCTTAAATATTCTCCTAAACTCTCAGGCTGCCTATAAACCATGCAATATAAACCAGAACTGCCCCAAGGTATACATTTTAATGCTCAGATTCCATGCAGGATTGTATATTTTCATGTTAAGTTAAAGAAGGAAATGAAACAGAAAGAATCCAAGATGTTTTGCATTCCCTTGCAACAGGAAGCTGTTTTGATAAAAACCTACAAATGATCCATATTGATACTAACATTTTTTTTTCTTTGTAAATGCAATTTGAATTTAGAAAGTCTCTAAATGATAATTGAATCACGAGTCTGGATTAGGATTCTAGCAGCAACACTTGACTTGGTCAAAATCACTGTTATGAAGAGATGCAATTTTTACACAGTACTTCACATTGATTAAGTAATGTGTGAAAATGGAAAAAAAAAGTATTCGAATCTTAATCATAGTAATTTGCATGAAATAAAAGTCTCTGTCAAGGGAATGCACATTATAATAACTCCTGGGTGTTTTGGTTGCATCAGTGAGCAAAGAAGTTGTGTGCATTTTTTTCTCCTCCTGATACACAAGAATTTCCTCTATTTTTAGTGCACCTCTGATTATATGAGAATTCAGAAATAAGGCAGGGAGGTTACTGAGAGACTGTGAGTTAAAGAGTTATTTTAAGAGAAGCCAAAATTCAGAGATAACTGATAATGTATATACCTGAATTAAGTACAGCAACATAAACCAGCATGTCGGAAACATGGGAACTCAGTTCAGAGCTAATTAAGGCTCATTTGCTTTTGACCTGCATCAAACAATAGCAGTAAATCAGAAAAGCAGATGCATTTTGGAAGCTACTGAACTGAAGAACCTTATCTGGAGCCCAGTGGAGTCAGCAGAGACCTTCTCAGTGCCTTCAGTCAATCAAGCCTTAGAAACGGCCGCGTTCATTTGCACAAATTGGTCTGAAGCAGAAAAGGGGCTTTAGCTGGAGTCCCCCTGCCATTGCTTGCAGATGTCACTGCTCCTGAACACTCTGATTGGTGTCCCTATCATCTGAAACAAGCCCAGACGGGTGTCCCTGGGCCAGTGTGACCATTGTGCAGGCTGTTCTCTTTTTAAAGAGTCGCAATTTCAAAAATCAATGGGCATCAGCTGCTAATTACAGGAAATCTATGCCTTGGCCCTTCAGCAGGTTTTGCTTTCACCCCCCTACCCCTTTGCTGTGCTGTCTTTATTATGGGTTGGCAGCATGGCTCCATGGCAGAAAGTCATCCCTCAGGATTGGTTCCAGTTTCCCCCCAGGGCACACTTTGCACTGTGAAGTTTCTGGTGAACCCACTTGGCCTTGCTGACCTTGAGATGGATGTGCTCCTGTATTTTCTGAAAATGTAAGAAAATAGAGGCAAGATTTCTCTGGTTAGTTAAAACACTTCCAGCGTGGAAGCTCATTTATCCCAGAAATGTGGTTTTTTGAGTGCAAAGTATTTGTTCTGAATGAAGATCCTTGACCTCCTTCTCCATCTTCCAATGATCACAAAGCAGGACAAGGACTCCTGGACGTTTATGAACAGTCAGCAGAACTGATTGGTTTACTTTTCTTAGAGCTTAGCAATTGCTCCAAAAGTTCCTTGGCAAGAGGTTTTCTAAGCACGAGTTTTTGCCAATCCCTCCCTCTTTCACTTCTGCAAGATGTGCTTGTAAGGGGGGACAGATTCAAAGACTTCAAAGGAGGAGTGTCCTTTTTTTTTTTTTTTTTTTTTTTTGAGGCTGTTGCTGTATGAAATCTGGGGAGAGCTGCAGAAGTTATCATGCTATCACTGCTTTGTATCTGGAGGGATATTCAGTTATCCCCTGCCACAATATCATTTGGATAATTGCCCCTTGCAGGGGATCGGAGCAGGTATGGAGGGAAAAATAAGTGCTGAACAACTCAGCTTGGGAAGGAAACATAGGTTGGAGTTTATCTCTTGCTGCTGAAGCTGCCAGTAAAGCTAGGAACAGGAGGGGGGTTTGTTTGGGATTTATTCTAGGGGAGAAAGGCCCTGCTGTCTTCAGAGTGAGATGAAATCAAGTTCTGCTTGCAATACCTCTTACATCTTGTAGTTGGAGGCCAGGAGATTTTTTTTTTTTTTTTTTTTTCATCAAAATAAAGGAATGGATGGGCCTGTGCTTATAAGAGAGCTGGCATTCCTACAACAAGCGTGGAGGTTGATAAGGATTTTCTTTATTCTTTTCAAAAATAACCTTTCCTGTGAAATGCAAGCTCAAGAACATTATCAGTTACATAGAGAAATCACATGAAAGGCTGCATTACAATAATGAAGAAAAGAGATTCTGAGAAGAGAGCAGCAGCAAAGGTACTCAGTGCCTCCTCAGCTCCAGCTGCTCTTTCTCCACACAACTCTCGGTTTTGGGTTTTTGGCAAAATCCTGCTTGAGGGGGACAGTTCATGCACACAAACCACCCTAAAAGCACCATGCTGGGATCTCATCCTGTCCCTCCCAGGGAATACCCAATGCCTGAGGAGGTTTTCAGTGTGGGGGGGTTGGTGTAACAGGGGTTGGTAGTAGTAACTCCATTTAATCTCCATCTGTAGTAGTTGCTACATATGTAGTAACATATGAAGTAACATCCTGCTTATTGTAGTAATCTCCATTTAAGAGCTGAGGGGAATGGTGATGTTGTCCCTATATTTCTCCTAATTTGAGCCCCATACAGAATGGCATTTATATATATATATATATATATATATATATATATATGGCACTATCACATCCCTGGCCCTGCAAATGCAGTCCTGGCATTTTACTGAAGTCAAACCCATCCCTCCCATAAAACAGGGAAAGAAGAAATTCAGAAGAAATAATCCTATTAATTAACACCCAAATCCTGGTCCCTTTGCACAGCCATGTGTGTGAGGGAAGGGAACACAACCCTCCTCTTTGGTTGGATCAGTGTTCCTGCTTCCCAGGCTGTCTGCTCTGTTCTTCTCAGTGTATTCCTGGCAGCTCCCATCAAGTACCACCCAGCACAGAGCTTTGTGGCTGCTCCTATGTTGTCCCTATCAGGAGCACACAAGAAATTAGTGAAAATAGTGCTTTCTCCTCCCAAGGCAGTCATGGGTATGTTTTGAGTGTCCTTATGGAGAGGGGAAGCTGCAGTCCATACTATCCCACTCTCATAGCCTCATTTTTCCTTGAGAAAGGTGCTGAATTAACAGGAGCAAGAGCAGAGTGTCCAAGGACCTCATGGGTGGCTTTTAAGAGTTAGACAAATAACCATTCCATGAAGGCAAGGAATGGATGAGGTGGTTTCACAACCTACCTCCTGGTTCCCTCTGGCTTTGAGCATCAAGATCCTTCCACTACAAAGAGAGGGAGTTACTATAAAGAAGAGGCTGTGGTTGTTGCTTGGATGTCCCTTGTGAGTGTGGCTGTCTTGGAATTACATCTTGGATTTATTTCAAGGGGTGATCTATATGCATTAAGTCAGAAACTATGGGATAGAAAATGCTTGTACAGCTGAGTTGGTCTTGGATTACCAGAGGACATTTCTGTGCCTGGAGTAGCAACAATTCTGGCTTTGCAGTACCCATTAGATTACTGGAGGCAACAGGTCCAGGAGAAACATGTTAAACTGGTTTGGACTCACTCTAGAACTGCTCCCCAAAGCCTGAAGAGCAGACAAGGCTTTCTGAGTGGATATTCCTCTGGGCTGGAAATTATATCTCCAGGTGGGTCATGAAAACTCATCTCTGACCCCCAGGACAAGTCTCATTTCCAAAAATAATGCTGGCCCATGCCTCATGCCTCCAAGATTTGCAGTTTTAAAATCTGTGGCCCAATTTCAACTGAAAAGGCAAAAGTTCTCAGAGATACAAAATTCTTATAAAAGTTGTGGAATTTGATGACTGGGAATGATCATGCTGAACTTGAGAGGAACAAAAAGGAAAGGCTGAGGTCAAAAAGTATGTGGGGAGGTGATGGGGGATGTGGGGCAACAGTCTGTAGGACTTCATCAATTCCCAGGCTGGTAAAAGAGCTTCTTTGACTGATTTTCCTTTAAATGCAGAGGATTTCCACAAGTCCCAAGTGTCTGGCATCTCAGACCATGATCCTAAGGCACTGAGAACCATTCCCATGCAAGGCAAAAGGTGCTCTTCAGATCCCCAGCTCTGCATTCCTGCCCTGTGTCTAGGTGTAGCAATAGAAGTGTAGGTGATAAATAAACCACCCTGAGAATTTGAAGTCAGAGTGGCTCTAAAACAGCTTTCCCATGCTTCCCCAGAAATGTAAATGTGCTGTGAGAGCAGCTGCCCTTGCCTGGACATAGATATGGGGAACAAAATTCTGGATTCTCCATCCCTGGAGATATTTAAAAAGAGACTGGATGTGGCACTCAGTGCCATGGTCTAGCAACCACAATGGTGGTAAAAGGGTTGGACTCGATGATCTCTGAGGTCCCTTCCAACCCAGCCAATTCTATGATTCTATGACTCATGGCATCATACATAGCACAGATTTGGGAGGGCTGTGCTACACATTCACAGGAACCATCTTTCTTTTTGTACTCCATCTTCTCTTCTAATTCATCCACAGACTCCTCCCTTTGCTGAACCAGGAATCCAAGGCTGATCCCTGGAGAATCACTTGGGTCTTGGCCCCTCAAGCATATTCAGGTTGTTGTATGCCACAGGGGCAATGTTATCCCTACAGAGTTTTTAGCAGCATGCCTTCTAACCCTCTTTAAGCAGCTCCTGGCATTAAGATATTCTGAACAATCATTAGCTCTATTTGCTGAGCCTTTAGATGTGTGAATCAGTGCAAACATCTGGAAGGAACAGGTGGAATTCAACTGCGTTTGCTGTTCTTTTCTATTTTAATGGTGTTTGGCTTCTCTTTTAATTGAATGTCGATTCTTTCTGGAGACCCAAATGTTACTACAGGCATATATGAATTTAATTTAGTTGGCAACGAGTTTAAAATTATTATTTCAGAGGAATTTTTGATGTTAACTAATGAGGCATCATACTCCATACAGATTCCTGGCATCTCAGCTTGCTTCCCTGAGGAACCACAGCCTGTGTGCTTCCCAATCCTACCTTGCTCCAGGGTTTTCTTGACTGAGGGCACTTCTGCTTCTGTAGCTCTTTCACTTGGTGACCCTTTAGCAGGAACTTCAGCCTGATATTTCATCTGAGGTGAAAGCCCCTTATCCTCTGCCTGTTGGTCCTCAATTTCTTCTTTCTTTGACTTCATCTTGGTGACAAAGAGGAGCAGTTCCCTGGAGCAGACATGTCCAAGCTGTCACCTTCACTCCATAGCTGGGTCAAAGCAGCTCTGGACACCACCACGTTCAGGCAAGTCAGTAATGAGAAAAGAAAGGTTTTTTTAACTTGAAACTTATACCTGAAAGCAAGAAAATTCTCATATGTAACGGATGTTCCCCACCACCACTGCCCTACTCCATGGCAGCATTGGGTTACTTGGAACTGTCCCATAAATAAGTATGCTGACCAAAGCTTATTTCTAAAGGCATATGTTGGAGAGGAAGGAGAAAGGAGGAGGAAAGCAGTTATTACACTGCTGTTAGGAAGAAATTCTTTGCTGTGAGGGTGGTGAGACCTTGGCCCAGGTTGCCCAGAGAAGCTGTGGCTGCCCCATCCCCTCTACCTCCATCCCATTAATTTGGTAGTCAGTGTGCTCAGCTGCCTGGGGACTCAATTTTGTGTCTTTCTGCTGCCTGAATCAGGCATTTAAGCCTGACCCTTCCTCAGCTGTAACAAGGGATGCCCTCCTCATGAGCAGCTTCTAAAGGTCTCCATTTCTCCAGATCAAAACAGCAAAACCACTGCATTCACCGAAACATTCAAAAGAAATTAAAACCATAAGAAGTCTGGAGCCTGACCTTATGATGCTGAATATTGTACAAACACATCCCAGTGTCAAGGAGTTTGAGGGTTAAATAATTTCTCTAAACAGAAAGCCCTTCTTTAAACATTAAAAAACATTGGAAAGAAATTAAAAACATAAAAAGTCTGGAGCCCGACCTTACGATGCTGAATATTGTACAAACACGTCCCAGTGTCAAGGAGTTTGAGGGTTAAATAATTTCTCTAAACAGAAAGTCCTTCTTTGTTTGCCTCATTGATCCCAGAAGGCTGGGGCCATGCTGCCTGCTCCCACCTTTCCCATCCCAGATTCCCACCAGCACCCACACCTGCTCCCACCCACACTGGAGCTTCCCAAGCAACCTGGCCAGGGCAGTATTTTTCTGTTTGGACACACACAAAAAAAAAAGAGATGTGAGCAATTAACCAAGCCACACCTCCCCACACAACTTCTCATGCCTCTAAAGTTTCTAAAACTCAGGGTATCAGGTTCCCAAAATCCTTGCTGCCCAGGAGGGAGGTGTTGAACAGGTTGTGGGAGTTTTGCTCCTGAGTCAGTGGAGCTGGGCTGCTCTATGCTGCTCACTGCTTTTGGACCATCAGGTTGTTTATATTTCTTTTTTTTTTCACCTGCTAGCATAGTTTCTAAAAATATATTTTTAAAGAATAACTTGGATTTTAGGTGCTTTTTTTTTTTTGGGCCTGCCTTTTCAATGCAATGCCATGCTAGGGCTTGCTTTCTTTTTTATTTATTTTTTTACCCATGTTTTAATGCAAGCAGGCCCTAGTAACAGCAATTGACAGCTGGTTTTCCATCTCTCTGAACCCAGCAGTGCTGCTGCTCCAAGACTCAGCTGGTTGGAAACATATAGACAGCCAACATTTACATTCAGCACATCTAACATCATCTGGGACTTAAAGCCACAAGACTGGTGATGAATAGAGGTAGACATTTAGTCACATCAAAGCCATTTGCTAATTGCAGCCACTTCGTTGTTGTTTAATGTTTCATGTGCCAGATTAGTTGGTTGATTTAATTGGTTGGGCAAAACTTATGTTTTAAAGCAAAACATTAGTTAAAACATGATGTATTCCCTCATGGAAAACTCCCCTAAAATTGCATGCATCAGAAGTCAGGTTGTGCTTTGTAATTCTGGGGTGGATTCTGTACTCAGTCTGCCTACAGAGTAGAAAATTAAAGTTTCCTATTGAAAAGTCTACTATGGAACAGCAATTTAGTAAGGCATTCTATTTCATAAATATATATTTTAAGGTATTAGATTAATTTTTACTAAACACATCAGGTAGGGTGATAATTCTCTTCTACAATCTGGTTTATTTTTGTAATATATGAATGGGGCCATAGTAGAAATAGATGGAATGGGATGGCAGGGTGAAATTTATATAGTTCTTATGTCCAGGGCTGCTATCTATATGAATATATTGAATTAATGTGAAAATATGTCTGTTCATGCCTGTGTCTGTGTGACACATGGATAATGTCAAGATTTACACTCTGATTTACACTGTTTAAGTTTAAACCCAAACTTAAACCTGCTAGTGCAGAACAGACTGCACAGGAGGTTGATTCAGACACCTCTTAGTGCCTCAGTATTTCACCAGAAAACACCCCAAATCTTCACCAAGCTTCCCAGGAGCTGCACACCAGGATTGCCCAAACTACCACAAATTCTGGGTCCTGGTCCCATGGAAGAGAGGACAAGGAATTTTTCCCTAGCACAGGAGTTGACCATGAGCACTGAAACCAACACCTTAACTGCCCTAAAATCTTGGGGGATTTTCATGATAAATATTTTTTCCTGAAAAGCTTCAAAGGTTTTGAGCTAATTTTGCTGCTAAAAGGAACATTTTCCAAGCCCAAACCCTCTGTATGTTTGCATATGTCTATATATGAATATTAAAATGTTGAGTATGTGGACCACCAAAAGTTTGTTTAGCTTGAAGTTAGAGATTTGTTTTGCTTAGAATTTGGTCTCTTGATATTTGGCTGATCCCTTTGTACTGGCTTTTATCTTAATTGCTTTTTAAACTATAATTATGATGCCACATCCACATGGCTATAACACCACTGTAGTTCATGTTGAGCATGTTGCATTATCACTTCTATTTATTAAGTGTTGTTTGTCTGTTTTGTTTTAATTCAGATGCAAAATTTACCTACTTCAGCCATGAAGGAAAATCTAAGTCAGGGAGAAAATAAATTTTTTTTTTTCTGTATTTGAGAAAATAAAATAGTTTGCTGAATATTAAATTAGAGGGGAAAAAAAAGAAATTTGTTCTCTACAATGCTGAAATTATAAAAGAGGAAAAATGGTCTGTTTAAAGATCCAGCTGAAGTTTTGCATGCCATTACCCCATAAATAGAGTCTCACATGTACGAGCATTTTAATGTGTATATAGCAAAGCCATATTGACACTGCAGACTATCATTACTCCTTAAGGAAATGTCAGGGGCTTTCCTTTCTTATTTGAACGAGCTGTGAATTTATAATTCTTTCAGCCAGTTGGTTTTAATAAGCTATCCCTCAGTTATTCACATTTAATTCTCTAAATACCTATTTGAAGACTAAACCACAGCAATCCATTAGGGCAAGTAATGCAGCCCAGCCTTGAAAAAGTCCAGGCAGGGTTGTTAGCACAGTGTCCTGCCAACCCTAATCCTCCTCTCAGCAGAAGCATTCCAGCATTTTGGGGGAAAAAAATGCAAGCCCCTGGTTTGCAGCATCCCTTTCCCCACGCAAAGCCACGGGGGTGACACCGGGGCTGCAAGCGGCGTGGGGGAAAGAAGGGGGCACTGGATTTCACCTGCCCACATTGGCCTCTGCTATTCATCCTGCACATGCCCCATGATTTCTGCAGAGATCTGGGGTAAACTGAGGTTTGTGCATCCATATAGGGGTTGGTGGGGTCGTTCTTGCCACTGTAGCATGGCCTGAAGGGCTGAGGATAACGTGATGTTATGCACGATATTGGGCAGCGTTGGAGCTGGCGTGGGGAAGATGCTCCATGTACACTTGATATCATTATTTTCATGGGTGAATGTGGCCTGGCCATAATGTCATTGCAAAAGGGAGATCTGCTGGGCTCATGACATCTGAGGGGGCAGATCAGTTTTGAGCAAACAAAAGCTATTCTTATTTTTAGTCTTCTCACTGCGTTCGGTTAAGGTTATTCTAGGAGGTCCAAAGGTTACAGACAGGCTCCCTGGGAGAGGTTTTTTTTTTTGTTTGAACCCTTTAAAAAAAAAAAAAAAAAAGAATGACAATAAATATTGCAGATTGCAGGAAGAAATGGGAAAACTCCTGTTGCACACAATCTGCTCAGAGTGAGACGAGAACAAACATGTCGCTGCTTTGTTCTCCTTCCATCCAAAAATTACTCTGAGCAAGCAGCTATTTACTCCCCTCCAGTCGGTATTTTTGGTTCATTTTCTGTGTAAATAACATGCCTTCTGGAAAGGGAAAAGATGTTTTTCCTGGAAAGACAGCCCTGGGTGGAGTGAAAAGCTCCCTTTTGCTGGAGACACTTTCCCCAACTCCTCAGGCTGCCGGGAGCGGCAGACGACGACGACGACCTCAAACCTTCATAACTCCCCCCCAACCATCTCCAACCCCTCAATATTTCCCCCCACGCACACCCCACCACCACCTCCTTTTGTGCTTCCATTCAAGGTTTTTCTGAAGTGAGACAATCTTCCCCATTTTTTTGTCTCCTGGCTGCATCAAAGTTAGGACTTTGTTAGGGATTCTTGCTATCGGCATCTGTTACCTCTTTTTCTCAGGGGCTAAGGAGGAGGCTGCTGCAAGGCTGAAAAAGGCTCTCATTCAGCCTGCAATTGCTTCTCTTTGCTTTCCTGTCACACTGTCAACCTCAATCAGAAGGCAATGAAAGTGATACAGAAGCAAAGCTTTGCTGCCTCCTCCTAGAACAAAGAGCGTCCCATAGCCTAGTACAGATTTCACATCCAATTTAACTCTTTGGAAAAGGATTTCAGGAAATACATAGTCAAGAGTTGAAAAAATGGAGTTGGGTCTACTATAAAGGCTAAAAGTATTATCCTGGCTTAGATAAGCTACAAAGATAGGTTGATACTATTTTCTAGCATAAACCACATTAGCTGGCATTACACATTGAGCTTTCTTTACTCGTTAAGTTGCAAGGAGATTTGAGAGGAATTTAGCAGCTACATAAAATGACTCTTTCATGATTCTAGCTTTAACAGTCATTTTAGTTGTACAAGGTGCATGAATAGCAAGGACCTAAATCATGTTGTTTAACAAATCTGGTATTAGAGGGTTAGTCTCAGTTTACTTATTAAGAATTTAGTTGAGTAAAGGATTTTAGGACTCAGTTCTTTGTGTGGATGACAATGAAACAGGCCAGTACTTGCATTTTTGGGAACCTAAATCAGCTACACATGTTTGAACTATGCTTTTTTTGGGCCTGCAATTGCTCTTTTGCACGGAGAATATTTTTCTGCTTGCATTCACACTGAAAATAAGGCTTGTTGGGCAGGGTGTAGAGCAATGAGGTATTTCACTGGGTTATCTCGAGGTGATATTTCCCAAATTTAGAATAAGCTTAAGGTCCACCTACTCCCATTCGCCTGCAAACACAGATCCTCATGAGCAATGAGAAACTTTTTTTTTTTTTTAACTGGGGGAATTTTAAAAAAAAGAAGGAAAAAAAAAAAGAAAAAAATTTGTTATTTCAATGTATTTTTTTATCATTGAAAGCAATCTGACCTTATTGAGACAAAGTCCACTCCAAACACCAATATTACTACTTTTTCCTTCTCACAGACAACGTGTCTTAGCATAAGAACCCAGATGCTAATAACAGACTCCACAGCAACTTTTAATGAACTCAGACTGGGAGAAAAAACAAACAAAACCACAAAACAAAACCAAAAGCAACTTTCCTATCTAATGAAACATATTTTTTACTGCAAAAAGCAGGAAAGGGAAGGTGCCTTTTTTAATATTTCTAGATAAAAATGGCTCAGTGTGGTCTCTGCCTCTGCAGCTCTGCAATAAGGAAAAGGTTTAAGGAATGCTGAGACCTCACTGAGTAACTGGGAGAGGTTTCATACATTATGATACCGATGGAAATGCCTCTTAAATAGAATCTAAAAGTCATCTTGCTAGGGGAGAGCACATTTCTTTAGAAATTCCCCATGAACAAGAGATGATTACAAGGAAGCAGTATGACAGACACCAACATTTCATCTCTGCATACAATTAGGGTACAAATTAGAAATGCTATTATGTTAGTGCTCCATAATTAAGTAAGCAATTAAAAACAAAAACAGTTCATTAACAAATTGTCATCGCTCTGCAGAGAAGTGCCCAGGAAGGTCATGATAGGCAATTGCTTGAGACAACTAAATGCAGGGAGTGAGTGGCAGAAATCTGAGCACAATAATGTTTGGGGGGTAGAACTCAAATATTTTGCAACTTACTTCTCCTTGGGCAGCATGAGACGTGACAATAAATATCATTATTCCTTGAGAGAGGGCAGGAAAAAATAGAAATACAGATTTTTTCAGAAAGTTAGAAGAGCAGCTAATAATAAACCCTTTTCCCTACTAATTATACAGTATCTGGGGACAGAGGAGGAAGCTGAAATTAATATGAGCCTGTTTTTCATAACACCTCACAGCTATCTTATGTTTATCTTACAAATGAATAGATTTCTTTGCTTTACTGTATTCACAGAAATGTTTCCATGTATATTAGATTCAGTAGTTGGTTGAATAAATGTAGTGGATGGGGCTGTAGGTCTTGATTGTTTTTTACCTTCCGCAGCATCAGTCTATTATTTCCTCTCATCTACATCAGATTTATTCCCCAGTTCCTTTTAAAAATATTTTTAGCTATGTCAACAAAGGGACTTAAAAAAAGCCCTATCACTGCTAAGTAGATTTGGTAAAGCAGGACAATGAAACAGCGAAACAGTTAATCGCCGTGCTAATTATTTGTCCTATTTTTCTTAATACAAATTAAATGTTTCACTTGGTTAATGACAAGTTTGATCAAACAGTTTCATAAACTGATGGATTGACTTTGAAATGAATTCAGGGGGAAAAAAAAAAAAAAAAAATGACATGATGCAGATTTGGCAGAGGGCCGTCTCTAGTGGGAACAGATGCCCAACAAATTTGGCGACTAGTTTTGTTCTCTTCTATCTGTTGCAGTTCACAATCCTAATGAATGTTATGTTTAAATAACATGAATAAAGATAAAGTGAAAATGAATTCAACTCCAGTTTGAGCAGCAGAATAGAAATGAGCAAACTGTATTATCTTCTGCCACCTAATCTGGGTTGAATTTCCTCTGTATCTTTTTTTGTTTGTTGAAGAATCCTTTTCTTGAGTCTCCTTGGCCATTGACAAGGTCTTTTGAGATGAATATGAAAAGATAGATTTAAAGGTTAAGGCCAGGGTCAGATGGTTGCAGATGTTTTGTGAGAGATTGTTCGGTTCAGTTGTGGTACTTCTCCTGACTAAGGTATTTCCAACAGGCAGAGTCATGACCAGCAACTGTCAATGAATTTTCTGTGTTTCACAAATGATCCATGCGAACACAAACACAGATGAGATGAAGTGTTTGGGGGTTGGGGTTTGTTGGTGGTTTGTGTTTGTTATTTTTGTTGCTTGGTTTTTTTTTTTTTTCCCTAAAGCAGGCAGTGGTGGTTTTTGTGTTTCTCTGTCTTTTTTTTTTTTTTTTTCCTCTCAAAGAGTCTGTCTGAATCCTGAGTTCTTGCTTGTGTTTTGTTTCTTGGAAGAAAAGGAGGGGTGATACCCTGCTCCCCATCTGCACATCTGTGAAGATGGAGTCATAAAATGTGATGCCTGCTTTTGAAAAGGGTTCAGCAGAGATGCTGGGCAGCCCCAGCTGAAGTAGGAAGGGGAGGTACAGAAAAGATACACACAGGCTACACCCTCCTAAATTTACTCAGGTGAGAAAATATCATTTTTCTCAAGATTTGCCTCTGTACAGGAGTCAAAGTCTGCAGGGTCAGGCTGAATATTTTAGAGCCAGTGGTTTCTGTCACCCCAAGGAACAGGGCAGAACTTTAGGCCTTGCTGATGGCCCATGATCTCCTCATTAGAGAAAAAAAAAGGAAATTACACTGAGAAATGCTGGTTTGTAACCACCAAAAAAAAGTGTCAGGGATGATTTAATTTGCCTGTCTGTGCTGAGCTATATTTCTGGGAGACTCTGGTTCTTACCCAGCAGAGCTCACCATGAAGTTGGGGGAAATCTGTGCTCACATTCTGACCCCCCAATCCACCATTTAAATAGGACAGAAATAGATGTGCTTTTCATGCCCTGGAAACATGCAGCCTACCTGATTCCTACTGGGTTTTAAATGAATTCTTGGGAAAAAACATCTATAAACTCTCGTGTAATACTTGAGGTCTAAAATTCTTCCCCAAAACTGCCTTCAGGAGTTCATGTCTTATTCATCCCTCCAGCATCAGTCATGTAATAAAAAAGGTTATTTTGAAACCAAAGCCATTGATTACCCCTCAGAGTTTCTTTTAGGGATGGATCTTTTCTGCCCTTTAAAACAAAAATATTCTTTTCTGTTTGAATTGCCTGGTGCAGAAGAGGAAAAGGAAGTTTTGCTACTAGAGGATTTGGTTTCTCCAACAGCTTCTTACATATTCTTATCTAATAATTTATAATACATAGGGCACATTGTAACTGATTTTATCCCCAGCCCTGGCACTCATCCTTGTCTTCATGACAGAAACAGCAGATCCTAGCAGGACCCCTGCCACACTGGGTGAATATTCTCTTTTTCTCCAAAAATCTGTGGAAGCTTCAATGGGCAGAAAAACCCTCAAGTGGTTTCAATACCTCTTTGCATGTCCATGTCCAGAGTATCTGCAGTAAAGCCAATACATTTCAGATATTCCTCCCTCTACCTGGATATTCCTGGTTTTACAGGCTGGAAACTAAAATCCTGCCTGTCCTATATAAGTTCCCCCTTTTCATGTAGGCACAATCCCTCCTGTCATGTGAAATAAAAAGTCTTTTGCTCTTAATTGATTAAATGTTGGTGCAGAGCTTCTGGGTGGAAGTGGAGCATCATTTGGAGTAGTTGGGTTTGGGTGGTTTGGGGTGGGTTTTTTTTTTTTGTGCTGTGCTAGATGCATAAAATATGTGTCTTTTAATCTATAGCTCAAGTAGTCAACTGCTTGAAATAATGTCTCTGACAGTTGTGGGTTTTATGCAAGTGCCAGCATTAAATAGCATTATTTAAATTTGCTTCTAAATACTTGTTTGATAAGTAGGGATATGTATGATTTATTCATATCACAATTTACTGAAACATGTTAGCTGGGTGGTTTGGGTGTTGGGTTTTTTTTTTTTCTAATTTATACCCTGCTGTCACTCTGTTTTTATATACATTAGTTTAAAAAGATTTGCCCAACGTAAATAAGAACAATTACAGAATTACAGAGCAGGATTACTTCTGAAGGGGAAAAAAAGAAATAAATAACCATGCCTTGTATTCTCAGTGGCTATTCCATTTGACTTCATCATTAAGAAAAGTATTCAGAGCATCTAAAGGGTGAAGAGTGGAGGAGTGTGTTTCCTTTTCGATATGATAGCTGCATTCAAGTTATTCTTCCCTTTACAATAGATTTTACCTAGCTTTATCTTCATAGGAAGCTGCTTTCTCTTGAAAAGCAGAAGTGAATAGGGGTGTCATGACATAGGATTAACAGTACAACCGGATAGTAAATCAAATGTTTGAGAAAAAAAAAAAAAATGTAGAATGTGACATGCATCAGGAGGACGAAGTGGCAGCGTCTCGCCGAGACAAGTGAGCAGATAAATGGGAATTATCTGTGGAGGTTCTTGAGACCTGGACTTGAATTCAGCTTCCAAAACCACATTGAACCCATGTGAACCCGTTTGAACCCCTCAGTCTCTGTAATGCATCTCATCCCAGTGTAAAACATTCCCAGCCACAGCCTGGCGGAGTGCTAATTACAGATGGAGCTAGCCTAAGCCTTTAAAAAAAGGTTAAATTGATATAAAAGAAGTGATAAAGAAGGAAGGACACTGTGGTGGAGCTGGAGCTGTGACTTCGGGGCAAGCAACACAACTGAGAGAGCCAAGGGCCAAAATTAAAGACAGAGCCAAATGAAGATTTCAAGTCTCATCGATGTTAATATTTGAGAAATTACTAGCTTGTGAGGAACCAGCTTTAGAGGAATTATCTGTGGAGGTTCTTGAGACCTGGACTTGAAGTCAGCTGCCAAAGCCACATTGAACCCACGTGAACCCGTTTGAACCCCTCAGTCTCTGTAATGCATCTCATCCCAGTGTAAAACATTCCCAGCCACAGCCTGGCAGAGTGCTAATTACAGATAGAGCTAGCCTAAGCCTTTAAAAAAAGGTTAAATTGATATAAAAGAAGTGATAAAGAAGGAAGGACACTGTGGTGGAGCTGGAGCTGTGATTTCGGGGCAAGCAACACAACTGAGAGAGCCAACAAGTGCCAAAATTAAAGACAGAGCCAAATGAAGATTTCAAGTCTCATCGATGTTAATATTATTGACAAATTAATAGTTTTAGAGGAACCAGGGCTGGTGAAAACACATATTGCCATCAGATCCTTCTGCAGCATGGCACTACTATCACAGCAATGAGCCTGACCACAGATAAATGGCTCTTTTCCTGCTGTATGATTTGAATGCACTTGCCACTCCATCCTCAGCTGAAATTCTATGGAGAGCAACTTGCAGGACTCTTAACAGGCTCTAATCTCTCTGGTTTCAGTTTGAGTCCAAGAGGCATTTCATATCATCAGCAGTGGATTTATATTGTATGCTCAGAAAATAGAAACGGATTTCCAGGGGGTTTAATTTATCAATATCTCGTCGTTATGGGAAAGATTGGTTTGCATAGGAAAAAGGGTTAAAAGAAGGTTTAAATTATGTCTCTAATATTTCCTGGAAACTTTGTACAAAAAAATATTCTATGGCACAAAAGCCCATTAAATATTCAAACTTTAATATACATTCCTCAGTAACAAATGTACAGTTAGATAACACATAAAGAATTATGAATGACTAATTATATTTTGCATATTTACAGCAAAGACAATTAGCAAATAGCTTTTATATGCAAAATAAATGAAAAAGTAATTAAGATGCACTAACTAGAGCAGCAATATCAAGTCTGTTGTCTTGTGATTCACTCCTAACAAACATAATAATTATGCATTCATTGTCATATAATTAAAACAGCTCTGTCCTTTAGAAAACTGGTTATTTACTGTATAATAACCTGAAGAGTGGCAGAAGTTCCTCATAATGGTAAGAAGGATAATTAAATATTTCTTCCTGGTGTCTGCTCACCCAGTTGAGTTTATTATCTTAAACTTGTGTGAGAAAATATTTCCTGTGTGGCTCCAAAAGCTCACCTCTTCCCTGCTGGGAAAGGTTCATCACTACCATGCCCCACTTCAAGCCCCCAAAACCTCCTTGGTTGCTGCCAAAATGGGCAGAGCATTAAAACCCACCCTGGGATGAGAACCCTCAGAGATCCCTCCCAGGGAGGATGAGAACTCTCTGGTTAGAGCCTAAGGGTTTTTCATCCATGTTATGACCTTGGGTGAACTTCTTCAGTGTTATCATCAGTGTGGCCACAAGTTTCTTTTTGGGTGGGGAGAATATCCCCCAAACTGGGTATGGGCAGAACTACATCCTTGTAGGATCAGGGACTTATTTGTCCTATGCCACAGCTCCCCAGGTGTAATACTTTTCCTGTTCCCTTCATTTCCTATTCATTTCCTATTCCCTTCATTCCCTTCCTGTCTTCTCCTATTCCCTTCATTTCCCAGCTCTTATTATCACTCAAAAAACCATAATAAATTATCCAGCCCCAACTAGAACCCTTAATCAGTACTGAACAGTAATATCCAGTACTGCAAGCCTTCCTTATAATACTAATATTATCACACACTTTTTTTTTCTTTTTTTTTTTTTTCTTTTTTTTTTTTTTTGTCTCAAAATTCTGCTGTTCTATAAACCTCAACTGCAGTGGAGGAAAAACAATGTAATTGCTTGGCTGCATGTACAGCTGGCCTGGATCAGTAATCGGATTTCCAGGACTCAGGAGGTAAGGAGCAGGGCAGAGGGAGCCACAGGCACCTACACAACCTGGGACAGACAGACTGGGCTGCCAGACAGACCCCATCCTCCTCTCCAAGCCAAGGTTCTTGCTCCTGTCTCAGCCACTCACCTTCCCATGAAGGGATAACTATTCCTGTCAATGTTTCTCTACCTGATGGTCTTTCCTCTGATTATTTGGGAAAAACTAGCGATGTTTTCCTGGGAAGGAAAAATGTCCAGGCACGTAGAGGGTGGAGATGTTCCTGTGGGCAAAGAACTCAGGAGCAGACCCATGCAGAAGGGTCCAGGGTGGCTTTTATTACCTTTGTTTCCTATCACCTCAGCCCCATTGCTGGCAATATTTGGGGTATCCTGACATTGGCCTGGAAGGGGATGGGTCATCTGGACCATCTACTGCAATATGCACAGAAGGAAAAAAAATCTCCAAGAATTCACCCCAAGGAGAACAGCACTGTGGTTTTCAGGCACTGCCCTCTGGAAGGGAGGGGATTTTTTCACAGATTTCTTATTACTCCAGGGAAGGGAAAAAAAAAAAATAGAGTCCCTTTGAGCTGTTACACACTTAATTTACTCTGACTTCCTCATCTGCTCATTTCTATGTAGAGAAGGCAGCAGGACTTCACCTGACCTACATGGAGTGACCCCCTGGGCTGAACCCTGCAGTGGGATGTATTTCTTTTAAGAGAATTAAGCATCCTGTGAAGCTCCAGTCCCCAAAGAATCCCCATCCCACCCCATTTCTCATTCAGCACGTACTGTTTAGAACAGAAAAAGGTCTTTGCTGCTACAGGAATTTCAGAAATTTCTTTAGGCCACACACTCTGTAAGGCTGACCTGTTGCTAAGGTGGATTTCCCAATACCTCTGCCTTTCCCTGTTACCCACTTTGAACTGACCTTAAAAATAATTCACACTCATGCTGAGCACCCAGGGTTTACTTGCTTCTTGCACAGCCAATACCTCACCCAGTGCTCAAGCCAGATGAGGATGGAGGGGAAATATGTGTAAGTATTGGCAGTTCAGCTGTGATCCCTTTGAGATCCTGACCCATTTTCCCAGTCCACAAACCATCTCCACAGGATATGAAGGAAGAGGGAGCACTAGCCATCCTAAGGGGTTCACTAGCCATCCTAGAGGGTGCTGTAGCCATCCTATGGGGAGCATCAGCCATCCTACAGGGTCCATGAGCTTCATAGATCCTACAAGGTATGAGGCTCTGTGCTTGGCTCAGCACCAGGCTGTCAAGATGACAGAATTAACCTCCCTCTGTCCCTGTTTACCCAAAGTAAGAAGATTGTGAGGCTTAGTTAATGTTTGTAAGTGCCTCAGGGTTCTTAGATGATAGGCACTATGAACATGCAAGTGCCTTAGAATACTTGTCATCAGAAGAACTAATAAACTATAATGTATTAATTTAAAGGTAGCAGACACTCCTGCTTCTTTACAGGCACCCAGAAAATTACATTCAGTTCAAAATCAGGTTACAGAAATAGACTGCAGTCAATCACTCCTGGATACTGAGTTACAAAATATCAATTATATAAAATGAGTCCCTGGTGAGAACTTGGATAAAATCAGGTGTTAAAGGACACCTGGAGAAATAGGTGCAACACATGCTTTCCTTTCAGAAGTTAAATCATTCTTTTTGGAAACTTAGCTCTTATTTTTGGGTACTTCTCTTTCCTGCATGCCCTTTCACAGCACTGGGGACCTCAATACCAGCTGGGCACAAACCCAAAAGTACATCCCTTCTGCCTCTAAACTTTGGTGGCAGACAGCTTGAGCCCCCAGGGAAGAAGCAGAAGTCCCTCCATCACCTTCCCTGGAATCAGGGTGAGAAGGAAAAGCCCTTTAAGCATTGCCATACATCGAGGCAGCCACGTGTTTTCCTGGGAGGAGGTAAAGCCTACACCAAGCAGGATGGACAGGCTTGATATGGAATCATAGCTGCTCCTGGACCCATGATATAAGGGGCAGCACTGAATTCAAGAAGTAGGGTGGACTAAGATTTCCCTTTGGCCTGCATACAGAAGGGCAGTGATGAACTAGAAGAGCCTCAGAGGCTGGAGGATGCTGTAGAGAGCTCTGGGACCTCTCTGGTGCTTACAGAAGCATGTGCATGTGCTTAAATACATCCTGAAATGGGAGTCAAGAGGACAAGCCACCAATAAGACACAAGTGCCCGGGTTTAATGTGTTTTGCACGTGCAGTTTAAACCCACCACCAAGCTCTCCTGGAAGAAGAGCTGCTGAAATGAAAAGGCTGCCTCTGCTTTGAGCTGTTGCACCTGAAGCAAAGAGGATGCAACCCTCTATTTCAGCAATTTTTCTTGACTATTAGATGGGAAGCTGGTTTATTCTACCTTTCCAAGGTCCTGCACCACTTGCAGGGCTCCTTCTGCTGCAGAAATCACCCCTGGGCACATCCTCAGCAAGGCAAGGGGCCAGCAGCTGGGTTGCACCTCTAGTGTAGGTGTGTATCTCCCTATTTATGGGTAGGGATGAGAAGCTTTTGGTAAAGGAATAAAATGAGCTCTTTCTCTCTCTCTCCCCGCATAAAAGAAAGAGTAAATAAAATTCCAGCAGCTACAAGCTGGTGACATTATACTGTCATAATCCAGAAATGAACATGGATTCAGGAGAAGTCTCTTCTTCAAACTTTAACGTAACAATTAAGTATTCCATTGTCATGGCTCAATTAAATGGTATGGCCTGAGAAAATTGGGGATTGTAAAGTGAGGATGGAATGTGCTTTGATCCTCTTTCCAGGGTTATTGTTTCATTAATAAATGAACATGTCATTTGTCTCACCAGAGGGAGCTCCTGCCCTCCAGGCTTTTTCCCTTTTTTGTTCAGGTTTTATAAAGATGAATTTCCAGTGCTCTGAAATACCATGGATTAGTAGTTAAGCCTGACAGCACTTCGGGGAGTAGTGGGCTTAAAGTGCCTCACACAGGTCTCCAAAGCACTTGTTTACTAATAGAGGAAATCAGCGACCGTCTGCAGCTGCTGATATCGCATTACCATTTGGAAAGACAGTAGCTGAGATAACAAATCACACAGTTTTAATAATTACTCCTGCATTCCAGTTTTTTGTTTCCTGCGTAACTGCAAAGGCTGGATTTCTTCCAAATAAACAGATAAAAACAGTATGGAACTTTTATCTTTTAATGATAATGACAACACATCATGTTTCACTAAAAGTTTCCTGCTGGATTTTTTTTTTCTGATTTCTAGAGTTTCAATAAAATGTAATTATACTTTATAATTCCACTCTTTTAATCTTCACTTCAAAAACTATTCACAGTTAGCAAGTTTGCCAGGCAAGGAGAGGGGGTGAGGAGCAGGAGCAGACTTCCCCCACATCGGGCTGTTCATAAATTCTGGCTGGGGGTAAACCTGTCATTGAAACGACACAAACTGAGCTGCTTTGCATTCAAATTAATACCTACTTTAATGTGAATATAAAATAGCTCCATTTATGTGGTTATTAAGGAAAAGTAAGGAAACCGTTTGGCAATGAATGGATGTTTAAGATAGGATGTGCTTGCGACCTATTTCTTGTCTATTCTTGGGGATTTTTTTTTTCCCTCCTTTGGGTAATCTTTTGGGTACTTTGGTATCGGGATGTTCTCGTATCAATAGATAAGGCTTTAAAACAAAGCAATACCTATAAATCCAAATGGTTAATATGTACTCTGGGAGTCCAAAAATTCCCATTATCCCACCACTGAATTAAACTTCAAGGGTTTTGTTTGAGCACATCTTCCCATCTTGTCCTTTGCTACACACAGAGAAAAGGCAGGGATTTCAGGAACAACTTTTCTTGCTAAATATTTTCCTAGGCTTTTTTTTAGGAGAGCAGAGAAGAGGAGGAAGAGAGGAACACCACAATTATTACCTCCCTTTTCCAACTCAAAAGGTCCAGATTTAAAGGTAAGGTAAACTTTTCTCACAGCTTTTAGTTTGCTTACCATCAGCCCATGTTCCACTGGGTGATTAAAGAAAGCTTTTTTAAAGCATTACTTCAGAATGATCTTAATTGGTGCAAGGTTGAGCCCTTTCTGGGAGGGGAGGGAAAAGGTTGAATAGCCTTTTCAAGTCACATGAAAGTTTCTAGGATGAATGTACGATAATTAGATTAATAAGTAGCTTAATTTATCACAGCTAAGGATTTCAACAGCCACACATTAGAGCAAGAAAAAAAAGATTAGTGTGATTCCAGTTTGTAAAAAATTGTACAGAAACTTGATTAACCTTAAATACAAAGTGCCTTTCTTTTTGTGTGTAAATTCAGTAGTTAAGGGGGGGGAGGAAACACTAAAATAATCAGAAAAGTCCTGTTTTGTTCCTTTGTGTTTGCTAGCTAATGAGAGATATCGGGGTTGTACAAAACAACTTTTCCCCGTGAGGTTATTCTTCCTAGAACATGGATTTAAATAAAATCTGCAACCCCTTCCGCTGCCCTAAACCCTGAAGATCTTTGTGGGGCACGAGATAACATGTGGAGGGGTTAAAAATATCTTCAGCATCAGCCATTTTCATTTTAAAACGAGAGAAAATGAAAATAGGTGAAATATAGATTTTGGCACCGTGCTAAGTTATATTCACCTTAAAAAAAAAAAAAATAATGAGTGGGAGCCTACGTGGCAGGGAGAAGGATGGAAAACAGGTGTAGATGGTGGGATGTGTGCAATTATTGATGAGAATTAGCCATGCAATAGCCAAGCACAACCCCTACAACACAACCCCACTTCTCCAGGGCTCTCCCATCGCTGCTTTCAGCCTCGAATCCAAAGTGCAGGAGTAGAGCAGTGACTGGGTGTGAAAAAACCCCTCAGTCACCCATGGGAGACTGGTGTAAAATATTTGCCAGAGCTTCCCACTTTCCCCTCACCATCACTTCTTCTTCCTTACAGGACAATCCTTTAATAGAGAGTGAAATCTGCTGTGCTTTTTGATGTTGCCATCCACCGCCGAGGCCGCTTTCGGCGGTGTCATTATTTATCAGCGCTAACGTCAGATTCCATTAATCCAACTCCTTTAAACACTTGGATCACGGCAGACAAAAATTCCCAGTGCTTTTTTCCTGAAGGAGGAAAGGGTCTGGAGGATGGTGGCATGGTTGCTGTCAACGCTCAAGGGCCACTGTCATTCTGAGGAGGCCTAATGCAAACCCAGTGGTAGGGAGAGGCGAGATGCTGGGGCTTGTGACTCCCTGTCCCTCTCTGAAAGGGGATGAGAAGGGGAGGGTGGGTTTGTATTTGTAGGAAACCACAAAGGAAACTACTCAGAGCCTAAAAAAAACCCCAACAACCCAAAACAACCCCCCTCACACAAATTAATTAAAAAAAAAATGTGACAAAATGGGAAAGGAGGGTGTTTTCTTTAATTTTCTGTCCCACTTAAGAGATAACTAAGAGCACTAATGAAAGGGAGTGTAATTATAGCCCAGATAGTGCCTATTGCACATGCCACAACGTCAGGAAGGTTAACTCTGGCAAAGAGAGATCATCCAAATCAAAGAGGCTGAGGGCACTCATGCATTGGGCTGTTTGATAAGATTGATAACTGTAACCAGTAGCTTAGGAGAATCGATTCCCACTGTCGGGGACCTCTCTGGATGCTCTCATCTTTTCTTCTGTTTATATGAAAGTGAAGCTTTAAAAAGATGTTTTATCATCTAATGGTGGATATGACACACACACAGTTACAAACAGAATCTTCTTTTTTAATCTCTGAAGGGAAAATTTAAGCGGGGCAGTGATTCACTTTAATTATGGATATTGAACAAATTTGAGGAGATGAGAAGAAACTTGTTTTTCAGCCCACTGAACCCAAGTGCCTGCCTGTAATCTAAAATGGATATCTAATTATTGCTTAACATTATTTATTTAGGAGGAGTTACGACCTCTAATTTGCCTTTAAATGATTAATTTAGTGTTTGAATAAAGCTCCTTTTATTTAATAATGTTTTCTTTAACCAATCTTCACTAATGTCAATAAACTCTTTGTTTAACCTTCTTAAAGGAAACATTTTCTCAGCTCTGAGACAATTATGAATTACCACAACCCGTATAGAAAAATGAGCTAAGTAATTATCTAATATTATTGCAGTGTGCTTAAGAAGAGAATATTCCACACCAATAATGTAAAAAGGAAGAGAGGAAACAAGCTTTTCTAAATACTGAGCATTTTAAGCAGGCTTCCTCTATTTGAGGTGATAAGGCAACACAGAAATACCCCAAAATACTCATAGCTTGGCTAAATAAACTCATCCACCTGTAGTAGCATGTTTAAGTGGTATTTGGTTCAGGTCCCAGGCACAAACCAAGCAGCACAAATAGAGAACCATAGGAAAATTTGGGTTGGAAGGAGCCTCCAAAGGTCATCAAGTTCCATTCCCCTGCAGTCAGCAGGGACACCTTCACCTAGATCAGGTTGCTCACCTTGAATATCTCCAAGGATGAGACCTCAACCACCTCCCTGGGCAATCTGTTTCATTTTTTCACTATTCTCCTGGTAAAGAACTTGTTCCTAACATCCAGTCTAAATCTCTATATACCCATTCCAACTGCACAGAGATGGTCAGATGAAATGTGGGTGCCCTTCTCCTCTCCCCAGCCCTCAGCAGAGAACCCTCGCCCATGCCAATGGGGACTTTGCACCACCACTGTGCTCCCTTCACATCCAGGACCAGAGGGGATGAGCTCAGATATGGGGGCACAAGAGCATCATTCACTGCCCCAAAATGCTGCTCCAGACCTTTGGCTATTTTCTGAAGCTGCCTCTCACATCATGATACCATGACACATATATTTTACTTTATAGTATATACTGGCCCCAGTTTTGCAAGAGAGCACGTTTTGGGAGCTCAAGTGTGACTTCAGTGTGTTAATTATTGAGCACCTTTTCTACATAGTGAATTATGCTTGTGAAAATTCACGGGCTCTCATGGTCTTGCCGAAACCTCAATACACCAGAGCTGGGAAGATCACAGGAAAAAATAGGCAGCATAAACAAAGACAAATTGAGGTCCAAGAAGCCACAAAGCAGCAGAAGGTAAGTAGTTGAGGAAAAAAAAAAAAAAAAAAAAAAAAAAAAAAAGAGGCAGAGCTTCAAGCAGAAGCCACTTGAAATATAAAAGCCAGGAGAGGGAGAAAGTGGTGAGAAGGATCAAGAGAGGCTTCAGAGGCTGCACAAAAATGGAAGGAAGGAAGTTCACAGACTCACAGAAGTTGATGCTGCTCATCCAAGAGCAGCTCAGGCAGGGCCAGCTACAACAGGATTCCCAAGACCATGTCCATCTCCATGGATGGAGACTTCATCCACGTCTCTGGGCAGCCTGATCCAGTGGTTAATCACCTTCCCAACAAAAATGTTTTCTTATGTTCTGCCTGAGCTTCCTGTGCTAGTGTATGGGATGAGCTTGCAGTTCTGAGCTTGTCTTACTGTTGTCCCATCAAGGAATGTCCCCCAGAAGTGGACACAAGGTTTATTGTTAACGTGGGACCAAAGTCTGAAGGTGCTCAGGAGTGATTGGAGAGCACTGGGATGGAAAGGGCTGAGGAGAAGAGGGGGGAAAAAGTGCCCATATTTGAATGAAAAAGGATGAACAACAGGAAAGGGCAGCTGGAAAGCCACAGCATTGTAGATGTCCAGGGAAAAGGAAAACAAGAAAAATGGAGGGGATGGTGATGAGCATTGGTAGGAGCTCCTGGGAGTAAGAAAGGAGACTGAGGAGAGTCTGGAGATCAAAGGCTGTACCTAGTTGTATTTAGAATTGAATTAAGAAAACACTTAACTGTGTAATTCTTATTTTAGGGCTCTTGTGAGGTGTGGTGGGTCAGTTTGAGCTACCTGGCCCCAGATCATGTCCCCAAGCTGGCAATAATCTGAGCTCCAGGAGGAGCAAAGCTACGTTGGTGTGACTCCAGCATCTTCCTATCATAGCATCTTGCTCTCTGTTTTCTTGGGAAGATGGGAGCACAGCAACCATTTGGTGGGACTGGCACAAGCAGCCAGGAGGGGAGCTCCCTGCCTGAGGGGTGACCCAGGGGCATCAGCACTGCTGCTCACCCATCACTTGAAAACACCCAGCTGCTTCCTGCTCTGCAGTCATTGTATCTATACCCTGACCCAAAGGATTCCCCTTTGGCTTCTTTCTTCTTTCAAATCTGGCAATGAACATTGGACTATTTATTTTCAGAAATTTTGCTATTAGAGTTTCAAATTATTTTTTTTCCCAACCATATGGACCAAGACCTCATTCAACTTTTAGATGTCTAAACCAAACGAAAACTCTAATCCCTGATCCCTAGTCCTTGCAATACATATCTAGGCTGACACACTGGGATGGCCAATTTGCAGCCAATTTGGTAGGAGGAATATCTGTGCCCAGTTTATGCTTTCTCTCCCTCCTTGTCCTGACCCTTCTCATACTCCATCCCCTGAAAACACAAAATATCTGAGGCCACACAAAAATGGAGTTCTGCTGATACCATCAAGACAAGCACGTCTTATTTAACACTCACCCAAATGCTGACCTCTGTACAAGGGGTGATTTGGCTCCAGAAAATGAAGGAGGAGGACCTGGAAAACCCCCAGGCTTCCTCCCAAAGTGAGCAGAGTTGTGAGGAGCTGCCACCAACGATGGACCAGCACATCTGGAGTGAAGGAGCTTTGAATCCTGCCTTCAGCCCTGTGGGCTTCTCTTCCCAGGGAACACAGCTGTGTCCAGCAGTCCAGGTGTTCAAAGAGGGACAAGAATCCTACAGCTCCTGTGTGAAAGGTGAACAAAAGGACAGTGAGTAACTACACTCCTTAAAACCTTCAGACTGTGACCCAACAGGTACTGTTGCCCCTGACAGCTGGGCTACAGGTAAATGGGCTGATGTGTTTGTCCTCCTTGAGTTCACACCATCCCCTTCTGAGCCCAGGAGTGTTCAGGAGGGATCTCCTTTTAAATTCCTGTTTCCCCTCAGGCTGCTGACTCCAGGAATTGTCATCTGCTCATTAAGGGTCAAGAGGTGCCTGGTTAAAAAAAGGTCCTACCCCACCTTCAGTGCAGCATGGACAAATCCCTCAGGACTTGCTTGGCAGCACAACAGCAACAAGAGCTGACCCATAACACCCACCAGAGTCCTCCAAACATTAGGAGATGCTTGTCCCACCAGATACAGGAGGAATTATCCCAAGAAACACCCAAAAAACCCTTCTGGAGGAGACAGACAAGTCCCCTGGTTCAGCCAATGTGCAATTCTCAAACAGAGGTAGGACAAATCCAATATTGTTAATTATTTTTTTTAATATTTTTTATGGTGAATCTTTTTTAAAATCTCAGACAGGCAAGAAGAAAATGAAGGATTTCTTGCATCCACCACCTCTGCAGACACAGCCCTTTAAGGGAACCTTACTAACCTGAACTAAGTAAAAATTCACAAGCATAATTGAAGCAAAAACCTCTGGCTAGCAAAGATTTTACTTCTCTTTTTCCCTTCCACTTGCTTTTAATCAGCCCCACAAAATTCCCCCTGCCTGCAGGGGTGGGAATAGGTAATATTGTTTGATGAATGAATAAAATATCAGGTAGGAAGTGCCTTGTTTGTCTGTGTCTTCATTATCTCCTTCCCTGTCCTGCTGAGTTAGTGCCTGGACTGGTGTGTTTTTCCTTGCTGGATTTTTTCCATTTACTGTTTGGTTTGTACCAGCAGTTACCAACTGGGAGCCCTGGCCATAGGTTAAGATCGAAGGTGTTTGATGCTGTACAAATAGCAAATGAAAAGATAATCCCTACAGAATTTGGCCAGATTTTGGGTTTCCCTGAACATCTTCCCTTGCTAGAGTCTTGATCCAAAATTTAAACCTGAAGCAGGGAGTAGCTCAGTTGATAAATCACCTTTTTTCTCTTCTTCCCTTTTGCTTTATGGAATTACTTACAATTACACCATTCTGGATATATATATATTTTTTTTAATGGGGCTGCAAACTCTTTTAGATTATGTTGGTCAATTTTACAGCAAAGTGCAGAATTTGGAGCTGTTCTGAAGAGGGGGAAAAAAAGCCAATTCCAGCCATTAGAGGAAAAAAAAGTTGATAGAAAATTTCAAAATACAAAATGTTTTTTGAAGGACATGCTAAACCCCTTCAGAGGGGGAAAACCCTCTGCCTGGAAGAGGGGTGCAAGAATCTGTCCTTTCAATTCCCCATTTTTCCAGCAAGGGTTGGTAATCTCAGATTATTTACCAGCATCTCATTTTCAACTCTCAAAAAAATGCTTAGAAGCCAGCAAAAAAAAAAAAAAAAACCAACAAACCAAAACCAACACCTCTCTCTCAGCCTGTTTTTGTTTTGCTCTGGTGTTTGTTTTCATCTTAACATTAATTGCCCCATAACGTCTGCTTGGTTTTATCAATTAGCCTTTGCAGTGGGAAAATATTTTAGTGCCTAATACAGCGTAATGATTTTTTTCCCTATTTGCCAAGGGGGTTATTAATAAATGTCCCCACTGGGGTTACAACTCGTGTGCTCTGGTGTTTGCTTTTGGGGAAATGAGGGATTGGAGGAAAATCCTAACCAAACGCAGCTATAATTAGAGAGGAAGCAGCTGCAATTAGGAGTAGATGTTCAACGACATTGAAGGCACTGGGGGACAAACCTCCCCTCGACTCGGGCAGGGGTGGCAGCAGAACCTGCTGTAGGTTTTTCCTACTTTTCCAGATGTTGCATCAAAGATTCACGCCATCTGCTCAGCCTAGTTCTCCAAGGAGGAAAAGGGGGTTTTCAGCAGAGGAGTTCTGGCCCAGCAAAGCCACCAGCAGACTCCCAGAGCTGGGATTTCACCCTGATCTCTTGCTCCTCACTATTTATTTAGCCTGAACCACTGCCACCAGAGCTGCTGGGATCTCTGGTTAGCTGCCAGCCAAGCAGCCCCTTCAAATGCCACATCTCGGTGCACATCAGACATCCACTCTCTTTCCCATGGAGTCCTCTCCTGGGGCTCCAGGTACTCCAGGGTTTGAACAGAGAAGCCTGGCAGACCTTGTTCTCCTCCCTGCTGTTACAACAGACTTTGTTTGTGGAGTCAAAACCAGACCCCATCCCTTTGGCTTTGCTGCCTGCTACAAATCTAAATTCTCCGTTGCTGGGAAATGAAGCAGCCAACAGGCTGTCCCAGCAAAATCCAATCCTCTCATTAGATATGAGGGTCTGGAAAGCCAAACTGGAAGGAGTTCTGTCCAAAAATTCAGGCTGAGTTAAAATATTAGTGCTTGATTTTATCAATTAGCTGAACAACTTGATTAACAATAAACACTAGAGCAAGGACGTACCCAGAATTAAAAAAAAAAGCAACAGCTGGGCAATGCTGCTTAATATGGCTTTTAGCTTAATTCATCTCACTGCAGAAATCTCTAATTCTCATGGTCTGGTTCCTGAACAACAGCTACTGATGTAACCTTGTGTCTTTCCCTGGGCTTTCTGGTAAAAAAAACAAACCCACAAACAATTACTATTACAGCACTATTAGCTTTGAGGATTTAGAGCTTTGCTTTTTCACAGAAGAGCTTGGAAGTAATGGAATTTGCTCTGGGAAAAGCTGACCATTCCTTTGCAAATCTCTGAAGGGCTTCTCATCTTGGGGTCCTGTAAAGCCACCTCATGTAACTCTTTTATAGAAGAGAGGTTATGGCCAGCAGGAGCTGCCTCATGTTGGGGTGACACCTCCCATCCCAACCTCTGCAGAAAGCTGAGAAAAAGCAGCAGTAAAATGCAAGGATTTGCCACACTCTGCTCCTCCACCACCTAAGTGTCATACAGGTGGTCCATCATAGTGTTGGGCCCACAAGAAAGCAGATTTCCCTAAACACCCCAAAAGTGCATCCTTTCTCATTCCTGCAGATTGCTGAGCACCAAGAAAGTCACCTAAATGGGGATGGGGCTTTCTCTGCTCCTTCTCTGGAGCAGCATCTCCTCCAGATCCTGGGTCTCTCTGTTTTGACCAGAAGAAGAGCTCTGGTAGACCTTGGCCCTGCCAAGGGTGAAGGAACAGAGATTAAAGGGTGAAGGAACAGAGATTAAAGGTAACCAAACACAGAACCCAAAGATTATTTGTATTGCAAACCAACCTGAGAACCATGCACAAAGGCCACTGCAGTACTGGAAGAGACAGCCCTGCCCTTCTGAGCATCTGCACCCATAGGACTTTGTGAGAGCAGCAGGTATCCATCACCAGCAGTTTTGAGACAGGGAGCACCATCCCTGGAAGGTGGGTGAATTTTATCCTCTATCTGTGTTTCTAACAAAGCATCCAGCAGCTTGACAGAGGAGTTGGGAAACGAACCTACAGGACAACAGCTCAGCACTTTTCACTATAAACCACATATTTCTGCCTTGGCAGAAAGCAACAGTGATCTTCTGGAAGCATTCACTTCACCTGGCCAGGCATTCACCACAACTAGATATTTCATCAAAATCAGAACCTTTCCCAATTACCAACAAAGCATCAATTCTACTGACATGGAACCATTTGGTTTCTTTTATTTCTTTCTTATCCTTTAAGTGGGGGAGATAATTATGTGTCTCTCCATTTTATACCTTTAACCACACACACTCTAGTTGCATGCTATATATAGCATGTATTATAACCTTTAATACTCAAAGAATGATTTTAAATGTTGTTTTAAAGGGGCAAACATTATCCAAGGGACATGTGTGTAGGTACAAATGTATATTATTCTACCTGTGGGTAGACACATGCACACAAAAAAACCATATGAGACCCTTTCTAGCTAAACACAGAGTTAAACATACATGTTATGCATGTGTATTACAACCCTTAGTACTCAAAGAATGATTTTAAAGGTTGTTTAAAAGGGGCAAACAGTATCCTAGGGACATGTGTGTAGGTACAAATGTGTATTATTCCATCTGTGGGTAGACTTATGCACACAAAAAACCACATGAGACCCTCTCTAGCTAAACATAGAGCTAATATAATAGACATACATGCTATACACATGTAATACACATATTATAATACACATACATGCTATGTATGTGTATTATAACCTTTAATACTCAAAGAATGATTTTAAATGTTTCAAAGGGGCAAACATTATCCTAGGGACATGTGTGTAAGTACAAATGTGTATTATTCCACCTGTGGGTAGACACATGCACACAAAAACCCACACAAGACCCTCTCTAGCTAAACATAGAGCTAAACATACATGCTATGCATGTGTATTATAACCTTTAATACTCAAAGAATGATTTTTAAATGTTGTTTTAAAGGGGCAAACAGTATCCTAGGGACATGTGTGTAGGTACAAATATATATTATTCCACCTGTGGGTAGAAGACACATGCACACAAAAAAATCCACACGAGACCCTCTGTAGCTAAACACAGGGCTAATATAATACACATACATGCTATACACATGTAATACACATATTATAATACACATACATGCTATGTATGCACATTATAACCTTTAATACTCAAAGAATGACTTTAAATGTTGTTTTAAAAGGGCAAACAGTATCCTAGGGACATGTGTGTAGGTACAAATGTGTATTATTCCACCTGTGGGTAGACACATGCACACAAAAACCCACACGAGACCTTCTGTAGCTAAACACAGAGTTAAACATACATGCTATGCATGTGTATTATAACCTTTAATACTCAAAGAATGATTTTAAATGTTGCTTTAAAGGGGCAAACAGTATCCTAGGGACATGTGTGTAGGTACAAATGTGTATTATTCCATCTGTGGGTAGACTTATGCACAAAAAAACCCACATGAGACCCTCTCTAGCTAAACATAGAGCTAAACATACATGCTATGTATGTGTATTATAACCCTTAATACTCAAAGAATGACTTTAAATGTTGTTTTAAAGGGGCAAACATTATCCTAGGGACATGTGTGTAGGTACAAATGTGTATTATTCCACCTGTGGGTAGAAGACACATGCACACAAAAAAATCCACACGAGACCCTCTCTAGCTAAACACAGAGCTAATATAATAGACATACATGCTATACACATGTAATACACATATTATAATACACATACATGCTATGTATGTGTATTATAACCTTTAATACTCAAAGAATGATTTTAAATGTTTCAAAGGGGCAAACATTATCCTAGGGACATGTGTGTAGGTACAAATGTGTATTATTCCACCTGTGGGTAGAAGACACATGCACACAAAAAAACCATATGAGACCCTTTCTAGCTAAACATACATGTTATGTATGTGTATTATAACCCTTAATACTCAAAGAATGACTTTAAATGTTGTTTTAAAAGGGCAAACATTATCCTAGGGACATGCGTGTAAGTACAAATGTGTATTATTCCACCTGTGGGTAGACACATGCACACAAAAAACCACATGAGACCCTCTCTAGCTAAACACAGAGCTAATATAATAGACATACATGCTATACACATGTAATACACATATTATAATACACATACATGCTATGTATGTGTATTATAACCTTTAATACTCAAAGAATGATTTTAAATGTTTCAAAGGGGCAAACATTATCCTAGGGACATGTGTGTAGGTACAAATGTGTATTATTCCACCTGTGGGTAGACACATACACACAAAAACCCACACAAGACCCTCTCTAGCTAAGCATAGAGCTAAACATACATGCTATGCATGTGTATTATAACCTTTAATACTCAAAGAATGATTTTAAATGTTGCTTTAAAGGGGCAAACATTATCCTAGGGACATGTGTGTAAGTACAAATGTGTATTATTCCACCTGTGGGTAGACACATGCACACAAAAAACCACATGAGACCCTCTCTAGCTAAACACAGAGCTAATATAATAGACATACATGCTATACACATGTAATACACATATTATAATACACATACATGCTATGCATGTGTATTATAACCCTTAATATTCAAAGAATGATTTTAAATGTTGCTTTAAAGGGGCAAACATTATCCTAGGGACATGTGTGTAGGTACAAATGTGTATTATTCCACCTGTGGGTAGAAGACACATGCACACAAAAACCCACACAATACCCTCTCTAGCTAAACATAGAGCTAAACATACATGCTATGTATGTGTATTATAACCTTTAATACTCAAAGAATGATTTTAAATGTTTCAAAGGGGCAAACATTATCCTAGGGACATGTGTGTAAGTACAAATGTGTATTATTCCACCTGTGGGTAGACACATGCACACAAAAAAACCACATGAGACCCTCTCTAGCTAAACATAGAGCTCAGCCCTGTGCCCTTTCCCCACCATGCTTAAGAGTGCAAAATGAACACAGAGCTTTTAAAGCTTTTTTTTCTTTTTTTCACCTTACCTCCACCAGAAACAGCACAACCTCATGCAAGGGCTTTGACACAGACGTTAATTTTCACTCGCAGCTGTGGCAATTAGAAAGTGTACTTAATAGAGTGTCATGTTAATTGTTGCAGAGTTAACCAATTTCTCCATTTAATTGTCAATTGATTAACCTATTGAAATGGTAAGTGACTCAGTTTCCTTCCAGAACAAACAGCAGCCACATATTGTAGCTTCATCCAGCTGGAGGGGGTACTCTGTGATTTGCTCAGCTTCAATGTGCTGGTATTTTTCTACACCTCCCTGAGCTTTTAATTAGATGAGCCAATTTTACATGTATTTGTCTGCTGGAAAGGTTATCTGTGCTGGAGCTGACCTGCAGAGACAAGGTTGAGGCTCGCTGTCTTAATAGAAAAGGTTTTCAGCTATGACTGCTGTACTTGATTGCATTGTGATGGTAATTAACTTGAGACTTTGCCTCCCTCAATGTTTTTTTGTAGCTTTAACTATGCAATGAGATGTTTCCTCTGTCATATATATGCACTTATTAAGCTCTTATTGGATTCTAATATGCATGCAAATAGTTGAGAGTTTCTCAAGGCTAATACTACACTATGTAGATTGTAGTGCCATTAAGTCACTACAAAGATGTAGCCCGCAGCAAACTTATAAGTTGGGCTTTTTTTTTCCTTTTTCTGCGAGTGTATGTGAGAATTTGATTTTCCATTTCGTGCTTTTTCTCAGCCTAGAGGAGGAAGAATTCCCTCCACCTACTTTTTCCTCATTTTCATCCAACGCGTCCCGCACACGCGCGGCCCTTTTGACGACTTTCCCTTCCCTGACGCCCTTTAAAAAAGTGTTTCCAAAGGAAGATCCCGATGTCCTTCATTCAGTTTTCCAAGTCAGTTTGTAATCCAACCCTGCCCCAACTCCTTTCTCCAGGCGGCCTGTTTGAAAGCCCTTGCTATCTCCTGTGTCCCTGCGTGTTCTTTTACAGTACGGCGCTGTCGTTTAATTACGAGACAATCCCCCACAACTGAGCAAGCATTTTCATCATTGATAATGTTGGTAGCAGGCAACTGAGACAAAATGATTACAAACCTATGTTGCGCTCAATAGTCCTTTAGAGGATTTCTCTCTTAATAGTCCTGGCTCATTCATGTTTGGTTCAGTACATTTGTTCTTTAAAAAAGGCGTAGATTAGAAGAGTTTCAGGGTAGGTTAATAACTCAACTGAAAATGGCTGCTCGCATTGTCCAAGCCTGTTCCTGCAGTTGCCTGGTGCTTTCTTCAGTTCTTCCACACTGCAGCTTTGGCCCAGTTGGTAAACAGCTTAAGTCCAGACATCTTTTCATTCTCTGCGCAGCGGATTGAAATAAAAATGCATATAAGTGGCGACTGACTGGCGCTGGGCTGACAATAGCCTGTAACATTATGCAAGGGTATTTACATAGGAATAAGGCCTTGGTAAAGAAGACAGGGGCAATTAATGACTAGGGCCACACATATAAGGAAAGTTTGTCCAATCTTTTCTTCAATAAAGATCTTTTGTAAAGTGCTATGGAAACTCATGGAGGCCCCCAAACAGATTAGGAGAGGGACTTTTGTGGTGGGTTTTTTGGTCTTTTTTTGTTGGTTTGGTTTTTTTTTTGTTGGGTTTTTTTTGTTTTTTTTTTTATGGGTTTTTGGTTTTGGTTTTTTTTCCTCTTCAACTTTAAATTAAAAAGGGTGAAATTTTGTAAAGGTAAAATGAAATTCTGTAGTTTCCAACTTTTACTATTGTGACTTTCCCCACCCCTCCGTCCCTTTCTTTTAATGAGAATGGGGTTTTGTGGGTTTTTTTCCCTAGGAGAACATGTGGAATAAAGAAATAAAGTGAATTATGTGCCACAACCAGGCAGAGTGCTGGAAGAGAAGGGTCTGGTGGAGACTTGCCACAAAGCTTGACTCCTCCTGCTTAGCACAGGTTGGGGCTTTAAGCTCATTTGTAAGCATTTAGGACCTGATTCTGATCTCTCTTACACCCCAGCAGCCCTGCTGGGGCTGTCAAAAGTGTGTCCTGGCAGATGCAAGATAGGCCACTCCTCCTTCCAAGTTGGACTTTTTCCTTCATTTTGTCTGGATGGATTTGGGCATGAGTGATTTTGACAAACCAAGGAAGCCCCACGCTCTGGCTCTGGGTTGCAGAGCACTATCAGTGCTGCAGGGACCTAGCCCAGGGCAGAATTTAACCCCCAAAGCTTTGTCTTGCCAGATGGGATGGTCTCAAAAAAAGAAGAATGAGCCCATCTCCCTGGGGGACACCAGCCAGCATCCCTTCAGGGCAAAGATGACACAAAAGAGTCACAGCTGATGATGCTTCCTCTACCCACCAGGACTTGAGTCAGTGGGTGTGCACAACTTGGGGTAGTGTGGACACATTGCTTTGGGTCTGGAGCCATCACCATCATGATGGGGCTCCTGAAAGCTCTTTCCCAATGCTGTAAGCTCCTTCAATGTCTTTTTTTCCTTCTCATGAAATTCAAGCCACCATCCTCTAAGTTTCCCCCATCCCCACAGAAGTTTTGGGGACGATGTTTTTCAAAGCCTACCAGGGTACATCTGTTGATGGCAGCTTGAATGTGCCCAGTTGAGCAATTTTTCATTTGAGGCTCATCAGTTGGTGTTTAAAGAGTTTGCCCTTATTCTAATGATGGTGAAGGGTTTCTCGGTTTGGGTTAATGCTGTCATTTTTCACACCTATTGAGAGAGCTGAAGATGTCTATTTGGAAAGAGTAGTGGGGATCCTACTGCTCAACACACTGTCTATGTTCAAGAAGTCAGTCCTTTGGTGGATATGAATGAGGAAAACCCCACTGATTTCTCTGCCAAGCTTTACACCATCTCATGGTCTACATCTGAATTATTTTCCTTTTTATAACAGAATATAACTCAAAGAAGAGAGAAGTAAATTTCCAAGACCCCATATCATGCCACTTTCTTTCTTCAAAACAATTTCAAAGATCATCTTTCCAATGGAACATAATTCCTAAAATCCTTTCTGGGCACTGAAGAGGGGGAAATAAATGTTAATACCACAAGTGCAGGGCTCCTATGAGAGAAGTGTGCACAGAGTAGAGAATGTGTTTCTGCTGCAGCCCTGGAAAGCTGCAGAAATCAATGCTTCATTCAAGGCTATTGATCAGTACTAAATTAATTAGACTTCAAGGCTTATGGCAGTTGATAAGACAACTTGTTAATTTAGTCAATGATAGTGTTTTCCCTAAAGCAGCAAATACCCTCTTTCTCAGAAAAGACATTTCTCGCAATTGCTACCCGCCTTTCCCCCCCAACCCCCACCTCATTTATTAAAAAAATTCACTTTACATTTAAACTAAGATAAGAATTGGACGGGAAGATCCTTCTATTTACCCCTATTTGCCTTCTTTTGCTCTAACACTGGAGCAAGGTGTCGATAACATCTGATGTAATTAAATAGGATGGCAGCGTAACATTTAGCTTTTCCACCCCGGCCCATTGAAGCTGATTTCATTTGGGAAAAACTGGTGGGGAGAAACTGGTGGGGAGAGGAGGGAAGAAACCCACTTTCTAGATTTTTTTTTTTTTTTTTTTTTTTTAAATGGCAAACCCAGAGGTTTTGCTTCCCGGGCAAGAAGGATGCTCATGGCCACTGACAAAGGCACAGGAGGTGCTGGTCCGGTGAGTGGTGAATGAGATGAAGGTATCCCAGAATCCTTGGACATGGGGCCGTACTTCCTGCTGGCTGGGAAGGACAAAAGGACAAAGCCAAAGTAGTGCTGGGGTCCCACCACCAGCTCTTGGAGGCACCAGTCTGCTACCAGCAGCACTCCAACCCTCGGAGAATGCTAATAAGCCACTGAAGAGCTCAGCTTTCCTGCCATAATTCTATAGCGCCGTCGAGGACCCCATAGTGTTCACTAAATAAAGACAACTAATTGAGAATTTTTTGCACATTTTGCTCAGTGGACTTGTTGTTCAGGCTGTGGGTTGGGGAGAATGTCCCCTACTGACAACAGGGGCTGATTGTTTTGGCAGCCGCCGGGTTAGCGCCATTTCCCGGGTCTGGGGCTGACTTTCAAAGTATGACAAAAATGTTTAATTTTGGAATTTTTTTATTTATTTTTTTTTTTTAATTACATGGCTGGGAATTATTTGGGCTTTGGAGAGAGTGGGACGTCCCGTGTTTGTGTGAAAAAAAAAAAAAAATTGCTTGCAAAGTTTCTCAGAATAAAACCCTTGGTCTTTCTCTTTTTCTCCTTGCTCTCTTTTTTCCCCCCTCTCTCTCTCTTTTTCTTTTTTTTTTCTTTCTTTTTTTTTTTTTTCCCTCACTGTATTTTCCATGGTGAGGCCTACATTTTTGTGTCTGCAGGTGACACTTTGATTGAAACTAAAATTAATAAATCAGCTGAAAAGCTCACACCTACAGCTCACAGCAGGGCCTTGAAAACACGGTTATAAAGGGAGCTTTATGCCCTTGTGTAAAGAAGGAATAAATTACAGAAGCACTTGTTGCCCTTGGACTCGATTTTCCTTTGCAGGCTGGTATCTTATTTTTGGAGCTTATTGTTAATCAACAGGTTCCTTGTAGGTTTAGCAGGTGACTTTGCTATTAATCTCCTATTTGACCACTATAGCATATTAATGAGGTAGGCTTCTGGATGTGGCTGTCTCCAACACAAGGAATTAGTTTAAAAGGTGCACTCTTTACTCAATTGCTCACAGTTAACGATGCTGCAGCCCAAATGCAAAGTAGCATTTTCTACAGCTTGTGGAGCATTAAGAGTGTTTTACTAACATTATGTTCCTCACTGTGCTTTTCTTCTCTTGTATACTTATTTCTTCTCCGTGGAGGGCTATTATCAGGCTTACCGGTCCTTCCTTCTCTTTATATTTTTTTGGGGGGGGTTTCTTCACTTTTTATTCTCTTAACAAAATCAAGAAATTATATATAAATGACGAAATGATATCCTTCCCTGATTAATGTGCACCTTGGTTTTAATTAAACAATTCCAGAGCTCTTTGGAGGTACCATTGGATTTCAATGAAATGCTCGGCTCCACGTTTCTCCTCGAAACTGGCTTAATAAATATCATTATAAAGTGCAGGGATTCAACCAGCCCCGTTTCACCTTGTATTTTGGGTCTGATTTAAGCTTAGAGTGAGGATACCTATAGGGGTACTTTAAGAACATAAAGAAAAGCTGAGGATTTAAGACTTCAATTTGTAATTACCAGGATCTGCCGAAATACATAATATTATGAGCCAGGCTCCAAAACACCCTGGTGGAAACAACAGCTTTGTTGTAATACAGTAATTTCCATATTCCAAGGAATGTGCTCTGCCATAGATGGTTATTATTGGTGTTCCCTTTCATAACTTTCAGATGTGTGGTCTACCTCCCAAACAGATAGATTTGCCTATTTAAATCAGTGCTGTCAGGCTTATGCTTGCAGATTCCTGGGTGTTGGGTTGTGTTTTTTTTTAACAAGGACTTTTACAGGCAATGGCATAGTTGTGTCAGGTTGGATGTCAGCCTTGAGTTTTACTCTGAACCATAAAATATCTGTCTTTTAGAGATTAAGGTCAAAGTTATCATGTTACTTTAGTCTGGTGGTTTGCTATTCCTCTTCTATCTTCTTTTTTAATTGGGATTTTTATATATACATCCTTTTAAAATGCTAGTGGAGTACATATAAGAGCAAAGATATTTAAGGTGTTGCTAATATCTTTACCATAGCAGCAAGGGTTGGGTGCTGGCCCCATCCACATCTCCCAGAAATGTCTGTGGAAGGAGATACATAACTCATGCTTAAAGTCACATTCAAATTTCTTTATATTTTCAGTAATTAATGTCAATTCAAGCTACAACCATCACAGGGTGTTCAGTTTGAGCCTCTGGCAAGGGCTGGGAGCCCAAAATGATGCCCTGGAGGGAAGCATCCCCATGGGCAGCCAGACATCCCCTGTCAGGGGGAAGAAACCACGGGGGAAAAATGAAATTCATCTGCAGAGCTCACAGTGCCTTTGCTTCACACCAAGTACAGTGAAGGGTCATGGTAAAACACCCAGAAAGATGCTCACAAGCCTGGATCCCACCCCAGGTACTCCCAGCACAGGATGCATCCATCTCACCCCTGAGTCTCCCCAAGGATGACCCCACCGGGCTCATTCTCAGCCACAACTCAAAAGAAGTTGTGAAGTTTTAAAAAAACAACTCAAGAAGTTAGTTGTTATTTAAAACCACGGTGAGATCTTCCCGATTGCAGGCCAACAAATTACCTGACTTTGCTTGGAAAGAAAAAAAAAAGTAGGAGAGAGATGTTTTTCAGTGCTGACAACACACAGTAATTATCATTTACTCTTTTTTTTCTCTCTTTTTTGAAGGAACAACCTTTTAAACAGCTTTGTTGGATTTTTGTCCAGAGTTTTGGCACTGAGATCTTGTTTGTCAGGGTTCAAGGAAGGGCGGATTTTTACTGCCCAGGCACAACCCCCTATAAATCAGATTTTCCTCGTTAAAACACTGGCAAACCCTTGACTGAAGTGGTGTGAGCAGGGGCAGTTTTAGCACTGGTTCTAAAGAGGAATGGTTAATGCAACACAGTTTGGGAGCCCTTCCTTTCCCCAGCCCCCATCTCCCCCCATCTACTTACAGCACAAGGAGGTTTGAGCTTATTTTGTCTTTTCACAACTTAGCAAGATCAGACACATTTCTGCAATGCATATGCAGATTTTACCTCTTGTTACTTTCTCTAATGAGCTTTCACTTAATCAATTTGACAGTGGCCTTTCTTCCTTTTTGCTTGGTATCCACTAGGAAAGTATTCAGGAAAAAGTGTTAACAGTTTCAAGGGGTATTAGCAAAATGAAATGGTGGCACAGCCAAACCTAGGAAGATCATAAGAGTGCTTTATGGAAAGGAAAAAAAAAAAAGAAAAGAAAAAAAAAAAGAAAGAAGAAAGAAAGAAAAAAACGTTAAAATGGGGGATGTGGATTTAACAAGGATGTTTGTCTAGGAAATGAGCAGGGCTGAGGACACAGCTTTTGTTTCCCTGCAAATAATTTTAAAATAATGCTAATAATGAGTAGAGAAATCCTGATTTTATGTGATTTTCTGGGGATATAGAAACAAGCACTGTCCCTGATAATATGTAATCCTTTAGAAAATAAAAATATCCTCTTTAATGAGCTATTGGATGGGAGTTCTAGCCACAGCCAGTCACCCAGGACAGGAATGCTGGAAGTCCTAGTGACGTGGGAAGGGATCCTCAAGAGCTGTATCAATCCTGCATACCCAAGCTATCAAAGCTTGTATTTAATGTATTTATTTCCTCTGTGAGGAGGTTTGATTCAAAAACACCTGTGAGGGCCAGGGATTAATATATTTCAGAAAAAATTAGTGGTCAGAGTAAGGGTCACCTCTAGGAAGGACAAGTCGTGATGATGTTCCAGCATCACTGGGTTCCCTGGGCCCAAGGGATGTTCATGGAGAATATTTGCTACTTGGTTGTGGTGTTGGATGAGCAATCTGCTCCTCTCTGGGAGCCCCAGGAGAGAGCAAAGGTGCTGTGCTGCCTTGACCAGCCAAGCTGTGCTTCTGCCTTCTCTTAAATTTGTGCCAGCCCTTAATGACAAGTGACCTTCCCTGGGGGACTGACTGTCCTGGAGTGTGGCAGTTCCTTTCCCCAAAAAACCTACCAGCTCCAATTTATCCCAGTTTAACAAATTTATGAGACAAAGGAGTCTCTCCAGCAAGGTGAAGCCAGGGCACATGGCATCTGAAGGTACCTGAGCACTAAAATGGACTTGCACAACCAGTGCCCTTCACAGGATGAAAAGCAGAACCAGACAAGGGAAAGACTCCCAAAGTGGAGTAAAAAAAAGCTGCATCTCCCTGAGTGCTAATATGTCCTCAGTGTCATCACTAAGCTGTCTCATCACTGAGGACATCTGAGGAATTAAGTTCATAACAGAGCCCTGACATAGGACTGCTGACACATCCTGACACATCCTTGCTGGTGAGGAACACAAAGCTTTAGCTGGGGCTTTCAGGCAGGTGGCATGAGCAGAAGGAAAATGTTTACTGGGAATATGATCAGGGGTTCCCTTCTGGTCAAGAAACCCACTGGAAAAAAATACTCAAAGCCTAATGCCTGTGAACCAGCTCCTCCAAAAATATTGGCCCATAAGATCCCAGCCCAGCTTGCAGGTTCAGACCACATGAAGGGAGTGGGGCTGCACCTAAGGAAAATTTTTTTCTCTCTCTTGATGAAATCTGTACCTTGATGTAATGGAAGACACAGCCTTTGTTTATGGATTTCCATCCTTGGGTACCAACAGTGCAGTGACCACACTCAACAGTTTGCTGTGAGTTCAGAACATCACTGAGGGTGGGACTCTCATGATTCTTGGCTAAAAAAAAAATACCATCAGCCCAAATCCTCCCTAAGATGGAGAAATAAATCGATAATAAATAGTATTGCCAAGAGGAAAGTCTCCTCAGGACTCAGTACAAAGCCTACACTAGCTTGGAAATAATCTTAACAGGGAATTGAGCCTCATGGCAAGTCCTTTGCTAAAAGGAGCTGTGGTTCTGTGATGTGGTTACTACCAGGTGTAAGCTATGGCCATGGTTCCTTCTCCCTGTTGTGGCACAGGTCTCTTGCATGACCTCAGGTGTACCTCTCATCATCATTAAAAAAAATTGGATTTTCCTGCCCTGTTGAGATGTAAAAATAAACGTGGAAAAAGTGAAATGGTCACAGAAATGGGAAGTGAATGGATGTCTGAGACATTTAACCTGAAATTACCAAAAGGGTTCTTGTGTTGAATGGGGTTGTCTCAAAATCTGAGAATGGTGACATTTCTAAAGGAAAATACAGACAGTCATGGAATCCTAGAATCCTAGAATTGGCTGGGTTGGAAGGGACTTCAGAGATCATCAAGTCCAACCCTTGATCCACTCCCACTGCAGTTCCCAGCCCATGGCACTCAGTGCCACATCCAGGCTCTTTGGAAATATCTCCAGACACGGAGAATCCACTACTTCCCTGGGCAGCCCATTCCAATGCCTGATCACCCTCTCCAGAAAGAAATTCTTTCTAATACCAAACTTAAACCTCCCCTGGCACAACTTGAGACCCTGCCCTCTTGTCTTGCTGAGAGTTGCCTGGGAAAAGAGCCCAACCCCCCCCTGGCTCCAACCTCCTTTCAGGGAGTTGTAGAGAGTGATGAGGTCTCCCCTGAGCCTCCTCTTCTCCAGCCTCAACACCCCCAGCTCTCTCAGCCTCTCCTCATAGGGTCTGTGCTCAAGTCCCTTCACCAGCCTGGTTGCCTCCTTTGGACCTGCTCCAGCACCTCAATCTCCTTCCTGAACTGAGGGGCCCAGAACTGGACATAGTACTCGAGGTGTGGCCTCACCAGGGCTGAGTACAGGGGCAGTCCTCTACCTCTATCTGATCTTTGGTTTCTTTTCTAAAATGTATTCCCCCCTTCCCTCCCAAGCCACAAAAAACCCACTTTTCCATCCAACACTGACCAGCTCCATTATGAGCCACATCATCACCAAATCAAATAAAATGTGAATTTCCCCAGTGCCAGAAAACTGGTACAGAAAAGTGGCTGTCATTACTCAACACTCAATCTACTTTTGGACATCATTGCCTGCAAATTTAAGGATTACATCCCAATAAATTTCTCCAGGTCTCTGCTTCAGTAAGCTGGGCTCTAGTAGCATCACCTTTCTGTATCTTTTTCTTATTTTGTGTGCTTATCAGGAGAAAGAATCCAGCACTGGGGAGCTGAACCTTGCAGGTCTGCAGAGCAAAAGGGGCTGCAGGGACCCAGAGAGGCTTTAGCTGAGCTTTGCTTTCCTGGCACTCTTTCTATCTCAAAACAGAGGACCAGGCCACTCTGGAGCCAGAGTATTTGCTCCAACAAGACTTTTTTTTTTTTTTTTTTCCAAATCACTCTTTTCAAATATTTTATTCTGCTCTTATTTTTAAGCCAGGGTCCGAAACCTTTAAATAAGAGGCAATTTTGTTTTCCTAGCTGTCAGCAATATTTTGGCTATTTTAAGAATGTAGGACAGGGTTAAGGATTAGTACCAGCATTTCTTTTCTGTGTATCAGAGCTGCTTAGCAGTAATTAATTAGGACATTGGGTTTTGTACTCTTGGTTCAGGTCATTTGCCTATGAGCAGCTCAAGCCTTTTACAAAGGCACGCTGCATATGTTTCTGGGTACCTTTTTGAGAGAAGATTTAAATTGGCCAGATGAATAATACTTTGCTACAAGTGTTTTGCCCTAGGCAAAAAAAAAAAAAAGGGTTTTCTTCATATTATCATCGCCCCGAGCTGGAATCCTCCAGCTTGATGTGACTGGTGTTATACTGTCACATGGCAATGATGTAAGAACAGGAGCTCTCTGTGTCAGACAAATCTGGATTTAGGGGAATTATAGCAGATGTTGCAAAATGGCAACAGTTTAGCAAGTTCCTTTCATCCCGGGGTTGGGAGGCAGGTCCACAAAGTCCACCCAGACAGAGAAGAATGTTATCTTTGATCCCTCTCTCTCCAGGGCAAGGAGGCTCCACCGAGGAGGGATGTTGGAAATAAAAATAAATCTACAGTAGCTGTTTGTTTTTACAATATGGAAATGGGACATTATTTATTCATGCTGTTTGCCCAGACACGTATAAAAGATTTTTATCTGGGGGGGGGGAAGGGATAGGGGGGTAAGGATCTATTGTGTGCTATAAACAGATTAGAGCATTCAATATTAAGATTAATGGCACGGAAAAACACTCGGAAATTTGTGAGTGGTTTGATTACAAGGAAGGCTCAAAGCTCCTTTCCTCCTTGCATCCAAGGACTGCAGCACAAGCCTAATCTGATGCCAAGGAAATGAGGAAGGAAGGAAGGAATATGTTTGCCTCCAGTACAGAAATAGAAAGCTAAAAAGTTATATACTATGGCATTTCATCATTTTATGCATCATTTAGGGCTCTTTTTTTTTTTTTTTTTTTTAAGTGATAGAAATTGGAAATGTCTCTGCTCATCTGCTCTTCTTCCATTTGGGTAAATGGCTCATTTATATCTGTTCAAAAATCGAACATATATGATGAGAAGCATGACCCTGTTTAAGACAAGAAAGCACCACCTGGAGTGAACAAAACACAACAGTGTAGGGCAAGTGGTAATTCTTACCATGAGTTTAAATCTGATTGGAATTTGGTCAGAATTTGCAGGATTTGTCTTAAATTTGTCACTTCGTTACACATAAAATAAAATAAAATAAAATAAAATAAAATAAAATAAAATAAAATAAAACAAATGTGGTGACTGGCACAAAAGCACCCAGGCCTTTTATTAGGTTTTAATTAAAAATCCTCCTTAGCACCTGGCAGCAACAGGGATGGGGTGATGTACAGCATGGATGTGGCTGCTCACACTGATGGAGCACAACCCTCACCCCCCATGCTCGTGGCCACACTACCCCAAAACCACCTCATCCTGAACATCCTCAGGCAGTCCTACCCAGTTTCTACCCCCAGAGGAGATGAACCAGAGGGTTTTGTGCACATACACAACAGCAGCTCTGTTTTGCATCAAGGTTTGCCTTGCCTGAGAGTGCAATGATCATTTCTAAGAGTAAGAGCTCAGCTGGATTCAGTTCAGGACAGTATTTAAGGGCATGCTTAAATTGAAATATTGAAGTCAGGTCACACACAGGCTTCAAATCTGCCCATCCTTTCATAACCTGCCTGAGTTTGGTTCTAGCCCTGCACAGCTTTACTGGCACAGGTTGCCCAGAGAGGTGCCAGATGCCTCATCCCTGGAAAAATTCCAAGTCAGGTTGGACAGGGCTTGGAGCAACCTGGCCCAGTTGAAGATGTCCTTGCTCACGACAAGGGGTTGAACCACGTGTGACCTTTAAAAGGTCCCAATCTGAACCATTCTCTGATTCTATATGCTGCACCAAGCCTGATCCTAACAGGAGAGGCTGATCGAGGAGATGGTTTCAATCATCTAACACATCTTTCTCAGGGGTGCCTGCAGCCACCTGGGTTATGTGAGACATAATAAGGACCAAGCTGAGAAACATTTTGTCCACCACCCCCATTGGTGGCTTTTTGGTACCATTCTGCAGGAAGAAAGCACCCCAAGCAGTTCTGCCCAGAAGAGACAGAAAAACCCTTCTACATCTCCAGCCCCATTTTGGATGCCCCAGAGGAGACCCACAGCAGCCATCCCAGCTTGATTCCAGCACCTTCTGTCTCTGATCCCTGACCCTGATAAACTGGTCCTCCAGATCAAGATGGTGTTTGCTAGGCAAGATCCTGACTTTTCTCCCTCCAGTCCACCAAACTGTTGTGTAGGAACTTCAGCCCACAGGGAGCACCACAAAACCCATCCTTGCAGCTCCTGGTCCATGCAAGCAGTAAGTCTGTTTGGCAGGGGACCCTTGGGGTGACCTTGACAACACAGTATTGACCCCTCAGCATCTTCTGCATCCTCCCCTTGAGCCAAAACCCTATCAGTGAAAGGCTGAAATGAAAATGTTGCCAAGCACAACAGAGCACAGCTCAGCTGAAGCCTTTCATTGCTTCAGCCACTCTCTGCCACAATTATGGCATGGCCAAAAAGGAAAAAAATAGCAATTCTCCATCAGACATGACAATCATAGCACCAAATCAGTCGTGTGACTTAGGCTCCCAGTTCCATGTGCTGGGAATCAGAGGTGTCCAAAGGAAAACATGGGATCAGCACACATTCCCATTCAAGGCCCCTAATCTTGTCCACACTCAAAATGGCACCAGCTAAAATTGGTTTTCAATTGATTTAAGTTCACTGGCACAAAGCCCTGTGTAGACATTCTTAAATGGGTTTAAAAATGGCTTATCAATTTAGCTTAAGACACTTAGTAGCTAAACTAAGCTAAATCGGCATAAGCCAGGTTTAAATTGATTTATGATGTCCACAAAGAGTTTTGCACTGGTTTAACTAAATTGCTTTAAAAACACACCGCCACTTTAGCCTTCAAAAGTGAGTGCCTATGAGTGTAAGGATTTAGGGGAAATGTCTTGAAAAGTGCCTAAATATCTGAGGAGCTTATGCCCCGTTTCCTTAAACAGACTCGGTCTTTTCAAAACCAGAAGCTGTCCCTTTGTAAATGCGACTCCCAGGCGCCCAAAAAAAAGAGAAATAAAATAATAAATAAATAAAATAAAATAGAAAATTTAAAAAGGAAAAAGGTCACATCCTCCTCCATGGAGTAAATTAGGGAGATAGTCCATTTTACATCTGTTGGAGTAAAGCCAAGCCCTGCCTCAATTTTTTCAAGGGAAAGCCAAATGAAACCCCAGGTTTTGGGAGGCTTGCACGAATTTTTACTGTTAGTTTTGGGGGGTTTTTTTGTTCTGTTTTGTTTGCTTTACCTCCTTAGGTGTAGTAGTTCTAGATGATGATACCCATATACTCCAATAATCCCATCCCTGTTCACAGCATCCCTGCACCCTTCAGTAATTCAGGTTCTTATGTCCACACGTATAGGCACAGTTTGGAAGATATTTGAGTGCTTGTAGCCACATCTGTTGTTTTCTCTCTTAATGATTTGTAGTTAGCCAAAATAATAGAAAGCAGAGCTGTTTCATATTGGCTTGCCTGACGTGAGCCTATCTCAGTCAAAATGTTTATTCTGCAGCACTCCCACTAGCTCTGGAAATTCATGTATCTCTATGTGTTTGCGTGTTTTGCTTGACTGGGCACAAATTATGCTCTCAACTGGAAATATCACAAGTGTAAATAATTTGGAGACGTAAGTGTCTGAGCAAAACTCATGTAAAAGCTATTTGTTTTATGGATTTTGATCTCCAAAGTTTAAAATATGAGCAAACTTTTCATTAAAGGGGTTTTTGCCATTTGTTTGAACACTCCTGGAGTAATTGGAAATGCAACAATTGTTTAAAAAGTGGCATTGTCCCTGAAAAGATTTAGTGAGGGATGAAGAAATTTCTTGAACCTAAAGACATAATCTGGTGATCCAATTCTCCCCACTGTGTCCATTCCCGTGAAACTCCATTTACTTTCTCCTACCCGTCCCCGGCTCCCCCGCATCCCACCTAGCCAATCCTCTAGGTTTCCCACATTGTTTCCCCTTTTGTCTTTTCAGTCCAAACAGAAGAACAACAGACAAGGTTTCGAAGGGCAGGGAGCATCAGGGGCTGGAAGAGAATGGCTAAGATGAGGGTCAGAGTCCTGGCCCTACTGCCAACAGTTACCAGGGTTTGTGCTGCCTGGCTGGGCAGTGTTCAAAGACTTTGCTGGGCTTTGTTCCACTGTGTAGGGATTAGGCCTGGCGGTCTGAGAATTTGCCTTCTAATTAAAAAGGATAAAAGATAGAAGTAGCATTAGACTAAAACATAGCAGTGATACTTCACAGGCTTTTTTTTTTTTTTTTTTTCCTCTTTTTGGCTTTTTTTTTTTTTTTTTTAAGTCACAAGACAACGCACGAAGTTGTCAGGTTGGTTTATTTCCTTTGTTTTTCTGCGTGGTTTGGGGAAAAAAAATCATAATGAAGAGAAGGCAGGGGAGGAGGGAAAAGTTTTTGAAACTCTTCCCAGCTGTTCCATATGGTGAGTGAAGGCTGAGTTTCTCTCTGCACTGTGGCAATTTTCCTCGCTGACGATTGCATTTATTGACAAGGATTACACCAGCTCCCTTTAATGCTGTACCAAAAGGTGAGGGAATTCCCCATGTCATCTCCCTGGCCAAAGGAATCTACAGGAAAACTGGATTTCTTCTTGCACAACCTCTTCTTTTGTTTTTTTAATTTTTTCCCCTGTTTTCAGCTCCCATCAGGGATATTTAAGAGCAGCCACACACTCAAACGAACCGGGATGCAATGAGAGAAATGTCAGAGGCTGCATCCAGAGACTTATAGCACCACTTAAAAAAAAAAAAAAAAAGAAAAAGAAAAAAAGAAAGAAAAAAGAAAATCATGGAGCAGGAAGGGGAGGCCAAATCCCCACAAGCTGTTACTCGTGTGAGTAATCCCGTCTCCAGCAAAAGCCCTATTCAGGGCAGCCAGCCCTACGCAGGACGGTGAGGACGGGCGTCAATCCAGGGTCTGCCAACCCAACAAGGGCTGTTGGAAGAAATCCCTGCTGCTTACAACTTGATCTCCCTTTAAAAACCTCCTCGGAAGCAGCAGCTGGGGGCAGGGGGAGCGGTGGTGTTTTTGGGGGGGAGCTGACAGCCCAGGACGGCCGCTTGTGCCCTAAGAGAGAGAAGCTGAGGTGAGCAGTTGCGTAAGGGCTGCTGATGAGATTAAATTAATTAGTTTTCAGGAGGGGAAAAAAAAAAAAAAAAAAAGAAGGAAAAAAGGAAATAATTAAAAAAAAAATAAAAATGAGGGGGGGTAGGAGTTTGGTGGAAGACTTTGAGAAGCTTTCAAAGCTGCCGAGCTCGGGTTGCAGCAAGGATAAAGGAATGCCCTTTTGTTCCCACACATCTCCCGTTACGTCACGAGGAGCCCAATTTCTCCTGAATTCTGGCTGACTTTGCACGTAGTAAATAATTTGGAAGAGACGACAGACCAGGCGAAAATTATTCACAGCAGAGAGTCCTTGCACATCCTCGTACAGGATCCGAATGGGAAAAGCATTTCTCCCAGGAAAACGTTTTCATTCATTAAAATTTTTGCGAGTTTTCTTTCCTCTGAGACAGTAAAGATCACATTCAACCCCTGCCATAGAGTGAGAAGAAGGGAGAAGACTTGAAAGCATCACTTGGGCAAAAACGTTGCTGTCTTCAACAAAAATAAGTGCTGTTAGACTGCTGTGAGTTAGCTCGAAAGCAATACTAATGTGGCAAATTATCCCATTGATTTTAGGCAGGGTTCTTCATCGATTTTTGCTTAAAAAAAAAAAAAAAAAACCAACAAGGTAGCATGATACAGCCCATGATGGTGAACTTCTTAATATCGGTGCATTTGTGAAAGGTTAAAACCAGACTTCTGCTCCTGTGGGTTCCCCGAGTTTTAAGGATGTGGATATTTAATGAAACCTGCCTGCTTTTTTTCTGGGTATCAGCCTTTGAAAGGAGACCTGCTCTTCTTTGCTGGATTTAGAAGCAAATAGATTCAACGTCCCCCAGCAGGACAATATTCCCAGCTCCCTCCAGGCCTGTGTCCAGCTCCTTTCTGCCTCTATCCAAGAGCCCCAGATGCAGGATTGGGCCAGGCTTTGGTGCCGTGATCCATCCTGTGCTGATTTATGTGCTTAATGTAATTTCAGAGAGGCCAAAGTGAGGGCAAAATTGTCCTCCTCCCCCATTTTGTATTCCAGAGAACTGGGAGGAAATCCCCAGTTTCTCCCATGATGGGGGGGGAGCCCCACGAGGTTTTTCAGCTGATTCTGTGGTGAGGAAGAGGAATGAAAACCTCTGAGAGAACAGTTGCTCAGTCACTGTGCATTCAGACCTCCCCATGCCTCCTCCTCCTTCTCCTTCGGTGCTGCTCCTTCTGCTGGGCTCAGCTTCTTCCCGGGGGGAAGGATCCTCACACCCATTTTCCACGGAGCAGGGCAAAATATGCAGGCTGCAAAGAGGAATATCTCTTTTTTTTTTTTTTTTTTTTAAAGACAGAACCCAAGAAGAAACAAAACAAATCTATTTTGGGTCCTCTTCAACACCCCCAAGAGAGGTGTGAGTGCTATTTCTCTGTTACTCCGCACTTACTCACCGAAGGAAGGAGACAATCTGAGGGGGCTTTAGATATGAAAGGACCTTCCTAATATTTGCATTATCGTCAAGGAAAATATTTTTAAAGGCCAACGGAATATTCATTTATATTTATTTGCTTAATCTAATGATCCATTGTGATTCTCCCTTTCATCTATTCTTCCCTTGATGAGTGTGTGGCACTCCCATTAAGATTAATAGCGGTTTCACATGCACAGTCAGGGGAGATTAGACCCCTGCCCCGGCCTCCTGCCAGCCCCATGTATGTCTTTGGATTCAAGCTCCAAACCCTCACTGATGTTGGTGAAAGAGCCATGTGTACAAAAAGCCCCAATCCTGCCCGGTGCTGAGCATCCTTCCAGCCAGCCCCAGCATTTCGAAGCAGCACGGGGCACAGCGAGCTCCCCAAACGCATTTATTATGCTGTAAAGTCTGGGAACTGTCTGGGGAACGTATGTTTATGTGGGGGTCACTGTTCCTCTGAGCACGAGGAGGGGATTTTCATGACAGACCAGTCTAGAACAGCATCTGGGGGGCAGGGTGGGGTGAGCCGGGACCATTTTCTAGCAAAAGAAACCATACAAACCCCTCCCCTGAACGCACACATTGCCATCCTTCTAAGCCAAGTTAATTCCATGTACAGAAATTAATGTTTTATGGCCATTTTACTTCTTCCCGGGCATGCAACAGGGATATTTTGAAAATTAAGTATATAATAAATCATCTTCTTTTACCAGGCAGGGATTGCTCAAATGACCTGGCATACGAGACCTCCTGTCCCCTCCGGTGGGATTTGGAGCAAGAGCCTTCTTCCAGCAGCAGGAGAAATACTTTTGCTGTGAGCTAGGGTCCCAGCCTTGCAAGCATTTATACCCTTTTGAGAGGTAAAAAGCTTTTGAATAGCCCTGGTGCAAAAAACTGCTCCTAGATGTAAGGTTTATTACCAATAAGGAGAAGAGGCTCATGTTATGTACAGGGCCTGATGCAGAAAACATTCTCCTTTTGCTGCCTGATGATTCTGTGTCATCTTTTCATGTGCAATCTGCCAGTCTCCCCTATTGCATCCCAACCCTGACCTCATCAGAGTAAGCACTCCAGCTGCTCCAGTCCTCCTACCATGGAAGATTTTCTCCTCCAGTATTATGGTATTTCTGGAAAATGAAGGATTTACTGATTACTGCAGCCTCTCTGTGTGATTTTCTCCAAATTACCAACACTTCCCCGTGCCTCAGTTTCCCCAGGTGTATCATGTGTGGTAATACCTTTGGCTTTCCAGCAGTACCACAAGAAGGAAGTGAAACCCATACAAAGGTTTTTGAGCCTGACAGATGTAAAGAGCATTTATAATGATGTTTGTCACCCTACTTCCTATATCCAACCAGACTCTATTAATAATTTTTACTGCCCCAAAGCACCGAAAACCACTCAGATCCAGCCAAAGTAACGTGACCAAAGTCAGCCATATAAAGAATAAGGAAGAGCCAGAAAGTGGGCAGGAGTCAGAGGCTAGCATGGAAACTGCTCCACCATCTGTCCCCTCGGCTGGCTCAAAAGATGTCTCACAATTAGAGTGGAACTGAGTGTATGGCATTGTTTTCCTGCATTGTTTTCAGGCTTCCTTCTTGCTCGTTGTAGTGACCTCATTATTGATTTCTGGGGCTTCCACTTTGAGCTTCTGCATCTTTAAAAGCTTGAAGCTGATGGGCAGGCAATAAATTTTATATTTATTTCATGCTGCCAGTATCAAGGCATCTATCATATGTTATCACACACTGGATAATTATGTCCTGACAGCATTTACAGGTATATTTGAATGTAAATATTTCCAGAACTCCTCTTTAAATATTATTATAGCTATTTACAGTATCAGGCAGTAAATCTATTTGATCGATTAGATAGATAGAAGTGGATGATGAATATGTATGGTTAATCAAATGCAGTATGTCTTTCAGATTTTCTACCAAGTAAGAATGAGAATGAAATATACATTTAATTGCTGTGATTATGGTCGTCGCTCATGAGATGTTTTAATGAGAGAAAACAAACTGCAAAATTGCAGCTATTTCAGTAAATGCTCAGAACGTGCATTTTAATCTCTCCAGCATCCTCATCCTTGCTCTAAGTGTGAGTTCCTAAAAAGCTGGTGTTGTGATTTGCTTTTATTTTCATTCTTGGCTTAAGCAAGAGGCTTGCAAGTGGCAGCTCTGAAAACAGATTTCTTTATCCAGAAGCCAGTTTGGAGAGAGTCCACCCAGGCTGCTATTCTAAGGCACAATTCTGAAGTCTGCCATCTCCACGATGGCATATGAGATGTAATTTAGTCTCTGTGTTAATTTAGCCCAAGGTCTCTCCTGAACAGAGAGGACCAGCCCTGCCAAATTGTGTTAAACTCAGGATGGTGCTTTTGTGATAGGGACAACTGTCTACCAGGGATTGAGCTGAGACCACCAAACCACTTTCATTTAGATTCTCAATTTAGTCCTGAACCAAGGTCAGAAGGTAAATAGCCAGGGCTTTATCTTCCCAGCCAAGCTGCTGGTAGAGGGGCTCTTTGAAGTGGAGTGTGATCACTGGTGGTTTCAGAACTAATGTCCAAGACAGTGATGTATAATACATTGGCTCCTATTTTACATCTGCTGGGGTGGTTGAAGGTTAATTTTAGTACATTTTTCAGACAAAGGAGTGTTTCTACCCAGGGTAGTTTAAAAAAATAAATAAATAAAAAAATCTGAAATCAACTCAAGTTGCCTTCTTGACACCACCCCAAAAGCATATATGTATTTTTCCCCCCCTGCTTCGAATCCCAGTTGCTTTGAGTCCCATCCTGCTCTTCCTGAAGTCAATTCTCATTTGTTTCAATAGCCAAGGCAGTCTGAAGATGCTCCCAGTGTAGGGTGGTGTTTGTGTCTGTGCATCCTCCAGGTGGTCAGAGGGGAGGAGATTTCCACATGGAGGAATATTTGCTGCCATTACAGTGGGATCTGGAAGCAGACAAAACTGCAGGGCAGGCTGTACACTCATCCCTTAAGCCAGGGAAGACACAGACCTGGAGCACAAAGACACATTTGGGATTGTCTGGTGATGCCAATTCAAGCCATCCCATCACCTTCTTCTTCTGTCAGTCCATTCTCCTGTGCCATTGCATTTGCTTGTTTGTTTTTTTAAAGAATCTGGGTTAAAACCCCTGAATGTTCCTGCAAAGATTATTCCAAGATGGGTTCTTAACCTATCAGTTCCCATCATTGCCCTTCAAATAGTTGTGCCAGCACTGTGAAGAACTGGGTACAATGAGAAGATTTCCAGCATCTCTTCATGCCCCAAAACTCCCACAGACTGATCACCATTCCCAACCTTGTGCCATGATGACCACAAATCAACCACAGCAACCCCAACCACCCTCCTGCACCTCAAATTACTCCATCTGGTCCAGGAGGCCTCTGGGCAGGAGCAGACTTCTTTGGGAGGGACAAGAGAGGTTTCATACACTTCCCTGGCACTAAAAAAACCCTGTAGGGCTACCTCTCTCACTGGCAAAACCATATTCCAGATATCCACCCTATGCTTCAAGACAGAGCTAATCCAAGGGCAGCATTGGGAGCATGATGGTTGCTATGTGTGAACTTTACACCTCTCACCATGGGGTGGTTCCCTACATCAGCATCCCCAGATCAGGGCTTGCACGAAAGGGAAGGGGAATTGCCATCTCTTTGCCTTTAGGATTCACATTTCCCCATGAAGTGCTTCAGAGTAAAAGTGGATTTTTATCAAAATATTCTTTTTTTTATCAAAAATTGTAATGGAATTTGTAAAAGATATTGGAAAGAACTTTTTTTCAAGGGTGGTGTAACACTGGCCTGGGGTTGTCCAGAGAACTGGTAGGTGCCCCATCCCTGGAAACATTCCAGGTCAGGTTGGAAGGGACTTTGAGCAACCTGGTTTAGTTGGAGATGTCCCTGCTCACTACAGGGGGTTTGGACTAAACATGACCTTTAAAAACCCAACTTAAATGATTCTGTGATATGATTAATACACCTGAAATGTCTTCCCTTTCATCCCACAACTTCTTGATTAAAATAGAGCCAGACTTCACCTGACTGGGTCTAAATCCTTACAGCCAGCCAAGAAATGGACTAGAAAGGAAATAAACTCCTAGCAGAGTGCCTGGGTATGGAGTTATTCCATGTCACATCCTCACTCCACCTCACCCAGATGCTGAGGGGCAATTCCTGACACCACAAGGCATGAAATTTTGCAGCATTTAAGCACAATAGGCTGAATTTTAAGAGCTATGTTTGTTTTCCTTTAGTAATACTGGCAAATGTGCTGTAAGGAAGGGATAAAGTAGGTTTCTGTTCAGATGTATCAAAAAAAAAAAAAAAAAAAAAATAGGGCAGTTTTGCAAAAGACAATGACACCATGGAAAAATGGAGCTGGAAAGGGTATCAAGAAGCCACCTAGTCCATTCCTCCGCCCCAGAGAAGAGGCACAAAGATTTTTTTTGATTTATGTTTGTCTGACACATGACTAAAACCTTCACAACCCCTCCTGGCAGTTATCTCAGTTTCTGCACCATCTCTGCTCATGGGAAGTGTTCCTTAACCTCAGGGCTGCATCTGATGCTTTTTCCTCCTTGCCCTAATCCCTTGGACATGGCAAAGAGTCACCCCCTCACAACAGCTTTGTACATTTTGGCAGCTGCTCTCATCTCTCTCTTCACGATTCCCTGCTCCAAGTTAAACTCAAGAAGACTTTTCAGTTCTGATCCCTTGTTTCAGTGCAGCTCTGGTGCCTCCCCAGGCTGGTGTCACCCATTGCCACTCTCTGCCTGAAGAAGGGCAAAGCCCTGAAGGCCTCCAGGCAAAACAATCTTTTCCTTTTTGACACTGGTTACAGACAATCTTTATCTCTGGAGAAATTATCTGGCCAGATCATATCCAAATTACAGTATTTTCCTTTAAAGATTATTCCACTGTTCTGAAATTGTCTTTTCTTGGCAGACCCACACTGAGTGTCATGGAGCTGTATTGCTTTTTATTTCCATTTATTATTGATGTTTATGCTGCATTATCATCAGTTCCAATCCATGACTTAAGCATCTCAGAGAAGACATCCCTGCTGAAAAAAACATCTGATCCAAATCACAGGAGAAACTCCTGCAAGTAGCAGAAAATAAACCCAAAGCAACGCTGAGCCCTGACTATCAGGCTACAAAATAAACAGCATGGATTCCTAGCTAGTGCTCTCCTGTGTGGCCTTGGAAAAATCAGTTATTTCTGGGGAAGGTTTGTCCTTCCTGTTGGATCCCTGAGACAGGATAATTTGATGCTGTGAAGCATCACAGCGTCTGTGAAGTCTCCTCCCCTCAGGTTCTCTGAAAGTCCCTGCTTCTACCCAGTAACTCTACTGGGGGATTGAGTTAGGTGCCTGAATTAATTCTCCATCAGTTAAAAAAAAATTAAAAAAGCAGTTTCTACCCAAGAGTGGGCTATAAGGGAAGAATTAATAAGCCAAAACAGCAGAGGGACTCCAATAAACACACACTGCATAGGGCTGTGCTGGGTCATTGCTCTCCAGAAATCCCACAGGCCACTCATCACACATTGGGCTAATGTTTGACCAGACCCTTGACCACCCAACTACCCCTCTTCTTGAGGTATCAAGGTAAGTCACAACTCATAAATGTCACCAATAGGAAGACCAGTGTTGATGTGGATGATGTCTAGATGATGGGTGCAGTCACCCAAGCCAGCTTCATGCCTACTAACCCCACCAGTGGAGGAGACTGTGAAACACAGCTTATCAAGATGGTTAAACTACTTCCACAGACCATCTTATGGCTTTTACCTCACTCATCATTTCAAACTTCTTGGCTAGGTGGTATTGGAGATGACAAGAAGAAGGTGGGACCAACAGGCCCCTGCCTAGAAGATGAATAGTGGGATCAAGTGCTTCAAAACTGAAGCTAAACCCATTTAGCCTTATTTAGCTCATCTAAATTTCCTCCTAAATAGCTCAAAGCCCTCGGAGGGCCAACCTGGTACCTCGTGGCTCAGGGGCTGGGGTGGGAATGGCCCATTGCAATAAAGAGGAAATTTAGAAGTAATTAATGACCAGAAAAAATGGCCAGGTTCTGCAGTGGAATCTCCACAGCTGGAGATTTCCAGCTCAAGACTGGATATTTTTCCAGCTGAGACCATTTAATTTAAACACAAATTGGCTCACAGACATCCTCTGGTCTCTGTTTAAGAGCAAGGCAGATGAGGCCAGCACAGCTGTCCCCCTGGCTTTTAAATCTGTGACTCCCCAGCTACCTGGACATCACAGATCCTCACTCTCCCATGAGTCACACCAGCCCAACACAGTCATCCCAATTCTCTTCCATAAGACCTCTCAGCAGGATGGATTTGCAGTTATTTATGGCACAGGAACAACCTTGCTTCTCCCCATCCACAAGAGGTACATGACATTTTGATCTCATCAGGCCTAGAGCCATAAACTGATGCAGCCCTTTTTTAAAATGAATGTATCTGTGCCTACCATTTCAAAATATAGTTATTTGATGGCATTTTTTTCTAAAAAGAAAAAAAAAAGTGAAATGGGATCCATCCCATGGCATGGGCATGGTTTAGTGATGGACATAGCAGTGCTGGGCAAGGGGCTGGACTCCATGATCTTAAAGGGTTTTTTCCAACCTAAATTATACTATGATTACATGGACAGTTTTCAGCACTGGCCAAATGAGGTTATCTTCCATTTAGGAGAGGTTCAAGACCCAGCTCTGAGCCATATCTCCCACCTGGATTTAGAGAACCACACTCCCTTTTTCTAGCCAAAGAAAAGTGGATAAAGGTTCATGAATTGGGGTTCAAAAGATGTCCAGAGATAAACTGGACATCTTGGTGCTCATGAAGCATGAGGACCTGGCTTTGCTTTCCTTCTCAGCCTGAATATCTCCATCCTCCCAGTCTCCTAACCACAGACCAAGTGACATTGTGCTGGGGACACTCATCATCTCCTGTGGAAGGTGGGTCACTGTGCAGAAACCTTCAGGTAAGAGGGGAAGACTCATCTCTGAGCACAGCTGAGCACAGACACTTGAGATAAAAGCCCTAAAAACCCCTTTTCAGTGCTCTCACCCTGGTGCATCTTCACATCACCCATAAAATGCTGTGCCACCTCTTTTTATTTTGGAGCCTGACAGCTTGGACTTAAGATGGTGGGCACTGATGATGATGATGATGATGATGGCAGGGGTCTGAGTGAGGATTCAGTGGCTTCCTGCTAGGAGACAGATGCATTTGCCCCTCCAGGTGATGCAAGTAGAGCTGATGTGCAGTGGTGGAAGGGCTTTGTGTCAAGCAGGAGCATCAGGCCCCAGCAGATGAAGCTCTGTTCTTAATTTTTAACACAGATGAGCATGGACCAAGGCAGAGCCAAGCAAAAGGGACTCTTCAAATTCAGATTCAGCCCAAACCAAAATAACAGCATGGCTCTTACTGAGGAACAGCCTGACCCAAACCTCTGCAACCACAACTCTCAAAAAGATTGCTGCTAAACCTAAACTGGGAAACTGGGACTTGGCCCAAGATGAAGCCAACATCTTGCCTGGACTGAAAAAAGGCATCAAGTAGACACCAAGAAATGAGTAATCTGCTCCCTCTCTACAGAAATCCTTTCCAAGGTCTCAATCAAGTGCCCCAACCTTTCAAACCTTTATCACCTGGTATAAAAATAGCAATATGTATTTTAAAAAAGGATGGAAGATGTGTTATAAAAGCATAAAGGAGTTAGACAGACAGGTCACAGGAGTTTGTGCAGATTCTTATTTGGGGGAAGGGGAAGATTTGTTAGGAAGCACTCGGATCCAACCATCTGCACCAGCCTTTCTATAATTCTCCTCTCCCTTCCCCAGCCCATCTCCTTCTTCCCCCCCCCCAGCCACCCAGAAAAATTCGGAAATCCCCTCAAAGTTAAGTGCCTGAAGTGACAGTAAAAGTCCTGTTATGGAGCCAGTTCCCTTTCAAAACACACACACACACAAAAGGAAGCCATGGGAATTTCTTTGGGAACTCGGTGACGTGTTTGCTGGGATGTCAGGGCAGAGCTCAGGTAAATCCAGGCAATTTTTCAGCTGTGCCTGGAAGAGATGGATGGTAGGGCTTTCTCTCCACAGCATTCAATTCAAAGCTGAGGCACAAGGTTTGGTCAAAAGGATTGCTATTTTAATGCCCACACTTTCCTTGTGCCATTCCAGCTCTCCAAGACCCTTAGACCTTTAAATTCCATCTAGTGTCTATCACATGCCATTGAATTGGCATGTTTGCAAATTGCATGCAGTGAGATCCTTCCATACCAGCAGCTCTGTCTCAGATTCCCCACCATCCCTGCCAAACTAGTATTGCCTGCACATTTTTTTCATCTTTTCATTGAGTTCTGTGTGTCAGCCAACACATTCTTTAGAATAGGCTCCAGTAGGCATGGTAACTGGTTCCTGGTTGCAAGCTGCCTGATGCATTTGCTCCTATTTCTTTCTGGAGAAATTCCCCCCCTCCTCCTCCTCCTTCTTCTTCTTAGGTGAGGACTGCAAACGTGTTTAGCCTTATCCATTCCATCTGTTGTGTTTGGGATAAATAGCTGCGATATAATAAAAAGTCCTAATGGAGGTAGTGATGCGGTGAATAAGCAAAGCTTGTTCTTCAGGACTGGGAAGCTGGGCTGTTGATAGCTGCAGGTACCTGGGGGCTGCTCAGCCTGTCTGCTATGTTGACTTTGTCTAATTGCAGGGGAGGAGCTAGAAAAGCAGTGAAGGGCAGTGGCACACACAGCAGGAGAGCTGGAAAACACTGGCATCACCACGCAGAGCTAAACAAACCGACTGACAAAGCTCTTGGCATATTATTAAAAAATCTGGCAAAACGCTCATCTCTTGACAAAAATGTAGAGAGACTAGCAATGCATAACTTTATCCCGTGTTGGATTTTCAAGTGGTTAATGCCAAGTTGTCTGTCAAAATTAATAGGGCATTGGTGCTTCATATAGAATAGGGGAAAAAAAAAAAAAAAAAAGGGAGATGGCGTGTGCGTTTTATTCATTTATTCAGCTCTCACCAAAATGATGGATCTGCTAAAAATTTATTTAGGGAGGGCTTTGGTAGGTGTTAATTCAGAAAAAGCAATACTCAAGGATCGGCTGGGGTTAAGGGATAAAACCTCCCAGGAAGATGAGAAAAAGCCTGTTATCATCTCAAACCTTCGTGCAAGGAAGTTGCAGCCCTGAGTCACCAATCTGCATCTCTGCCCACATTCCTGCTTTTCTTTTCTAATGATTTTCCTTTCAATCCTACAATTTCACTTTAAAAGGTTCTGCATCAGTGGAATGACATTGATACTCAGGGTCCTCACAGGCGCTAAGCCCCAAACAGATTTGTTTACCCCCAGCCATAGTTAAACTTTCTCTGCTTTAGTGCTTGTCAGAGATTTTGACTCCGTAGCCTTAACTGTGGCTATCTGACATTCACATTTTGCAACTACATCTCCCAGAACATTCTTTGATGTTCCTGGGTTTTTGCAGAAGAACTTGCACTGACCTTGCCTGAACACCAGCTCTATTGTACAAGCCAACCCAGCCAGCCAAAAAAAAAATTAATTAAGAAACCAGCCTAAGTTGTTTTGCTGCCTTTCTAAGTACTAATTACAAGGCCTTAAAATTTCTAAAGATGCTCCCTTTATGGGTGCCAATCCTGCCCTTTCTGCTCTGGATCAGGTCACATCAAGCTGCAATCTTTTCAGCTCCCAGTGCTGAGCACCCAGAGCTCCATCCAGAGCACAGAGCACCAAAAAAAAAAAAAAAAAAAATTTACCAAGATGAGTGCAATTTAAATTAAAGACCCATCTGGCTTCCTTTTCAAGCTGAGAGGTTTCTGCAGAGCCTGAACACAGTGGTACAAAATGCAACTGAATATGAACTGATATATTTTGGGTGTTTCCAAGAGCGACCAAAGTCAGGGAGGGACCAAAGTTTTAGCCCATCTGAATAAAGAGAATTCATTGCCTGCCTTAAGAAGCTGACAGTGAAATTTATTTATTTATTTTTTAATAGTAGGCCATGACCATTGCACATGCTCACTGTGATATTCCAGGGGATTTCCTGCTCAGTATTGTCAAACAGGGCCCATTTTGTTGTGCCAGTAAAGTCAGGGCTTAGTTTTTGCCCCAAAACCCCACTAAGTGCTGTTGGACTCACAGCAACAACAGAAAATACATTTGGAAGGATGAGTATTTTCAAGAGGTAAATCCTGCACCCTCAGCACCTCCAGAAACCACCAACCCAGCTCCTGCCCAAAGCTTTCTGCATTTCAGAGAGGCACACTCTGACTTTTTGGTTCTTTGGAGCCCCCCTATTTATTTCAGCCTTTTAAACCTTCCCCCTTTCCAGCTGGGATATGATGAATCCAGGTGTCTGCAGAAGAGCTGGAGCCTTTCATTACCCAGGAGTCTTCTCTCTGGAAGAGTGTGAGTAAACGTTGACACTCCACACATTAAAATAAAAAAAAAAAAAAGGGAAAAAAAAAAAAAAAAAAAAAGATGGTGCAAATGTTCTTCAAAGGCTGATGGAATAAACATGTAAATACAAGATGGGCTGATTTCCTACTGCTCATGTTTGCTCACTGTGAACATTTGGTTCACTTGGCTTTCCTCATTATTTCAGCTGGGGAAAGTCTCTATATGAATTAATAGCAGATTTCCCTGCTGAAAATAAATGTTTACCACTTTTGTGGGTTTGCTTTTTTTTTTTTTTTTCCCTTTTGGCAGAGAGCAGGCTTTTTTTGTCTGACTGCCTCCTTTTTGGCCTGAACATCCCTGAGGTGTGTAATTAAAGTGAGAGAATTTGTGCATAGTGCTTTGGGGGCTTAATGAATAGAAAACACAGGATATTTCATTGATTTGGTGTGCAGGATATTGTCAGAGTGTACATTTCCTTTGTAAATGGCAAAAAGAGAGCCATAATAACACATGTGCATTCAACCCTGTGTGTAAAAAAAAAAAATTAAATAGCAAATAAAAATAAAAGAACTGTATCTGTTTCCAAATTCTAATATAAAATACATTCAAAAGAGCAATTTAGATTAAAACAGAGAAGGCAGGAGCTTCAACATGGTTCAGAATTAACAATCAAGCTATACTTTCCTCAAGATATAATTTCACTTAGAGTAGGTGTGGAAATCTTTGAAAAATTCATTATACTGAGCCACATGTGAAAATAAGATTTGTGTTGGTAAAAGATTCTTCATCTGCTCTTAAAAAAAACCCCAAAAAGTACATTAAATAGCATGTGTGTGCAATGGATAAGTAGGGTACAGTCTGTGCCAGGAGCCTCATCTGTGATGTGCCTCATGTGGACTCTGTGTTGAAATGGGAGAGGACAAGGGAAGATAATTCTGGTTTTTTTTTCTGGAAAGGTACTTTCTGGGGAGCTCTAAGCCATGGTTGTGGAGCTGCCATAATAACCCAGTGCAAAGATTTTTCTCCCTGCAAAGAGGAGCTGGGTACCCATGAGCCAAGCTGTGGACCCTTTGGATCTGAAGAAGAAGAGAGATGGCCAGAGAAGAACCACTGGCTGTAACCACAGCCTTTCAGGTGACCCAGCTCAACCCAACCCAACTTCTGCCCCAGCAGGTGACAGAACACATGACAGATTTCCTAGGGTTCCCTCTCCTGCCTCCAGATCCAACACGAACTCAGGCTGCAAGGATGCAGGCAACTGAGGCAGCCCAGTGAGCATCTTAGAGAGGAGGAGAGCTCTCTGATATATTTTCTAGATGCTACTTAGGTAGTTTGTGGATACCAGAGTCTTAGCCAGGAGGCTCTGCACTACACAGGTACAAAAATAGAAATAATCTCAAGGAGTAAACCAGTTTCACCAGTCTCCCATTCAGTGGTGAGCAGTCCTGAAGGCCCAAGGCAAATGCTGATGCTCTGATCCTCTGCTTAACAGGTGGATGGAGAGACACTGGAAGAGATTATCTGGTGGGACAGATTATCATGGGACAGATTTCCTAGGGTTCCCTCTCCTGGGATCTCCTGTCTCCAGATCCAACACCAACCCAGACAGCAAGGATGCAGGCAACTGAGGCAGCCCAGTGAGCATCGTGGAGAGGAGGAGAGTTCTCTGATATATTTTCTAAAAGCTACTTAGGTAGTTTGTGGATACCAGAGTGTTATCCAGGAGGCTCTGCACCACACAGGTATAAAAATACAAATAATCTCAAGGAGTAAACCAGTTTCACCAGTCTCCCATTCAGTGGAGAGCAGTCCTGAAGGCCCAAGGCAAATGCTGATGCTGTGATCCTCTGCTTAACAGATGGATGGAGAGACACTGGAAGAGATTATCTGGTGAGATGGTGCAATTTCCAGCACTGGAGGTCTCTGAGGCATCTCCCAGCCCTATTGCTCAATGAATTTGTAATTCATCATTTCCTGAGTGAGTCAAGACACTCCCTCAACTCTCAAAACAGCATGCAGAGGACAAATTGCTCTTTTTGCATCTCTTCTCACTAAGCAGAAGGGAAAATAAGACACAGGGTGGAAACAGAGGGAGAAAGGAGGAGAGTTCAGCATCTCCCCACAGCTCTATTCTGTGAAGGCTGCAAAGCTTTGTACGTGTTTATTCACAGACAAAAAAAGAGAAAAATATTCATGTGAAAATATAATTTTTCTCTTCTTTCCTTTGACCCTTCTGATATCTTCTTCACAGCAGAAGATTAAGTTCAATTTCAAGAACCCATTGGAGAAGAAATGCATGTAGAATTGAAAAAGAAGCATTTTATCATTAAAAGAAGACATCCCAGGGCTTGTTATGGGATACCAGCAGAGAGAGGCTGTTTTCTTGGGATCTCAGACCTTATCCTCCCTGCATTTCCAGTTCTGTCTGGCACACTTGAAAAAAAAAAAAACAACCAGCTAATTCACACAGTTTATTTCAGGTCAGTATTATTATTACAATGCATTTCTAGAACAGGCAGGATTTAGGGACTGGGATTATGAATTATGTGAACTTTAAGGTATTTATTCTAACTGGGAATGAGCTTCCTGACCCTCTCTCATTCTCACTCCATCAATGTGCTGGACTTCACCATTTAAAGCCAAGTCTAACATTGTTTAAAGTCCAAAGCAGCAAATTCCACTCATTTGCAAACTGTTAAATAAATTAAATATTTAACTAATCCTTTGACATCCCATCCTATTATTTTCCTGAACTGGAAAGGCAGCAGTACTACTCAAGTTCATCATCCCAGCTAGCTGTGAACACTCATTTACATGGAAATGTTGAAAGCCAGGTTGGATGGGGCTTGGAGCAATCTGGTCCCTGCCCATGGCAGGAAGGTTGGAACTAAATGAGCTTTAAGGTCCTTCCCAACCCAAACTCTTCTGTGATTGTGATGTATGCCTCAAAGTTATCCCAACACTGTGGGATTTGGAGTCATTTTGGTCCCTGCTCAGCAAAAATTAAAAAAAGATCTTGTTGGGTTCACTCTGTTGCCCCATGCAGAAGTCACCCACTTGCCAAATAGCAGGGTGCTCCCAGAATAAAAACTTGCATTATGAAATCACAGAGTTTTTTTGGGTTGGAAAGGCACCTTAGGGGTCATTTAGTTCCAAGTCAGTGTATTATTAGCTCCAGGATCACTTTTTTAATTTCTAGAGAACAAGAAGAGAAAAAAGCACAAGTACACTTGAAGAACAGCAGTGCAAGAAGTAGAACATCACATGCATGGACCTGGAAAGGAGAAGTGTTTTAATCTCTCCAGCTGTGTTTCCTTGCCTGCTGGACAGGCAGCAATGTTTGGAGGACATGGAAACTGCTTCAGGATTTATCTGGCACCCCCAAGGACAGGGTTAGTGATGCTTTTCAGCAGCCAGAGCACACAGAAACTTTGCCATTTATATCTAATGGTTATGTGACATTCCCTGATCTTCAAATACCAAAGCATTCTAATCACAGAGACTTTGACCTTTTGGTCAAGTGGAACTCTTGTTATTTAATTTCTTTACTTTTCATACAACACATTAGATCCTCCCTGTGAAGTAACTCAGGAGACTGCTTGGCAGGGAAAGGCTGGGTTTGTGCTAAAGGTTCAGCTCATGTCTGGCTACAGCCTTCCTGGATGGGTTCAGAAAATCTCCTTTGACCCAGCTGACCCAGTTGTCCAAGGGATAGACCCAAAAGCCTGGCTGCATCCCCCAGGAATTCAGCAGAAATGAAGGAGCATGTCCATGGGATAATTCATCCTATCCAGGGCACAAAATGCATTTTAGAGACATCTCTTTCTCCAGTACCTGATTTGAAGTGGACTCTTTGGGTCCTGCATGCCTTGGTTACAAGCCTGAAGAGTCAAATAGGTTCTTTAATTTTGCTTCTTCAGATTACAGAATCATTTTGACTGGGCAAAACCTTTAAGATCATCAAGTCCTGCTGCTAGCCCAGCACTACCAAGGCCACCCCTGCCCCATGTCCCTCTGCACCACATCTCCAGGGCTTTGAAATTCCTTCAGGGATGATGGGGACTCCACCACTGCCCTGGGCAGCCTGGGCCAGGCCCTGACAAACTAGGGAATAAATTTTCCCTAGTATCCAATCTAAGCCTCCCCTGGCACAACTTGGAACCCTTGTCACTTGTTACTTGAGAGATTGCTTGTTACTTGGAACAGTAACTTTAGTCAGAAAGGTCCAAATGGCACCAAGCAGCTGATATTTTAAACGTTTTCCTACAGGGCAGAGATGCTCAGCCCGGGTGGTAGCATCACACACACACTTCCATCTCACTGCCTTGGCTCTGAGTCCTGTAAGAGCCAAACTTAAATTCCACCAAGATTTGGCTTTTTGTCCCTCTCTGCTTTTTGAGGTGATTTGTGAGACTTTGAGGACCAAAAGCAGGAATAGGACCATGAAAGGGGGTGTCCTGATCTCACACAGAAGGTGTTTGCCCAGACATCTGATCTCAGTTGGTCAAGGCAGACAGGTCAGACCTGGTTAAATGTCCCAATGTTCACCTCCTCTCCAATCCCAGGCTTCAGCTGGAACTCTCTGAGGTTCACCCACCTTTAAAAATCACTACAGACCAGCACACAAAGGCTGTGATTTCCCACCTTCCCTTCAGACTTCCCACCCTGCCTTCAGAAGGATTACACCATAATCTGCTGCATCCCAGCTCAGAGTTTAGCTCTTACAGGGCAAATTCCTCTTAAAGGGCATCACTGCTGGGATGCTCATTATTCCAGTAGATGGTCTGAACATCTGACCATCACAGCTATGTGGGCAGTGTGGCTTTGGTGACAGTATGGTGACAGCCCTGGTGACAACGGGGAGAAGGGACAGCATGGTGAGTCCCTTTCAGAGTCCTCTGAGCTCCTGCTTTGAAAGGACACATCTATCCACACCACATTACAGCCACCCCACTCAATTCCCCCTCTGATCAGAAGGAAGAAATTACTCACGTGCTAAAACCAGCACTGAATTCCTTCACTCCAAGCTTTGTTCTTTCCAAATGAACCTTGGAAGCTGCTGGCTCATGATGGAATTAAATTTAAATTAAAATTCTACTGCCAGGACATCTAACCAGGGAAGAGGAGAGAAGAGGAAGACTCATTCTAATGCCCACAAAACATCAAATATATGAACACCTAAGGTATGAACACCTAACATCTCTGTCCTAACACTGCCAAGGTTGTGCTGCATTTTAATAACTGTTGCTTCATATACAACTAAAAAATAAGTTACCTCTGGTCTGTCTTGATTCCCATGGAGAGCATTTCAATGCCAGTAACAGAGATCTTCAGAAGGTTGTCAAGAAAAAAGGTCTTCCAGGCAGACATTCCCCACTACCAGCAGCAGCAGCACTGATTAAAACTGGTGAAATCAGGTTAAAAACTGATCCCACAGGAGGGTGGGCCAGAGACAACTTCACCTCCCTTTAGGCCCCATCTTCCCTGATTTTATAAGAACATCCAGCTGGATTAAAGGCCAGTGCAGATCTCCAGGTGTGAACATTCATCACCTCCAGCTGAGCCCAGTTCTTTCTGTGGAAGGAGCTAAACCCTCCTCATCTCAAATCTTCACCAGCCCAGGCACCAAAACAGGCACTAAACCCTGTAATGAACATAAAAGCACTAAAGGTTCCTCTGTCCTCTCTCTTTTTAAGCAGATTTCTCTTAGTTAACTCATTACAAACCCCTGCTCCATCCCTTCTTCCCCACCAGCTCAGTGGGAGAGCAGAGGGACCTGCTCCCAGTAGGAAGCTTTTCCATTCTCCTGGCAGCCAAGAAGTGGGAATGTGAAGGCAGCAGGACTCAGGGCTCACAATAAAAACCCCACTGGCTGCTCCTCAACTTTCAGCCTTTCACTCTTCACCACCCTCCCCTTTCCCTGGGGCTCTCATTGCAAGCTGATCATGTTCCTGAATACCACAGGTCATTGTCTTCCCACAGCCTCAGGAGCTGCAACCTGCTGAGGCCTCAGGGACAGAAGGCAGATTTATTTTTTTTTTCCCCCCTCCTTGGGCTTTGCAGCTGATTTTTTTAACATTTTCCTACAGGGCAGAGATGCTCAGCCTGGGTGGTAGCATCACACACACACTTCCATCTCACCGCCTTGGCTCGGTGTCCTGTAAGAGCCAAACTCAAATGCCACCAAGATTTATCTTTTCCTCCTTCTCCTTCCTCCTCTCTCTCTAGAATGGATTTGTAGCTCCATTTTCAGATATTTTAACTGCTGAGCAGGGTCTGCCAAACTTCAGCCCACAGCAAATTCTTCCAGCCAGGCTGCAACCTCTCAACACAGAGACTGCTACCATATGGCTGTGTCAGTGGGAGCCTCTGTAATGCAATTTATTGTGGTCTTGGCTCTTTCAGGCTCCTACAATGAAAGGTAAAAGGGGATATTTCCTCTTCCATGACAGTTTAATCTTTGATACACCTCGGATAAAACTAAAATGCCTCTAATGCATCAGCAATCCCCTGCAAAGGGAATTTGTGAATGGGGAAATGTCTTGATTTCTCATCAGAGCCTTGGCCTCTCTTTGGGGTTTTGCTAAAGGAGAGGTGGCACAGTTCTGCACAAAACCCACCAATCTCACTAGAAAATAAATAAAATATTATAAAATAAAGTGCTCTCATGAAGTGCAACAGATATTCACTGTGCTGGGTTCATTCTGTTGCATGCATATGTTACATATAATTTCATTCCTCTATGCTTTTCCTTGTATCTAAGCATGCCAGTGCATGGCTAAGGCTTCAAACACTGCTTGATCCTGCATGAGCTACAAAAGATGAAGCTGTTCCACAAGATGGTAAATGCCCTCACTTCTCAGCCTCTCCATCCCCACACCAGCAGCAAAGGGGTGCCCAGGGGTGTGGGAGCTTTTTGCGTGGCCAACTCCATCCCTATCAAACTGGCATCAGGAGCTTGTTGGCACCCCAAAGCACTGCTTCTAAAGGGGGGTACAGAGTTGTGGAGTTGGGGGTGTTTAAAACCAAGTCCCTTTACTTGGTTTAAACTATATCTAGCAAGATGACAACAGTTCTTGTGCTTTTTTTTACCCTATCAAGTCTGGCTTCAAGCCTGGCCACAATGCTAGGACTTCTCCTATATGAGCAGGACAGAGAACTCACCACTTCCATATTTTTTGCTAATTTTTCCCCTTGTGTAACTCCTGCCTACAAAGGCACAGCATTAGATAATCACTGAACCAGGCCATCATTCAAAAGAATGATTATATTATTAATATTATTAATAATTATCATCTTAATAATATTTTTGTCCTCAAGCTCTGACCTCCCACGGCCTCCAGCTGAATTCCTCAGTCTGAACACAGGATGAAGGTACCTAAAATACATCTACTTGCTCTAAAGTTTTGAGTTCCTCTTGAAGGGTTCTGAGTTAAGACACAGATTGTGGAAAACATCATGGATAAATCTGTGGAGTTTTTTTTTTTTTTTCCTCCAGGGCAATTAATTTAACTTAAAATTTCAGTTGGGTTAATGTATGGAAAGATAGCTCAGATATTCATCAGACTCTCTGAAGTGGGTCATGCAGAAGCACACAGACTACAGATTAAACACTAGCAATTAGGGGGGAAAAAAGATATTTTTAATAACTTTAAGAGATGGAGATGGTCCTGTTTTCTCCATGTGACGTGATGACTCTGAAACCTATTAACTGTCTTAACATACCATCAGTGTTACCTTGCAGAACTGAGGCTTTTAGTAGAAATTCATATCAAATACACACATGTGAGTCCTCAATGTCAAATACCCAGGAGATCCAGCTCCTCTGTACAGAGGACCAGTTGCAAAGAACACAAACCCTGCCTCCTTCCTGCAATACACGTGCTGTTCCCCATCTGAATATATTAAATATTCAAAAGTGCCTTTTTAATTTAGGTTTCTGTCCCTTTGCTAGCAAGCACTGAGTGCCCTGGTTACTCTAGAAGTCATGCACACATGTCTTCTGCCAGCATGGTGTCATGTCTTCTGTCAGTCTGTTATTTACTACTCAATGTTCCCATTATCTTCAAACTGGCTCTGGATTTGTTCCAAAGATTGCAATGTTATTCAGGGAAACTTTGGTGGAGGGGTTGCAGCCTGGTTGAGCAATGGGTTGAAACAAAGCAAGGGTTGGGGGGTTGAGGGGAGGGTGGAAGACATGAGGATTGGGGGTTTTTTTAGGGGGGAAAACCAGAGGGAGTTCCCAACTCTATGTGCCAATTATCAATCTGAGAGTCCATGTTAATCTCTCTGGATAAAAGGAATTCTGTGTGGTGAGGAAAATGGGGAGCACTGATACATGGAAGGAGGGAAATTGCTCTCCCAGACAAGAATCACCAGGAGGTCTCCCAGTCAGGTTAAGTCCCTCTCTCTTCTTTGATTTTTTGCCAGTTTATTACCACGTCTGCTTTCCCAACCAACCAAAGAGAGCAGAAGCCTGAAACACATCAGGCTTCAAGACAAAACATTAGCCAAACTTTTGGAAAGGATAATTTTTCAGAGCTAATTTGGCTACTTCTCTGCCTCCCCAAATTCTGCCCCTGTAAATCAGTGCAAGAGATATCACTCCCAGGATGGCTCCATTTTACTATTACCAGGATTATTCAAGCATATTAGCAGACTTCAAGCCAAGAATACCTTGTGGTCTGATGGAAAGTCTTGTTTTCCTTGATTAAACCTCCATTTCTTGCATTTGTTAGAACAAGCAAGCAATTGAATATTTTATTAGAAAGGATGTGATTTGGTTTTGTTAGTTAATATATTTGCTCCGTGGCAGAGCCTCAGGGGATGAATATTTTACTTCCTTGACAACCCTAAAGGGGTGGCACTGAGTCTGATCTCAGCCTCTTCCAGCAGTCTGTGAGCAGCATTTTGCCAGCACAGAGGCAAATTTGCAGGTGCTAAGAGAACTTTTGCTCATAAAAAGAGAAAACAAACCCCCCAAAAATGGAAAACAAAACAGAAAAAAAAAACAAACCACACAACGAAAACCCACATAATTTTCACCCTCCTATTTAGGTTTTGGATCTGCTGCTTCTGTATGAATTTTCCATGGATAATCTGTCATCAATGCAGCAGCAAACCCAAAGAGGCTGACACAGGTGGGAGCTTTTGGTCACCTCTGTCTTGTTTGGGTTTTTTTCTTCCTCAGACCCCCAGCAATAAACCAAGGGAGGCTTTGAGCCTTTTTTTCTGGTTGGTGCACACTGACACAGATGCTCTCTTGCCTCTCTGCACATCCTAAATCAACTCTGAGCTCCTCACTGCCAGCCCTTACAACCAAGGCCCAATAAGTTCTTCAGAACAGATCACCCAGATACCTGTTTTAATAGAACAAGTAGTTTATCTCAGCCTAAGCAGCAGCTCAAATGTATATTTTGGGCTATTAGCAGCCAAAGAGCAAACTGAATTGATGAGGAGTGACCAGAGATAAAATATTGATGCCACCTCAAGTTTCCAAGCAAATCAGGACCTTGCTGAGCTGAATATGATACAAACACAACTTGGAGACTCTCCATGCTATGGAGGGTTTAAAGTGCAATAAATTAAAAAGGTAGGATGGGCTACACAAAGGTCTAATAGCAAAGCCAGAAGAAAATCCAGGATTTCCTGCCTTCCCTGCTAAAGCATCCAAAATGTCTATGAACTGGAGAAGAAAAGCTGTAAGAAAAGGGTATTCTATTTAGTTTCTTGCACACTGAGCCATGGATCCAACCTGGGTTTTTTTCTTCCCCAGACCCCCAGCAATAAACCAAGGGAGGCTTTGAGCCTTTTGTTCTGGTTGGTGCACACTGACACAGATGCTCTCTTGCCTCTCTGCACATCCTAAATCAACTCTGAGCTCCTCACTGCCAGCCCTTACAACCAAGGCCCAATAAGTTCTTCAGAACAGATCACCCAGATACCTGTTTTAACAGAACAAGTAGTTTATCTCAGCCTAAGCAGCAGCTCAAATGTATATTTTGGACTATTAGCAGCCAAAGAGCAAACTGAATTGATGAGGAGTGTACTGAGCAGAGATAAAATATTGATGCCACCTCAAGTTTCCAAGCAAATCAGGACCCTGCTGAGCTGAGTATGATACAAACACAACTTGGAGACTCTCCATGCTATGGGGGGTTTAAAGTGCAATAAATTAAAAAGGTAGGATGGGCTACACAAAGGTCTAGTAGCAAAGCCAGAAGAAAATCCAGGATTTCCTGCCTTCCCTGCTAAAGCATCCAGAATGTCTATGAACTGGAGAAGAAAAGCTGTTAGAAAAGGGTATTCTATTTAGTTTCTTGCACATGGATCCAACCTGAGAGCACTGCTGGTGCCACTTTTCCATGACCCACAGTGTGGAGAGGAACAGAACTGAGCTGCAAGGATGCACGAAGACAGAGAGGAACAAAACAAGTGATTGAAGCAAAAGCTTCTGGTTTGTTCCAGGCATCCAGAGCAAAGATCAAGGATTCTCCCAAGTGTTTATCACAGGTCCACAATATTGCAAAGGCAAGTTTGACTTTTGGCAGTAAGCTTTGCCAAAAGCACTGATGAATTGAGGACTTGCTTCCTAACAAAGGTGATCCCAAATTAAAAAAAAAAATAAAAAATGAGTCCCAAACCTCTCTAAACCCTGAGTGTACATATCTTGCCTGCCTGCTATCTCTGAAATCAGATCTGGATGCAAAATGCACAGCTTCTGCTTGTCTTTTCTTCCCAGGAATGATACTATAAGGGAAGAGGGGGTGTATTTAACAAAGCTGTTATGCAGTTTACTGATTGAGATTATTCAAGGCAAATGCTTTGAAGTAACAGCTTAGTGCAGAGTGACAGTAAACAAGATATAGAGATATACCTAGATGAGAAGAAAAATAAATGGCAATTAGAATTGATATTCTAGGTGTAGAAAATGCTGCTAAGACCTCCATCTCCAGCAATGACACTGTGCTTGTGTTGCCACTTCCCTGCAATATCTCTGGGATGAATTGCAAATGGTAATTGGACATCACTGAGCCCCCAAATGGCACATATGGACATTAGCCCAGCTACTGCATAGCTGAGGCAAATGAGGACCAAAGAAGAGGGGAGCCCTATTTATACCTCCCACGCTGATGCTCAGGGTTGACCTGATGTCCAGAGGAGGGCCATAAAGATGTTGAGGGGGCTGGAACCCCTCTCCTATGAGGCCAGGAGGAGGGAGCTGGGGTTGTCCAGCCTGAAAAGATTCTGGGGAGACCTAATAGTGACCTTCAGTGTCTGAAGGGAGCCTACAGAGAGGATGGAGAGGGACAATTATAGAGGCAATGGTTTTACAACAGAGAAGAGCAGCTTTAGAGCGGATGTTAGGAACAAGTTGTGTCCCATGAGGGCAGTGGCACAATGGCACAGGGTGCCCAGGGAGGGGGTTGAGGTCTCATCCCTGGAGATATTCAAGGTGAGGCTTGAGGAGGCTCTGAGCAACCTGATCTAGGTGAGGGTGTTGGACTGGGGGACCTGCAGAGGGCCCTGCCAACCCCAATTATTCTGTTTCTATGACCTCTGTGATCCTCTAACACTCTTAAAACAATCTTGAAGTTCAAGATGATGTTAAGCAACTCAGAACAGCTCTTGACTTCCATCATAGGGAATGCAGAGTAGCTGGGGGCTGTTTCAGACAGGCCACTATAAAAATACTGTTTATATTGTAATTTCCTCTCCACACTGGGAACGAAGGACTGGAAGTCATGGGGTTGAACTCTTCCTCCTTCTCTTGATTGCACTCATCTACGTTTAGGGTATGGGTACCTATATGTGTATACCTGAGCCCAAATCTAAAGGGTTTGCTCAGGACTGACCAAAGAGTCCAAGGCAGACCCAGAAACAGAATCCAGCAGTTTGCAGTCTGAAGTAGAAGGTAAATGTTCAAGCTGGACACTCCAGTACCTCTATCAGAGCCCATGTGAGGTGGATGTCCTCACATGAAGGATGGAGGTCCCTGCACAGTGTCCTAGGAGAGGTGGCAATTTGTACACTTAGAAACTGAGCACGAGCTGAGGACTGGATCATTTAAGACATAATTTTGTCTTTTCCAATCTCTTTTGGCTCCTCTTCCATCAGATGCAAACTTGCTTTCCTTTAACTCTCAGTAGCTGGGACAGTGCCTCTACTCATTTTAATGTTCTGATTTCCATAAATCTCTCTATTGGCCCCAAGATATGGAAGTTGTGGGGGAAATCCTTAAGTCCTGAGGTTATTGCAGCTCCATTCCTGCCAGAGGAGGATTTTGGCACCCAAAGGGTCTCCATGCAAACTTTGGCATGGCCAAGGAGCTTCTGCACACCCTCAAAGAACAGCAGGATTTTGCTGCAGGTTCCTGAAGGAACTTAATCCCCTAAAATAATTTATATTTTCTCCTCATCCCCTCCTTCTGTAAACACTCAGAGATGGACAAGGAGGTGGCTGGCACAGTAAAACCATGACCTGCCTTCAGGTTCCCACAAGAATCCTTCTAACACTGGCATTAGGAGCAGCCTGTAAAATCCTATAAAGATTTGCCCCAATATTAACTTCCTCACTTATGTTTTTTCCTGAGCATTCCACATCTGAAGTTGGTAAAAAACCATTATTCCAAGGGGTAAAACAAAGAATTATGACTTACCAGGAACACACTATGCTGAACATTGCTCTCCTTTTTTTTTTCCTTTCCTTTTGTTCCTACCTTTTTAGAAAAATTATTAAAACTAATTGCATTATTTAATCCCATCACATAAAATCCTCCAGTGTTTCATTAATCAATGTAATCAAGCCAATCAAAATAGATAAAGGAGATCTTTTAGCAGGCTTTGATGAGATTTTATCACCATCTCAGTGCATATTGTAAAGCCTCAGCATCCTCAGAAGCAAAATAACTGTAGGATGGGGAAGCTTTATCAAGCAGGCACTAATAAAGCAGATGATGCTTGGACCATTTTAAGAGCCTCTCCAACTAATAACAGCAGTGGTTTTGTATTATATATAAAAAATACAAAAGCAAGTTGAAATAGTGATCATTTTGTACACACAAATTGCTATAAAGCATTGGCTTTTTTTTTTATTTATTTTGTTTTTGAAGTAATGAAGAAGACACATGGCTGTGAGTCAGCAGACCAGAAAGCCAGAACACTGTGAGGAAAATGCACTGGGTAATTCAAAGGTTAGATCAGAACAGCTGTAAGTGAAAAGCCTTATTAAAAGCCCAAAGTGTTTCCTTTTAAATGTAGTACCCTTACTTTAAATCCACATCTGAATAATAAAGAGATATGAATGAATGAGCTTGTGGAGTCCTGGTGTTGGTGTCTCTGTAGCTCCCATCCTTCAGAGGTTGGCTCTGACTGGGCAGGAGGATTGAAATCCTACCCCAAGAATGGAAATTCAAAGGGTGTTGGTGGAAATACAGCACCATAAAGCCAAGAAATATGTACAGGTGGTAGATGTCACACTGGAAACACACAGTTTGCATAGTGCACTGGGAATACTGTGCCAGCACCAGTCCTTGTTCTGTCAGCTCCATTTTCATGGCCCAGCCTGGACCAGCTGTGGGGTCACCAGCAGAGCTGAGAGGAGGAGACACTGCTAATCCCAGTAGTCAGGAAAAATACTCCTTAGGATGTAAGATCTCCTTGGCTCTGTCCATCCTGACTTAGCAAACCCCCTAAAAAATCTCATCCCAGGGCACAGACCTTGCAGCATCCAAGGAATCAGCCTGACAGTGAGCACTCATTGCCTTCAGAGCTGGGAGAGTTGGAAAACGTGCACTGCTTTTTCTCCACCAGAAAATTCATTACTTCCCTACATTTAAAGACTCCTGGGACCAAATTCTCCTACCTCAGCTGGAGTTCTGTTCTCCCTCCCCTTTTTCCATTTGGCCCCAGGTGGAACTCAACGTTGGCCATCCTCACGAGGGGCTCAGCACTTCCAAAGGCACTGACAATGACAGGGATAAAATCCAGCAGAAATAATGACAGAGGATGATCTTGAGTTGAATTTCCAACCAGGCAACGTGGTACCACTCAATTGCTTAGAAAGCTGCAGGACTGAGTGTGCCCAAGAAGAGCAAGATCTAATGAATGCTGTGGTACTGCCTTCTCTTGTGCTTTGCTTTCAATTCTGTGTTGCAAAGAGTTTGAAATGGAATTAAGCTCATCTCCCTCACAAGCAGATTTTTCTTTTTTGCCTTCCTTTATCCCAACAAATACAGCTCAATTTGAAAATAAACCCAGGACTGGGCAAAGGGAAATGTCTGAGGCACAGGAATAGCTGAGCTACTCAAAATCTTTAAAAACAATCTGGGAGGCCATGGATGAGCAGTTGTGGGCACCTCAACCTGGTGGAAAGTAGATAAATCTGTGTTCCAAATACCTGATGGTTGTCTTAACTAGTTCCTGCAATAGCCAAAAAGGTGTATTTCCCTCTGTCCACCCCCAAAGTGCTCCACTAACCACAGCTCATGTGGGATGAACCCAAAGAGATGCTCCTGTGAATTCAAACCTGTCTCTCAGGATGCTATTTTAACAAAACCTGCCTGACATTTTAACATAGGAGGTTTTTTTATTAATAGTTGACTAATCAATGATGTTTCTGGGGCCTGGGGTTTTTTTTTAAAAGATTCCCTGGTTTGTCCCTTTGTGGGGACAAACTTTTTAAAGCGGTCTGTTGGGATAGGACAAGAGATGATGGATTTAAACTAAAAGAGGGTAGATTTAGACTAGATATAAGATAGAAATATTTACTCTGAGGGTGGTGAAACACTGGCCTGGGTTGCCCAGAGAGGTGGGAGATGCCCCATCCCTGGAAACATTCCAGGTCAGGTTGGATGGGGCTTGGAGCCACCTGGTCTGGTTGAAGATGTCCCTGCTGACTCCAGATGTGTTGGACTAGGTGATCCCTAACTGTTCCCTTCCAACCTAAACCATTCTGCCATTCTCTGATCCACCTTTCTGGGCTGTGTACTCAAAGGAGCATCCCTGCTCCTACACCTGCTGCAAAATTGGACCTGACACACCTAATGCAATCCCTTCAGAATGGAACTGAAGTTTTGCTTTGAAAAAGTTGTTGTATTTACACTTGAACTCAACTTTGTGTTACCAAACCTTATCCCTGGGTTCCAAAAAGTCACTTCACATTAGCTGAAATCAGAGCTTTCTAGTTACACAGACACACAAGGTCAAATTATTCTCAAAACATTTTCCAGCATGTTAAAACTCTAAAAATATTCTCTGGAAAAATCAGTCAAGTTCCACTGGAGGGAGAGCAGAGGCTCTGGCTCATTTCTTACAGCCCCTACAATTCGAAAATTAGCTTATTATCTTAACTAGTTAATTAACCAAGATGTCTAACCATGTCCTAACCACTGTCATCAGAAGGAAAAGATTGGTTTCATCTCAATATTCATCTGTTAGAGGAGGAAAGATCTGGGGTTTGTGGGGGAGGGTTCCCAGTGACAATATTTTGTCCCATTTTTTTCTTTCTCTTGGCATGTTTTTTGCTGTGCTTTTAAAGATCTTTAATTACATCAAGGAGATGTAAAAAAAATGGTATTTGGTTTGTGTGTTTTCTTTTTTTTTTTTTTTTTAATAATAGATTCATAGAGTAGTTTGGGTTGGAAGGGACCTTATGATTATCCAATCCCAACCTCTCAGCTTGCTCCAAGCCCCAACCTGGGCTGAGACACTGCCAGGGATGGAGCAGCCACAGCTTCTCTGGGCAACCTGTTAAATTAACATCTTTAATTTAAAATAATATTATCAGGATGGGGAAAAACTGTCATCCCAGCATGCCACGTTGCTGCTCTTTGAACAGCAAGCTTTGGATGGATTGTCTGGGTTGCTCTGTCCTTGTCTCAGTTAGGTTTGCTCTAGATGCACACCTTGAAAAGTCCATAAATCTGTGTTCCAAATACCTGATGGTTGTCTTAACTAGTTCCTGCCATAGCCAAAAAAGTGTATTTCAATGTGTCCACCCCCAAAGTGCTCCACTAACCACAGCTCATGTGGGATGAACCCAAAGAGATGCTCCTGTGAATTCAGAACTGCCTCTCAGGATGCTACTTTAACAAAACCTGCCTGACATTTTAACATAGGGGTTTTTTTATGAATAGATGATTAATCAATGATGTTTCTGGGGTTTTGGGTTTTTTTAAAAAAATCTTTTTAAAAAACTTTGCCTGTTCACATTGCTTTGGTTGGGAAAGACCTTCATGATCAAGTCCAACCTTGAACCGACCCCTCCCAACCTCACCACTGAACCATATCCCTAAATATCTCCTTTCTTGGGCTGTCAGTGACACAGCTGCAAGAGGAGGGGATTCTAAAGTGTTGGGATTGATGCTGGTGGAGATGCCACCATCAAAACCAAGCTCTGAGCAGGGGACAGCACACTTGTGCTCCCTCTCTTCTTCACCCACCTCTCACTATTGAAACAATTAGAGCAGACATGTACAATAGTATTAAAAAAAATAATAAATAGTGTGAACACAACCCAAACCTGCTCGTATTAAAGCAATTAAGGACTTAAGGGATGTCACAGCATGTGGGGAGAACAAAACTATTATTTTATTTCTTGACAGACAGGAAGTTCACTGGAAATTTGAGCATCGTGCCATTCAAAACTATCTGTGAGTGTGGGACAAGTGTGGAAAATAAGAAGGAAAACTTTAAAGCTTTAAGGGAAACTTCATCTTGAAAAGATGAGTAGTTTGGGTTAACTTCTTCTAAATCAAACTTGTATTTTTGCATTCTAAAATAGCATTTTCCTATCCAAAATAGGCTGAAGTAGCCTGCAATAAAATATTTTTTATATAAATAATATATAAATAATAAAGATATAAAATATATTTTGTATGTCAGCTGAGCCCACTGGCTGTGGCTGATTCAAAAATCACCTTTCCACAGTTTCTTAATGTATCTGCAAAATCTGAAAAATGAAACTGTTTTCAGTTCTATCTAATCCTCTCTTCTGCTGACTGTTTGCTGCTTGTCACCACAAAAAAAGAACCCAAAAACCACATTGTCCATCCAGCTCTGTACCTGAGGCATCCCCTCCCCTTCTGCATCAGCTCAAGAGAAGACAAAGTTGGAAGCCCAAGTCCAGAGCAGATGAAGGGGTTGGTACTGAATGGGGTTTTTAAGAACTTTCCTAACAGGTTTCATCTTGGAAAGGAGCTCAGGACTGTCTGTGCTTCTGCAAAGGAAAATCCCAGCTGTTGGCCAGGTGAGCACCTAGGAGGAGGATTTGGGGAATGAGAGCCATTCCCAGGGGTTTTAGGGCCTTTGTAAGGATTCAGCATAGAGGGCTTCCTGCCTTAAAGGGAAAAAATAAAAGAAAATAAGTTTAAAGAGTAAAAGTTATAGAAAGGCAAGTAGAAAATCTGCTTTCAAAACAGGATGAGCACTTGCAAATATGAGAATATTTGATTCATGCTGCAATATTTTTGGTTGATTTCTTACATTCAGTCCAGTTTCTCCTTCTCTTTTGCAAGGAAAAAAAAAAGGATTTGAGGTTGTATCTCCATGGGTGGGACACCATAGTCTAGCTCCTTTTTTTCTCTTTTTTTTCCACTTTCACCATAAGTACATTGGTGATGTTACTGCATAAGAGGAAAAAGAAAATACTTGAATGAAAGGACAATGATTCCAAAGCTATTAACTTGTCTAACCTGAGATATCCTGTAAGCTGGGGGTGGGTATCAAGGCATGAAGTTGTCCAGCTGCCCCTTCAGCTTTCCAGAAGACCCAGAATGCAAAGGCTGTAAATTTGGGCAGATTTATCAATATTCTGAACATATTAAGAACTTTCCAATGTATAAATTAGCAATTCTTTGGCTCCCAGCAAGGAAATTGACTCTTTTAAATGCAACTGGTTCTAGTTAAAGCAAGAGGCCAAATGAAGCTGTGAGGTCTTGTACTTGGAGCAGAGCATCCTAAAAGTCAGGGATGGGGAGGTGGGCAGAGGACAAAAAGAACTTTTTTGCAAGTATTTTGAGGCTCACTGTTGGAAGGAGCACATTGCACTCTTGATCTGCCTCAGATGTGCAACCCCAGGAGTTTTGACACATCCTTTGGGGAAACCTGAGTGAAATTTTAGCACTTTTGGGGCCTCCCGTAGAGTTGTGCATTTGGCCATTTCTGAACAGGGCTCTAAACCACATTAGTGGTGATTCCTCCAGGGCTGTGGGAGTGTCACTTGAAATTCCTTCTCTGGAAAATGCTGGGAATGTTATTTCCTTGGAATTTGAAGACAGGCAATAAGAAGCCTGAGAAAGGGATGCTGAGTATCTGAAAAGGAGTTGAGGCACCAGACCAGTCCTTCCTCAAGCTCTTTGCTTCCTTTACAGGACAGTTCCTCCCTTGCAAAATGGAGAAAAAACATCCCTAGAGCAATCCAGCTGTGGCATGAATTAACCCATTAAAGCTGGCAAGGTGTTAAAATGAAAGCTTAATTTCATAATAATCATTTAGGCATCAATTAATATACAGAGTAATAGCCAGAGCTTCATTCAGCACAAGGTTCTCTTACCAGCTCACCCATAAATTGATCACAGGACTTTATTTTCCAATCTGGAACATCCTTTTCCACATTTTTTCTCAAGTCCCCAGTTATATTTCTGGAAATCATTTTGCTATTTCCATCCCAGGCCAGTTTTGCCTTCAAGTTTTGGAGCTCTGCACAAGTTTGAAGGAAATGTCCACTTTTAAAGCAAAAAAAATGAGCAGACTTCCCAGGCTCAGGGCTACAAGATGAAAATCACCCTTGTGGGACTGGGAAGAGGCTCATTTCTCTCAGCAATATTTTCCCTCAAATGAAGGCCCACTTGGGCTGCAGAATTACCTCTTTTGCCTGGGAAACAGCTTCCACTTCAGTAAATGGACTTGGATTTGTGATTTTAGTGCATGTAAAAAACCTGGAGTGCTGAAAGTCCTGTGTTTCATTGATAATAATTTATACATCTCACACTCTTCAGGGGGAAATACACCCAGATGTGTTTGTATCAGGTTTTGGTTTGGTTTGGGGTGGTTTTTTTGTGTCTAATAGGCTTTATATATTACCTGCTACACCAATTAATCCAAACACAGAGGTTGAAGCTATCTACAGTGCAAAAGGACAGCAGGGAATAAAATATTTTGTAAAAAAAAATGCAGACTAGCTTAAAAATCCTTAATTATGTGAAAGGAATTGGCCTTCTTCCTTTTGTAGTGTTTCTTTAATAAAAGAACTGCAGTAAGTCAAGGGGAGCTGGGCAATTCTACTGTTATACTGTCAAATGCATTTCTTGATAATTCTTAAGTCAAAAAGTGTTGGAAAGTTGCATTTCAACAAAATATTTAAATTGCTGACATAGCAATTTAAAATCTGCCTGGAGAACTGGAGCAGGACAAGGCAGAGCATTGGAGCATCTTCTCCTTAAATGAAACCCCATGGTCAGTCCCACTCCCTCTTATCATAGCAAACTTCAGACAAAAGAAAAGGGTATTTTAACCACCATCTCATCTACACCTCATCCTAATGGCTCTGGGTTTACACATAGGAAGAGAAGGGCTTGGAGGAAAATCTCCAGGTTTCATCCATAGATTCAGCACAAAATACACAAAATTCACCCAGCAAGAATATGCTTCAGGTTACCAATCCACCTCAGAAGGATCTTAATCTCCCTAACTGGGTTATTTAATGTCTAATATTATGTTAATCAAGGTGCCACATCACCTGAGACAGCCACATCACTGCTCCAGCTAAACAAGACACCCAGAACCACGGTGAGCCCAGGAAAATCCATGGGCAGGTTTGGGTTATTTACAGACTCCTGCATTTTTTGGGTGCTTTAAGAGGGGCATCACCTTAGACCAGGAAGGAGCTGAAGAACTGCTCCTCCCTGGTTAGACCAGCTCAGCTGCAATCGTGCCTCTGTTGCCTAAATACAGGTGTGCAGTGTCACCTGAGATGTCCCCAGGTGTCCCAGCTGCTGAGCCAGCAGATCTGCAAGTCTGAGACACAGATCTGCAAGTCCTCAGCCAGACCTCCCCCTTGCTGTGTGGGTATCTCAGGGACATCTCAGCTGCTCCTGACAACCATGTTGAGGCAGAGTTGAACCCATGTGGCACAGCATCATGTGGAGATGGGTAAGAAATGACCAAAAAAAAAAAAAAAAAAATCCACCCAGGTGGCATTTCTATGCCTACCTCAAACCTCTCACCAAAAGAGCCTCATCGAAGTGTTGACCAGTAAATGCAGAGGAAAAAAAAGGGTTGTTTTTTTTTTCTTGCAGACAACCTGTTGCTACCAGATTCACCTGCCCCAGCACTAAGAAAATAAACACGGGAGGCAGGCACACTTCCACGGGAAATCCTGACCTGCCTGCTTCAAGTTCCAGCTTCTTAGGGACAAGCACAACCCAACAGATCACTTACCTCCCCCTCTCGGGGTCAGGCTTTAGAGAAAACCAGGAGACAGCCCCCAGCATCACGGTCTCCAGAGAGGAAAAGGAAAGCTCCAGCAAATCCTATCCCCCCAGTCAAAAATCCCCTCGCAAGGAGCAGGGGCTGGAGAGGGGGAGCGATGGGGAAGAGGACGGGAAGATGAGGAGGAGGTGGGCACGGAGTGGTCCCAAGGGACTCGGGTCCTCCCATCCCATTAAGCCCGCGGGCAGATCCGCTGGGGCTCTGGGAGCAGGCAGGGGAGGGAGATGAAAGATTCCTGGAAGGAATCAGGTGCAGAGGGTGGGCAAATGCTGCTAAAGAGCAAAGAGAGCCGGTCAGGCTCATTTGTCTGGAAGGGAACCAGCGGGAACTTTCTTTTTATCTCCGACAACCGATGTTAGGGTAGTTCCTAAAAGGCCACAGCCGGTTTGGACCCCACTGCTCTGCCTCTCCCTGCCTGCACAAGGAAGGAAATTGCACAGTTTATTTATTTTTTTTCCCTCAGGTAGAAAAATCCCCCCAGCTGGGCTGGCTACGGACCCGTTAACTCCTCTCTGCCTGCAGGACCCTGCAGTGGGGTTCTGCCTCTCTCAGCAGAAGATGATCTTTGAGGTCCCTCCTAACCCAACCCATTCTATGATGACTCTGTCTTTGGTCCTTTGTCCAGGTGAAGATGTCCTGGGTGTTTCTCATCCAAATCAAGGCTCTCCCGGAGCCATTCCTGCCTGCCTGCCCTGGCTGCTGCCTGTCTCTGCCTGAGGATTAGCCATGCTCCACCTGCTCTGCCTGGGATTTAATGGGGCACCCCCTTGCCAGGAGGGGTGTGCGGGGCACAGACCCGTCTGTCTGTCAGTCTGTCTGCCTGTCTGTCTGTCTGCCTGGGGATTAGCGTGGCCCCACCTGGGCTGTCCCCAGCTCTGCTCACCAGGGTGGACCCAGCTTCAGCAGCTCTCCTCTGTGGGAGTTGGTGGGTTACAGACGTCTGTCTTTCTGTCTGTCTGTCTGGATGGGAGCTGCTCTGCCAACCCTACCACCATGTCTGTCTGTCTGTCTGTCTGGGAGTTATGGACGGGTGCTGCTCTGCCTATCCCACCACCGTATCTGTCTGTCCGGGAGGGCAGCCACACACTGTCATGTCTGTCTGTGGAGGGATGCTGGGCACAGCTTTGTCTGTCTGTCTGTCTGTCTGTGAGGGGATGTTCAGCAGTGCCCTGTCCATCTTTCTGTCAATGAGGGGACAACAGGCATTGCCATCTCTGTCTAGGAGAGGATATTGGGCACAGCCGGGTGTGTCTGTCTATCTGTCTGTCGGTGAGAAGAGGCCAGGCATTGCCATGTCTATCTGTCCAGGAGAGCACACTGGGTACAGCCCTGTTCAATTGTCTGTCCAGGGGGAGGGTGTGTGGAATGCTGGGCACAGCCAGGTCCGTCTGTCTGTCTGTAAGAAGAGGCTGGGCATTGCCATGTCTGTCTGTCCAGGAGGGGATGCTGAGCACAACCCTGCCTGTCTGTCTGTCCAGGAGGGGATGCTGAGCACAGCCCTGTCCGTCTGTCTGTCCAGGAGGGGATGCTGAGCACAGCCCTGTCCGTCTGTCTGTCCAGGAGGGGATGCTGAGCACAGCCCTGTCCGTCTGTCTGTCCAGGAGGGGATGCTGAGCACAACCCTGTCTGTCTATCTGTCCAGGAGGGGATGCTGAGCACAACCCTGCCTGTCTGTCTGTCCAGGAGGGGATGCTGAGCACAACCCTGTCCGTCTGTTTGTCCAGGAGGGGATGCTGGGCACAGCTCTGCCCTCCTGGGCCCCGCCGTGCCCTGTGCGAGGCCACCCGATCCCCTCCCCGGGGGGCGGCAGCTGCGGCGGCCGCAGGGGCGGGGGGTGCCGGGGCGGGGAGGGGCGGCAGTCGCCCCCCGCCCCCCACATCCCCACCTTCCTCTCCTCCCCCCGGTGGAGATTAAACGCTGCTGGAGGGGGGATGGCCGAGATTAGGCCTGGGGGCACCGTGGGGGGGGGCTATGGGAGGGTGGAGCCCGCCCCTCCAGGCAGTCACCATCCGCATTGTCCACAGCGGGCACAAAACACCGACAAAAACCACAGAACACCCCCCAAAAAATCTTTTTTAACCGGAGGAGAGGTCTGAGCGGGACACACATCACCCCCCCACGCCAGCTTGGCCCGGGTTGGGGATGCGGGAAGCCGGTGGGGAATCTCCCCCCTCCCTCCCACCCCAAAATAACCCCCCCAGGCGTCATCCCCCCGGTTACGGGCTCTGCTTTTCCTTCGGCTCGGTGCAAGACAAAGATCTGCGGGAAAGTTGCCCGCGGGGATAGCGCTGGTGGGGAAAAGCATTTTGCGGGATGGGGGTGGGTTAATTATTGGATTTAAAAAAAAAAAAAAAAATTACGAGCGTTTTTTATTTAGGAGAAATTGCGCAGCTTTGGTTTATCTATTAATAATAATAATAATTTCCAGTTATCAAACCGTATTCGCTTCCCCTGGAAGGGTTTGCGCAGGACTTGGTTAAAGTGGGTGAAGAGCGCGCATCGCACCGCACCGCTCCGCACCCCTTACCCCCGTCTTCCTCTCCGCAAATCGGTGAAATGAAAGTTCCATTTTTTTAATTCTTTTTTGGCTTTTTGGGTTTGTTTTTTTCTTTTTTTTAAAGCCCATTAGAAGTGCCTGAAGCGAAAGCGAACGCGGGCACTTGGCAGAGCTGGAAAGGAGCCGGAGTGAGGGGGGCTGTTGAGGGGGAGGAAAGGACTTTTCCCTTGGCTGTGGGGCAGGGATTCGTTTGCAAACTCCAATTTAACCGCTCCCACCACTCCGCATTGTCATGCTCTTAAAACATCCTGGTTTGGGCAGCTCTTGGAGAGAAAAAAAAAAAAAAAAAAAGTCCCTTTAAAAGCAGGCGCCGGGGGCCCAGCTTTATTTGTCTGAAAGTTCTTTGGGTTTGTGCTGCCATCGGAGACAAACAAATAAATAAATAAATTATAATGATGATCATGAGAGAGGGGAAAAAAAGGTTTAGGAGAAGGCACGGGGAAGGAGGGTGCTGCTAGGTGCTACCCGGTGGAGAGGAGGTGATGCTGCGGGTGCTGCCGGAGAAGGGGATGGATGAGCCGTGGCCGGGCAGGGCGGAGGGGACACGGGGGCATCTCCCTCCCTCCCTTCCCCGTCCCTTCTTTACCCCTCCCCACTTCTCAGGTACGAGCACTTCCCCTGACATTGATGTAACGACATTAGAGTTAATGGCAGCAGCCTGGTCCTCATTATTAATTGTCTTTGTGTTTGGATAAAGTATGTAATCTTCTCCTCAACCACACCATTAAAATAGGTTGCCTTTTCAATTAAGAACTGTCTTGAGCACAGCAGTCAATTTTCCTAATGAAGATGCATTATATTTTCACTTTTTTTTTTTTTTTTTTTTTTTTTTTTTTTTTTAATAATGGGAAAATCCCACGTTTTCATTAGGCTTGATTACGGGGAAAGTACAAGAGGGGGTTTGACTAAACTAAATGTGTCCCGTATAGTGTATTAAACACCGGGCTTTTAAATAAATTGAAATTTCATACAGATAAGACACGAGGTTGGGTACAAATACGGTCAGATTCGCTTCCTTCAGATTAAAAAAATACCGAGCCTATTCTTTAAAACGCACTTAGCAGACAGAAAATAATGATTAAAACAACTACAGTCGACTCTTAGCTGCAATTACTCCGGGAAACTTTTCACTCAGCCCAGTTTGCTTACGTTAAACCTGAGGATGATGCTTTAAAATAGACTCGCACTTGCTGCTAATGTGCAGCTTTGGGGAACAAATAGCACAGTTTAATCATGCAGAAACACACAGGAGCCAGAATAGCCTCACAATTAATTTACCAAAATAAACCCGAAGCTGCCTGCATTGTTTTATATTTAGTTTCCATTCCCCGCCTTCCCCTGGAGAAAACCAACCCTGGTTCTTTCGAAAGCAGGAAGGTTGAGGGAGCTTTGGGGGAGTTGGGATTTTTCCTCTTTTCTTTTTTCTTTTTCTTTTTTTTTTTTTTTTTTTAATACGTCGGAAAATAAACATCGCATCGCTCGAAAGCAAAGAGTTAATTTTACGTCATGTCACAATGTGAAACACTTACAAAATAAAAGGAAAGAAAAGCTTGAAAACACCCAAAAAACATAGGGGGGAAAGGGGAAAAAATTAAAGAAAAATAGAAGAGAAAAAAAAAAAAAAAAAGGAAGAAGAAAAAGAAAAAAACCCACCCAAACACCAAAGTCTGATATTTATGAGCCTGAGAAGCTGGAAGAGGTGTCTGGATATCACGGCTGTGTTGTAATTGTGGGATCTTTGTTACTGCCACAGACGCACAACCCAGACCCGCACAGAAAATACCATGACACAGCTACAATTTAGGAAAAAAAATAAATAAAATATCTGTAGTCTTCTGATCTAGTTTTAAAGTCTCCACTATGAAAAATACCTGCCTGTGAGGGAGTATGAAGTTAGGCATAAGAGTGATTTCTTATTCACATGGTAACAACAGTTGGTTTCTGATCTTTTGCAAGTTTTCTGCGTTTAGGCTTTGTTTGGGGGGGTGGTGGTGTTAATTTAGGGGGTTTTGGGTTTGTTTTTTTTTTAATGAACATTTGTTTCTCCACCAGCCAGTGGCTAAAGAAGATCTGGAAAGAATAGCAAAGAAGATTTTCGATTAAAACCTTAGCCCATCTCCACGGATTACTTTATATCGATTCCTATATATATGGCTGCAATTGATGGGCTCTAATTAAAAATCCAAAAAGGGAGGAATGAAGAGGGGGGGGAAAGAGGCGAAAAAGTTCTTTCTGGGTCTTAATAAAAGGAGCTTTTCATATACGGGAAATAAAGGTTGTAAAAGGTTACAAACGAAAGACTAGTTTAAAGCTTCTCTGCGGTTTTCTTTTCTTCTTTCTTACAAAACCCCTTTTCTGGTTCTTTCTCTCTTCCCCCCCCCCCCCCCTTCCCAACCCCCTCCCTCTCCTCTCTTTTTCCAACACCCCCCCCTTGTCTTTTTTCCCCGACTCCTTCATTTTTCCCAAGTTTGCCAACACGCAAGATACGGGACTGGAACCGTTATTTTAATATCTGGGTTGGGAGCTATAATCTGATTGCTGCAGAAAGCTGCTCATCAAGGTAACTTCATGGCCTGGAGAGAAAAATTATGTAAACTGCCAGTATTAGAGCCTTTCATCAACACACACACAGGGACACACAGACTCCCAGACACACACACACATCCCCCCCCTTCCTTCCCCAGCCCCCCTGCCCCGGTCCCCGGGGGATTCCCTGCACCGTCCCCCTACGTGTGCAGCCCCCCACGCACAGCATCCCCCAAAGCCTTTCTTTTATTGTTTAATTTAATGCTCTTGATTTTTTTTCTCTCTATTTAAGGTTTGTTGGGGTTTTTTTATTGTTGTAGGTTTGGTTGGTTTGGGATTTTGATTTTCTTTTTTTTTTTTTTTTTTTTTTTTTGAGGGGGGTACGAATTCTTTCCCCCGCTACACAGAAAACCTTCCCTCAGGTACAAGCCCTGACCTCACTTTCCCTGCTCTCGGGGCAGCATTTTTAGGACTTGTCTGACTCTTAGCTCGCCCCTAAATGCCTCCACCATCCCTCCCTATTCCTTCCCCCCCGCCCCTTCCAATACCAATTATGAAATTTGGTTTCATCTAGGCGAAAAGGCAGATTTTATATATATATTATTTTTGCCCTTCCCCAAAGCCCCAAAGGCTCCACCGTCCCTCTCCCAGGCGCTTAGGAAAGGAGGGGGAATATTTATTCTTTTTTTTTTTTTTTTTTTTTTTAAAGCATTCCAGTATTTAAAACGAATCCAACCCTTTCTCCAAGTGACGCTTGCACACCCAAAAAGGAGATTTTGGGGTAAGGAGGGGTAATTGGAAAGAAAAAAAAAAAATTAAAAAAGCAGAAAGCCCTTGAAAAAAAAAAAAAAATAAAAAAACAACCCGCCATTGAATTGCAGATAAACTTCAAGGAAAGTATAGAATATTTTAACTAGACACAAATCCGATGAGGGAAAAGCTTAGAATTGAGCAGCATGCATCGCTTTCCGGAGCCGAGCAGAGATGCAAAGATGACAAATAAGAAATCGCATCATTTTGGGTTGGTGGTTTTTTTGGTTTTTTTGGTTTTTTCCTTGCCTTAACTTTCCCCCGACCTGAATAAATGATCATTTTTGAATTTCTTTCCCCCTCCCCTTCCCCCTTTGGTCAGAATATCCCAGGGCAGCAGCTCGGCGCGATGGTCCGGGTGAGCGATACACGCGGCAAGAAACCCACTCACGAATCGGTCGCGTTAGTGAGAAGAGTCGGAAATTCAAATCAGAGGAAGGAGAAGTGAAGGGGAAGAAAGAGAAGAGAAGAAACACAGCTATGCAGAGAGAGAAAATGGCTCTGTAAGACGATTGGCATCGGAAAGTTGGAGAACTTACTGAGAAGCAGAAGTTACAGTTTCTTTTCATCCCAGAAGCGGATTTTGGTTCTCTGAGCACAAAAGTTCTTAGAGGGCAAAAAAAAAAAAAAAGTAATTATAATAATAATAATAATTAAAAAAAAAAAAATCACACATCTCCACTCACTCCCCGGTAGCCCCAGCTTGTGTGGCTCTAGTCTGGCAGGGGCTGTACCTGCTCTGAAACGATTTCCAAATGGACCAGAAGAGACTGGAAAGTTTGTTGTTTTGTTTTGTTTAAAGCATTAAAAAAAAAATAAAATAAAAATCGAGTTCGGACAGCCGCAACAATTCTTTTCAGTCTTTTGGGTTTTGGGTTCTTTTTTTTTTTTTTTTTTTGGTTTTGGCTTTTTTTTTTGGCAACTTTTCTCCGAGCTGCAGAAGGCTGAAGGCAGAGGCAGCTGCAAAATGTGTGCAGGATTGCTCCAGGATAGAAGGTTCCCCCTTTTCCCCCCTCTCCGATCCAATCTTTGCAAGAGCCATTCCGACACATTGCTAAGCTAAAGGGAAAATTCTCTTTGATAAAGCGGTGTTCCCAGCTTCTGGGTTTTAAAACCTAAATCTATATTCAAATCTGGCTGAAGGTGTGTTCTGGGATTTATGAAAGCCTCTTAAAGGGGTAAATTTACCAAACCGTGACAAAATCATCACAATCTTACTTTAGACATCTGAAGTGGATGAGAATTTTAAAGAGACCCTTGTTTATTTAAGTAACACTGTCCATCTCTCCCACTTGTTTTATTGGCCGCGGGAATTATTCCCAACTTCTCAGGCCGGGGGAGGGCAGAGGGATGGGAAGGCTGGGATGGGATGTTCCTGCTGCTTCTGGCAGGCTGCAGGCAGGGCAGGGCAAAGCAGGGCAAAGCTCTGCCTGCCCGCTGCCCCACGGCCGGGAAGATGCAGGGATGGGAAGAGCTCGGCTGGGCTGTGCTTCCCAACCTGTTCTCCCGGTTACTTGCTTTCAGGCACTCAATTTTATTTCTCTGCCTTGCCACAGCCCGGCTTCCTCCAGCCTCTAAACACCCCTTTCTTGCTCCTTATTTATTTATTTTCCCTCTTGTATTTTTTTTATTATTATTATTTCCCCCCCCCCTTCCTTTTATTTTTTTTTTTAATTCTCCCCCTTTCCCCCCCCCCCACCTTCCCCCCCCCGCCCTTTTATTTTTAATCGATTTCGAAAATACCCTCCTGGTCAGGATACACGGGAAAGAATTATCTCTCTCATTCTTCCAAGGTGGATTAAGGTTATTAAATAATATGTGGGGGCGGGAGACGATGGCAAAGGGGGAGGGGGTGGGTAGGAGGGGGAGGGAAGGGTTCAATCGGGATATTTATTCCTGGTGCTCTGCTAAAGGAGAGGCTGAGGGGTGGCATGGCCGTGCCGACATGCGGGGAGGTGAGAGGGAAGGATTTGTCCAACCCGGATCTCAGTGCAAGGGTTGGGGTGGAAGGATGCTGCAAAAAAGAAGGGGGGGCTGCAGTCACCCCTGACTTTTCTCCCTTCCTCCCCCCCCAAAAAAAACCCCACCCAAACCGAACAAAAAAACTACAAACAACTAAAATCCCAAAATAAAAAACCAAACCAAACCAAAACAACATAAAAACCACCACCAAAATCTTCCATAAAAAGTCTTACGGCTCTTGGGGGAGGGAAAAAAACAACCCAACAAAAGAAAACTCCAAGAAGTTAAGGGGCTGGGGGTCCCTGGGGAGACGTGCGGGGGTACCGAGTGGGGGTACCCTCGGACAGCAACTTTCCGTGAAGTCGTCTGGCCAAAAAAAAATAACTAAAAAAGCGCCTGAAGTGGGAGCGGCTCCGGCGGGCAGGGCTGCTTCTGTTCGAGGGGTTATTTTGCTTGTTTGTTTGTTTATTTGTTTCATTTCCCCTCCTCTCCCCTCCCTCTTTCCCTTCTGCCCCCTCCTTCCTCCCCCTCCTCTCAAGGAGGAAAAGAAAACCAAAACCAAACCCACCCAAGCACCCATCCCATCCCATCCCCGAGCATCCCAAACCTGCTCCTGCAAACCTCCAGCCCGGGCTGCACCGATAGCGCTAAAGTCCAAGGACAGCCACATTGAATCAGGCTCAGAGAAAGCCACAAAGAGGCGAATTAATTGCTATAACTTCATTAACATAGGTCACCCCATTAAAATGATCGAGCTGCCGCATTTTTTCCCCTATTGTCAGAAGTGAGGGAAGTGTGTGAGCGCTCCCTCCCTTCGACCTCAGCCGCCTCCGTCCTCCTGCCTTTTTGCCAAAAAAAAAAAAAAAAAAAAAAAAAAAAGAGGAAAGAAAAAAAAAGAAAAGCTTCGTTTTCGGGTTTCTCGTAACCCGGGAGAAGTTGCACGGGGACCAGAGGTGCGAGAGGTTCCTCTCCGTGCCTGTCCCCGGTGAGGCCGGCTGGGGTTTGCCTTCCTCGGCCCTCCCCTGAGTTTATTTCTATTAAAATATATCCGCATCCCTAGATGAAAATCCCACGCAGTGCCGCTGCCTAAGTCCCATTCTATACCAGCATCCGTAGATATCTTTAAAAAAATTAAATTAAAAGTATATTTGTAGCTGCTATCTCCCTAAGTGACTAAATTTCCCCTCGCCATTTGGCACCCTGGGAGGGGGAATGGAGGGTGTGGGACATGGGGGGACCCAGGTTGGGGGTACCCTGTCACCCCTCTGTCCAGGGGTGTATAAGGAGGGGGTTTCCCTCCTTTGCTCCTGCAGGTTTCCACTCCCCCAGGTCTGTGCTGCTCAGCCAAGAGCTTCTGGCAGACTCCTTCACCGCCCCCCCTTCCCCGGCCTCTTTCCCAAATATTTACTTATATATTTTAATATCTTTTGTTGTTGTTATTATCATGCTCCCCTCCAGCTTTTGCTGACACCCCCTTTCCTCTCCTTCCCCGGGCAAGACGCTAACGCCATCGCCGCTTGTCCATCACGTTCATTTGTACAATGACTTCATAGGCTCCACTTCATAATGTATATTTTAAAACCGAGCAGGTTCTTTTAATGTATATTCTCGTGTCATTTCGGTGGCTGTTATTTCTCGCTTGATTGTCCCCCCGGTACAGCAGCGGCCTGTTTTTTCCTCCCCCTGTTGTGTGTTTTTATTATTTTCCCCCTGGCTTAGATGTGTCAATCACTCTCTCCCTGCCATTGGTTGGAGAGTTTGCGTCAAAAAGTTGCCAGAGAGGCTCTTTCTCAGCAAAGCTCCCCGAGAGAGGTAGAGACCTCAGCTCCAACGCACCCTGCCACTATTATTAAAAATAAAATCACTTGACCAGCTCCGGCACCGGCCAGCTCTGTATGTACCGAGCCCAGACCTTAAGAATCCCTGCATCCCTCTCCTGCACCGTCCCCTCCCCTTTCTTCCCCATTTATTCTTCTTTTTCAAACATTTTTTCTCTTCCCCCCCCACTCCTCCCTCATTCCCCCCCTCCCCTTCCCACCCCCCACCCCGATGTCGTGGGCATGTGCATGCGGCGAGCTCTCTAACCTCCCGCTTTGTGCTTTCTCTCCCAGCTCAGCCCGACCCCTGAATTTGGCGAAGGATCCGGGCAGCAGGTTTCACCCCTCGCCCCCCAGCCCTGCCCGAGGCTCCGGCGAGGCTCGCAGGTGAGTCCGACCCCTTCGTTTCATCCTTCCTTGGTGTGTGTGTGTGTGTTGGGGGGGAGAAAGACACACGCATCTCTTGGTGGGCAGTAAGGCAGGGGAAAGGGGAATTAAAAATTTTATTTAATTTATTTATTTAAAAAAAACAACAAAAAACAAGTGCGGTGTGGTGGAAGGAGCTGGGGGGGGGAACACTGTGCTGGTAGCGGTGAGCCGGACGGGAGCATCCCCCGAGGGGAGCATCCCTGGACGAGGTGAGGGGCTGCCCGGGGGGGAGGCCGGGCCGGGCCGGGCAGAAGAGGAGGAAGGAGGCAGCTCCGGCCCCTCGGTCCTTGGAGGGGACCAGGAGGGAGCTTCTGGATGGATAAAAAGGCAAAGGACCAAATTCGAGAAACGGGGAAGCGATTCCCACCGCCCCGGGTCCCCTCGCTGCCGCGGCCGGAGGTCGGGCGCGGAGCCGGCTCGCTACTCCGCAGGCAGGCGCGGTTCTTCACCGCGTTTTCGTTGGGTGGATGATTTTTATTTTTTCCTCTCCCCACCCTGCCCTCTCTTCTGCCTGATCCTTTGACTTTAGTTATTCCCGGGCTTCAAGGTAGACTTTTACAATTAGAAATAATCAAGAAGGAATTTCTCCCCTCTCTCGGCTCCTGCCCGAGACCTTCATCCTCCTCTTCATCCTCGCTATGTGAAGACTGAGCAAACTAATTTTCCAAAGGTGTCTTTGAGAAACTCGCGGACAATCGGGCTGGAAATAGCAGGGAGATAAATTTTCAAGGCGTTTTTGGGGCCAGAGCTTCATGTCTCGGCTCTGGGTGAAACGGATGGCGAGAATGGCATCCAGGTTGGAGAGTGGCTGGAGCCGGTTTCCACCTTCCTTACTTTTTATTATTATTATTGTTGTTATTATTATGATCATTAGTAGTAATTTGAAAATTTATTTTACCGTGGAAAAGCTTTTCTCAAAGACACCGGGCGGGTATAACGCGCACCGTGTTGACAAAGAGAAAGTCGGGAAAGTCTTTGTGCACCGACACAAGTTTCTTTAGAGCTAAAAGCCCACTTCGGTGCAGAGATTTATTTAGACTCCGGCTCTTCCGAGAAGCTGAGCTGTATTAGTTATTTGGAAAAATGAAATTTCAGGTTTTTTTTTTAATATTAAAAAACAAAGAGAAGAAAGAAAAAAAGAAAGTGAGAAAAAAAAAGAAAAGGAAAGAAGCTTTTAAAATATGCGGTAGAGTGGCGGTGGGGAGGCAGAGTTGGGTAAAACGGCTCCGCGGCAGCGGTGGCTGCTGCCCGAACCGGGCTCCTCCGCTCCCAGCCGGCCTTTTCGTTTGCCCGAGCTCGAGAGAAGCCGTCGGCCGCGGAGCTGCGCGCAGGTTTGGGGAGAAACGGAGGGTCCTGCACAGCAAAGCGAGTGGCCGGACCATCCCCGCCGGCTGGGCACCGAGGGATAATTTCTATGTTGGGAAATAACAACCCAAACCTTCCCTCCTTGGGGGGGGGGGGGGGGGGGAGAAACAAATTTAAAAAATAATAATAAATTAAGAAATGCGGTGGAGCGCGGTGCGGGCTGGGAACCGAGCTCTCGTTTGTGAAACAAAACAAAAAATTCCCTTCTCTATCTTGGCACCTTCCTCACCTCAGCAGGAGCCTTTCCGCGCTGCTCCGCGACCCCCCCCCAACCCACTATCTCAAGCCCACCCGCGTCCCCCCGCAGAGCGGCCAAGGGCAGAGCCGCAGCCTGCGCGCCCGGGCGCGGATCTCTGCCTTGCATTAATCAGCCCGGGCGATCAGCGGAGCTGGGGCCGGTGGCCCGTAATTAGGGAGCGTGTGCCGCCCGGATTATCTCGTTAGTTTATCAAGAAAACATTTATTATAATTAATTCTCGGACGGGGTAATTATTATTGAGCGAGGGCAGAGCAACTGGTAGCCAGGATCTTTACGAAGCGTGTGTCTGTGTGTAGGAGGGAGAGGAAGGGGGGGTGGGTGTTGGGGAGGGGGAAAGGTGACAGATTGCGGAGCGGAGCCGTTGCTCCGCGGGCTGCGGGGCGGCTCCGGGATGCGCGGCCGCGGGCAAGAAGCTCCGCGGGCGGCCGCGCTGGGCTGGCGCCTCGGCGTGATGCCGCCGGGTGTAACAGAGAGGGTTTTTTTTTTAATTATTGTTTTGGTTTGTTTTTTTTCTGTGTGGGTTTGTGTGTGTTTGGGGGGTTTCGTTTTGTTTGTTTGCTCGTTATTAAACGTGCGGCAAACCGAGTTTTGGTCTCCCGCGCATCCTGCGCTGGTGAATGAATTGGCGGCCGAAACCACTCCGGGGCGAAGCAAGGCTTCCCCCTCCACAAAGCTGCCCCTCTCCAGTTTCCCCCCAGTCCACGCCGGGTTGAGGGGAGATTAAAAGTGGGGCCAAAACCTCCATGTCCCCCGCGCTAGATGCGCTCAAGGTATCTGAGGGCGGCAAAGTGTTTTCCCCGAAGGGAAAAGGGGAAACTCCGCACGGCGGATAACGGGCACCGACGGGGGGAAGCGGGGCTTGGGGAGTCACCCAGGAACCCCCTCCCCACCCCGACAGTCCGGAGCCCTTACTGGGGTGGGGAGCAGCTCTGCTCCCGCGTGCGCTTGTTAACTAAAACACGGAGTTTTGGGGGCAGAAAGTTGTGCTGGAGTTCGCTTTTCCCATGGCCGCCGGAGGGGATGGAAGGAAGAGTGAGATTTTGCCCTAAAAGACAAAAAAAAAATAAATATTCCAAGGGGAAACAATCTTAACCCTTTCAAGAATTGGCTGGCCTCTTGTCGGCCATTTTTTGGCAGAGAGTGTGTTTGGGTCCCATGTCCCCACCCTCGCCCCCAGCCCCGCCGAGGACCCGGGGGAGCCGGAGCGGGGCCTGGGGGAGCCACTCGCCCTCCCGGGCCGTCCCGGGGCCGCTCCCCACCGAGGTGTTTGTTTAGCTTCAGCTTCATCGTCAAGAGTTTTCTTGAAAGCCTAATAAATCTGTTACTTGCCTCCAAATCTAATTACCCGGAGTACTAATTAGGTGCAAATGGCCGGTGGAAATTACGGCAGACGTGGACTGATGGCTGCAGAGCAGAAAAGTTTTGCTCTTCCCGAGCGGGCATTTGAGCTCTGAAATGCAGCAAAGTCGAGGGGGAAGGGGAAAAGGAGTGTGAGTGAGTGTGTGTAGGGGGGGGGGAAGGTTTGAATGTTGCCCGAACCTGGGATAATTAAAGTCCTTGCAAAAGACTAGGGGAGAGATAGGTTTCTTGAATTGTTTCTTTGTTTCTCACCCTTGGGCTTTGTTATCTGCATTATTTATTTAGCCGAGGGGTTCTTTGTGTCTGCCAATGGCCCCAATCAAGTTTTGCTTGAGACAATTAGCCAGTGCCCGGCCGGGAATCCTATGCAAATGCCCCGGGCTGCCGTACAATGCGGGCAGTTGAAGGCATGGGGGGGTTTTGTTCGGGCAGTAATTACTGGCTGCGATGTGCCCCGTCCCTCCTCTCCTCTCAACCAACCCCCCCCCCCTTCCCCCTTTTTTGTTTTTTTTTTGTTTTGTTTTTGTTTTTTGGGGGAGGGGGGAGCGGAGGGGAGGAAGATGCGTTTATCTAGTCAGTCTCTCCCAGCTCCCAAACCTGGCTGCGGTCCGGCTTTACGAGCTGGAGGATTTTAAGGAGAAAAAGCAGCGGGGAAAAAAGCTGGGAAGGGGGAAGGCGTGAAGCAGCAAACTGGCCTGACCCCCCTTCCCCCCCTCCCCCCTTTTTCTGTCGCCTCCGCAGGCACCTGGCAGCCCCCCCTGCCCGACGGCACCCTCGGCACCCCCCGGGGCAGGCAGGGCGCTCGGCCGGCTCCCCCTCGCCCGGATTTCGGCCAACTCTCCTCCCCGCCACAACTTTAGCATGATGTCTTATCTTAAGCAACCACCTTACGCAGTCAATGGCCTGAGTCTCACAACCTCGGGCATGGATTTGTTGCATCCATCCGTCGGTTATCCCGGTAAGCCACGTTTTTCTTCCTTCTTTCCCTTTCCTATCCCCATCCCGACCCCCTTTTTTTATTTTTTTCCCCACGAGGAAGAAGCCGCCGGGCTCTTGGAAGCACAACAAATGCAGGGAAAGCTGGGGGGGAAGGGAGAACGGGATATGGGGTTCCCCCTTTCTCTCTTTCTCCTTATCCTTAACTTTTTATCCGGGGAAAGGTCTGCAAAAAAGGGGACACCCTCCTTCTGGAGGTGGGGAGGCAGATGCTGCAGACCCATCCGGGGGAGATGGAGATGGGATTCGGCTTGAGGTTTGCCCAGGAGAGTTGGGGCGGCCAAGAGGGGGGAAAAATAGGGGTGCACACCCCCCTCGCCTTACGGGAGGGGGCTGGAAGGGATAGAGGAGACTTGAGGGGTCGCTGAGTGACATCCAGGGCCTTTGGCTCCTTTGGCAGCCACCCCCCGAAAGCAGCGGCGGGAGCGCACGACCTTCACCCGGGCGCAGCTGGACGTGCTGGAGGCTCTTTTCGCCAAGACTCGCTACCCAGACATCTTCATGAGAGAGGAAGTAGCCCTGAAAATCAACCTGCCCGAGTCCAGAGTGCAGGTAAAAAGCGGGGTGGTCCTGAAAACCACTTTTTATCGCTCTCTTTCCCCCCCCCTCCCCTCCTCCCACGGAACCCCAGCCCCGGCGTACAGGGTTTGGGCTAGCCCACGGCTGGCAGGGGAGAGAGGGGCTGTTTAGAGGATGGGGTCAATCCCGGAGCTAAATCAAAGCCCTGAGGGGGTGAAGAGGGCTCATAAGATGGATGAAGGTGGAAGAGGGGGGGGTGTGGAGTGTTAATTTGCTTCCCGGGAGCTGGAGTTCTCTCTTTCCCCCTGTCCACTGGAGTGGAGGTGGGGGTGTTCATGCAGATCCCAAATCCCAGCTCCTGAGCCTTCCTTACCCCTTCCCAGTCCCCTCGGTCTGACTGGGATGAGGAGGGCTCCCCAACACCCCCAGTTTAGCCCCGGGGTGCCAAACCCCAGTTTGACCTGCCAGGCATTTGGGGTCCCTGCAGAGCCCGTTGAGGATCCCCCTTCCCCCGGAGATTCCTGCAGCTGGGACAGACTGGGATCACCTTTCCCATCAGCACAGACTGGGGGCTTCCTCTGCCTCTGGGGGGGCCTTCGATGGGTGGGAAGAAGCCTTAGTGGAAGGGGGACCCCTCTCTGGGAGTTGTGTCTCCTCTACAAGCATCCTGCAGAGGCCAATCCAGACAGCATTTTGGGCTTGAAAATCCATATTCATTTTGGTGCTGCTGGCAGGAGGCCCCCCGGGGCTCCAGCACAGATCCAGGACACTCCTGCAGCCAGGAAAGAACAGCTCCAAAGCCATCCCTGTCTTTCTCACCCCTATGAGGTTTCCCGTGGTGCTGTGCCCCATTGGATGATGGAAACTGGGGACTTGGATCCCCACCCCAACCTTCTCCCCACAAACCTATCCTCCCCAGAGCCAGCCCCACCTTGGTCCCTGCTAAAAGAGGGGGTCAGAGGAACTGGGGGTGAGAGCAGAGCCTTTGTAAATGAGGCATTTTTACCCACCTCACCCCCACCACCCTGCCTCAGTTTCCCTAATTGTTCCCTCCTTTTTCAATGCCCTATTGTTTCTAATTAAGGGCCTGACTTCAATAGGCCTTAAACCGTGATTCCTAGGAGGGGAAGGGGGCTGGCTGGCAAACAGGGAGCACTCCCCTTCTCATCCCCTAAAGCGACCTTATTAAGCACTTTGATTTGCCCATTCCCACTTGTTATTACTGCTAATGTTCTCAGGGAGGGGGAGCCCCGGAGCTTTTCTTTGCAGCAGCCTGCTCACTGGGGAGGGTTTCAAGTGCCCCTTCCCCATCAAAGTCTCCCCATAACCATCTCTTTTTTTTTTTTTTCCCCCACCTCTGGTTTGTTTGTGCCATCCTTTAACGCTGGGTTTGTTTTTTTGGTTTTTTCCTTCTTTCTCTCCCTCCCCTCCCTCCCTCCCTCCCTCCTCCCTCCCCTCCCTCCCTCCCTCCCCATCTCTTGGTTTCAAGGTGTGGTTTAAAAACCGCCGGGCCAAGTGCCGGCCAGCAACAGCAGCAGCAGCAGAACGGGGGCCAGAACAAGGTACGACCAGCTAAAAAGAAGAATTCACCAGCCCGGGAAGTGAGTTCAGAGAGTGGGACAGCGGGCAGTTCACTCCCCCCTCCAGCACCTCGGTCCCACCATTTCCAGCAGCAGTGCCCCGTCTCCATCTGGAGCCCAGCGTCATCTCCCCGCTCTCAGACCCCTGTCCACCTCTTCCTCCTGCATGCAGAGATCCTATCCCATGACCTACACCCAGGCATCAGCTACAGCCAAGGATACGCTGGCTCGACTCCTATTTGGAGGGATGGACTGTGGATCTTACTTGACCCCTATGCACCACCAGCTTCCCGGCCCTGGGGCCACCCTGAGTCCCATGGGTGCCAACGCGGTCACCAGCCACCTCAACCAGTCTCCAGCCTCCCTTTCCACCCAGGGCTATGGAGCCTCCAGTTTGGGCTTTAACTCCACCACCGATTGCTTGGATTATAAAGACCAAACGGCCTCCTGGAAGTTAAACTTCAATGCTGACTGCTTGGATTATAAGGACCAGACGTCGTCATGGAAGTTCCAGGTTTTGTGAAGAACCTTGGTGGTAAAAGGAGAGAAATCCACAACGAGAATGAACAGGCTGGGCTGAACGCTCCAGTTTTAGTCAGGTCTTGGTTAAATTAAAGAGAAAAATAACTCCACGGACAAACAAAATGAACAACAACAACAACAAAAAAAAACACGACGGCGACAAGAGGGGGGACAGTGGTGTTGGTGTGATCCCGTTCGGACTCATCTCCTGCTCAGACGCTCTGGAAAAGGAATAATAAAGAGGACAAATGGAGGAGGAAGGCCTTAAATGGACAGATCATCTAGTGAGCAGAAAACAGGCAGACCCATCTGTGTTCTTTCTAGTTTTAGGCAATCGTTGGGTTTCTTTGTTTGGAAGAGGTGGGAAATCATCCCACCTCCTGGCCAGTTTAAAGAAAAAAAAAAAAAAAAAAAAAAGTCAAAAAAAGTCAAAAAAAAAAAAAAGGGTCTAGGTTTTTATTTCTTTTTTTCCCCCCTTTTATTTTTTTTTTTTTTTTTGTGTGTGTGCGTGTGTGTGCGTGGAAAGATCCTTCACCCAGAGGTTTCCAATGTGTTAGCCAACCCTTGGTTAAACTATTTGCAATGGACAGCATCTTCTCTTTTTCTCCCTCCCTCTTTCTTTCTCTCTCTTGTTCTCGAGCTCATCCAACTGTTTCATGCCCAACTTTCTCAAGTTGGCACCCGGAGAACTTGGTTCAGGGCTGTGTGGGTTGTGTGACTGATTGTCCTAGCTGCACTACTTTATTTAAAAATAAGAAAAAAAAAAAAAAGATAATGTTCATAAGGAGTCAATATGTAGTTTTTAAGAGACAATCAGTGTGTGTCTTATATAAATGGTACATCTGTGGTTTTTAATCTGTGCTAGACTTCAAAACTGTGATCTCCTGTATTGTATGCAACTATGAACTCTGCACCAGCAGGAGTTCTGCTGTGATTTAAATAGGTTATAATTATAAGTGAAATTCAGAGCAACTGAGTTACCTATTATCATCTTTTTAAAAATAATTTTAAAAAATATATTAAAAAAAAAAAAAAAGAAAGAAAAGCAAAACACACAAAAAAACCCGATCGCCTTTCACCCGAGGTGAACTGCACTGAAACTTTGTACAACAAACTCTCTCTGAATGGAAGAGAAAAGACTGGAAAAAAAAAAATAAAATCAAAACCAAACAAAACCAAACCCCATTCGAGGACATAAAACTCCTCTGGCTCTCACCTGCTGCTGGCCATACTGGCAGTCCCCATCAAACCCAACAGGACTTTGGGCAGTTGCTCTGACCTGGATGAATTTAAACGGAGAATTCATTGTCGTTTATGCTTGCAGATGTTAACTGAAAAAAAAAAAAAAAAAAAAAAAAAGAAAAAAAAGATATATATGCATAAACCTTTTTTTTTTTTTTTTTTTTTTTCTGGATTTGGCAGATATGTATAATTATATTAAAATGGTTCTAGCACACTTGATGGTTGTCTTCCATTTTAATCCCATCCAGCGAGCCAGGGAGAAGGGCGATGCCGTCTGCCGCAGGGATTTCTCGGTGGCAGCCAGGAGCAGGAGGGTCTGGCTGCTGCTTCTCTAGGGCTGAGACAAAAGGGGTTGTGCTGGCAGCTCCCTGAGGTGAAGGAAGCAAAGTGAAGAGGGGGGAATTATTTTGTTTTGTTTAATTTTATTTTATTTAAGTGGAAAACTAAAAAAAACCCCCAAACCCGTCATCCAATAGACCTTGGATAACATGACTTTCCCCTCACAGCTTTCCCAAATCTCTTTGTGGGGAGGGATGTGTTTGCTCCATATCCTCCTGGGAGGTGTGAGTCCCTCCTTGCTTTTGGGGAGAGCCCTAAACTTTCCAGGATGAACTGGAGAGGAGCAATGAGGACCCAGGAGCCATCATGCAGGATCATCCATGCGGAGGTGCTGGGGATGGAGAGGGGCAAGTTTTGAAGCTACAGTTCCATAAGTTGAAGCCACAGCTCCCTATGGTGCAGGATCAGGCCCATCCCAAGAATCCCCACTCATCCTCTGTCCTTTTTCTTCCCCTTCTCCTTCCCACATGCGTGGCTGGGGTCACCTGGACTCTGGATTTAACACAGAAAAAATTAAATGAACCTCTGAAAAAGAAAGAAAGGCTGAAAAAACCCAAACTCACCTGCCACCATCCTGCTCGCTGTCACCAGCTGTCCCCTCATGGCTTGTCACCAGGGACCTCCTGCTTTCCAGTCACCTGGGGCCACCATCACCCTGCTGTGGTCCTGGGGAGCAGGAATGCCACCGTGGTGCCTTTCCATCCATCCATCCATCCATCCATCCATCCATCCCTCAGCTTCACATCCCTGCATCCCAAACAGGTTGTCCCCCTCCCTGAACACCAGCAACCCAATTCTCCCATCCCAAGGTGGCATTTCTGTCCCCTGATAGTGCCAGCAACATCAACCCCTAAAATAAACACATCCTCCAGCTCTGAACAGAGAAGAGGGGGTTTTATGTTTTTTTTTTTTTTTTTTTGCTTCATTTCAGGGCTTTTTAGGCTGTGATTTTGTCATGTACTTATTTATTTATTTTTAAGGGGAGGGTCTGTATGGGGAGGGTTTGGGGAACACCAGGCAGCTGGAGGCTGGGGATGCTGGGCAGCTGGGTCCTGGCTACCAGCAGCTCCCAGGCAGCAACAGGGAAAGTTTCATCTCTCTACTGCTTCAGTTCAAGCCAACAAAGTTTACCACCCTCTCCCCCCCCCCTCAAAAAAAAAACTATTCAAGCAAAATACACTTGGAAAGAGCAAGTCCTTGTTGAACTGGGGTGCAGCATCCCACCTGCTTGGAAAAGCTCTTTGTTTCCTGGGCTTTTTGGCTATTTTGTTGTTTGTGGGGTTTTTTTTAAAAGCCCCTTAAAAACCTCTTCTCCTATTTTGCTTTTCCCATCTTATCTTTTGCTTTTCTTTCCTGAGTAGTTTCCTGTCTGTTAGGTATGAGCTCTTCCAGCTAGTGCTCATTTTCATCAGAAAAAGCCCATTCGTGGCAGGGATTTCTCTGAATTTGCCCTGGTTTTTTGTACTTTCCCCATTTTTTTTCTACCTGGTTGCTTCTGATTTTAATTTTAATAAGCATTCATGCGGGCAGAGGGCAAAATCCCAAGGTGAGCTGGAAAAAAACAATGTATTATATAAAGAGCATTTTAACTATTTTTTTTTTTTAGTTTTTAATATTTTAGATCTCCCTTCTGGCTGAATTTGTTTCCTCTGAACTCGGGCTGCAGGAGGCAATTCTGGATCCAATAAAATCAAGGGGAAAGCTGAAGGGGATGGCATTGGTTTAGTGTGGGAAAGCTGGATTTAGGAGCAAAGAGCTGATTCAAAGGGTTTTCCCTCGATTTTATTTGAGGTGTCCTCCCCAAATACACATGGAAGCCAATCCTCTCCCTGTTCTGCAGGGTGACATTTCCCACTGGAGGAAACAAAAATAAAAAAAAATAAAATATAAAAATCAGAAAACCAGGAGGGAAGCAGAAATCCCAACCACAGCTGAGCTGCTCCAAATGCCTGCTCCCTGCCTGCTCCTTTTCTGATCCCCCCTTGCTCCTGGTTTGCATCCTTGGATGATTCCCCACCAGTTCTCCTGCCTGATCCTTGTTGTCCCCTGCCCATTCCCTGCCTTTTCCCTGCCCCATCCTTCACCTTGTTCCCTGCCCACCCTCCTGCCTGCTCCTTGCCCACACTTCCCAGTCTGCCCAGTCACCAGCCCTCACCCGGGGTGCCTCCTCTCCCACCCCAGAGAGTCCCAAAGCAGGGAGAAGTTTTGGGGTGTTTGCATTCCCAGGAGAAGCCCAGGGATGGGGAGCACTGCCAGTTTCCAAGGAGATGGGAGAAAGTGACTGAAAAAAGCCAGATTTTGGGATTTACAGTAGAACTTCCCCATCTGGTGATGGAGAAGGGGGGGAGGCACAGGAACCTCCCCAAAATCCCACTCTCAGCACTGGCACTGCCCTGATCTGTGGTTTGGGGAGTGGCAGGGAGAAAGCTGGAGGGTTGGGAGTGGGTCTGAGGTTGGGTTGGGTGTGGAAAGAGTTGGGAAGGTTGGGGAGGGATACAGGGTTAGGATTGGGCTTGGAAGGGAGGGATTTGGGTCTGGGAAGTGAGGGTTGGGTGTGGATATGGGGTTGGGATTTGAAAGGCTGAATTGGGACTGGGAAGTTTTGGGAAGGTTGGATATGGGCTTGGGGTTGGGCTTGGGAGGGCTGAGCTTGGGTTTGGTTTTGATCCCAGACTCCATCAAGATTGGGAGATTGAAAGGGAAATGGGGACACTAGAAGGGGTGCCAACCCTTGCTCCCTCCCCCATTTATAAAGAGGAAGGGAGGACAGGACCCCAAAGCTCCTGGAGCCATGCGGGGGGGCACAGAGAGCTGGGCTGGTAGGGGGATGATGGGCACCCTCACCTCTGCTTCATCCTCAGGAAGGAAGGAAGGAAGGAAGGAAATAAAGAAATGAAAGAAAGAGAAGAAAAAAAGAACATGGAAGAAGGAAGGAGAAGGAGAAGGAGAAGGAGAAGGAGAAGGAGAAGGAGAAGGAGAAGGAGAAGGAGAAGGAGAAGGAGAAGGAGAAGGAGGAGAAGGAGAAGAAGGAGAAGAAGGAGAAGAAGGAGAAGGAAGAAGGAAGAAGGAAGAAGGAAGAAGGAAGAAGGAAGAAGGAAGAAGGAAGAAGGAAGAAGGAAGAAGGAAGAAGGAAGGAGGAAGGAGGAAGAAGGAGGGAGAAGGAGAATGAAGAGGAAGAGGAAAGAAGGAGAAGGAGAAGAAGGAGAAGGAGAAGGAGAAGGAGAAGGAGAAGGAGAAGGAGAAGGAGAAGGAGGAGAAGGAGAAGAAGGAGAAGAAGGAGAAGGAAGAAGGAAGAAGGAAGAAGGAAGAAGGAAGGAGGAAGGAGGAAGAAGGAGGGAGAAGGAGAATGAAGAGGAAGAGGAAAAGAAGGAGAAGGAGAAGAAGGAGAAGGAGAAGGAGAAGGAGAAGGAGAAGGAGAAGGAGAAGGAGAAGGAGAAGGAGAAGGAGAAGGAGAAGGAGAAGGAGAAGGAGAAGGAGAAGGAGGGGAAGGGGAAGGAGAAGGAAAAGAAAAAGGAGAAGAAGGAGAAGGGGAAGGGGAAGGAGAAGGAGAAGGAGGAAAAGGAGAAGGAAAAGGTGAAGGAAAAGGAAAAAGAAAAGGAAAAGGAAAAGGAAAAGGAAAAGGAAAAGGAAAAGGAAAAGGAAAAGGAAAAGGAAAAGGAAGCTCTCTGGCAGTTTCAGGTGCTGGGGCTGCCCAGTGTCTCCATGCTGCTGTTTTTGCTGCTTCACCTCTGCTCTGGGGCAGAGTGAAGGGAGGTGATGGTGGGCGGGAGGAGGAGAAGAGGTGGTGCAGAGACAGCTAAATCCATAAATGCCACACAAACTGTTAAAATCTGCTCTGGGAGTCAATTTTGACTTTTAGTCTCATGAACCATTAATAAAAATCTCCTTAGACTCAAATGGCTCTCCAATGCGGTGATAGCGGATTACAAACTCCTAATGGAGAGACTCCATCACCAAATATTCTCTAAGCAGCACGGTCTAACGTACTGGGGGTGGCTGGGCCACCTGATTATCAGCTTATCAGCAAATACTTCTTAGTGCTGGATGTGCTGAAAAGAAAGAGTCTTCCTCAGAGCAGCCCCTTCCCCATTCTTCATTGAAACAGACCTGGGGATGGCATCGTGTGGGCTGGGGACTTGTGACAATGGTGACTCCACGGGTGAGACTGCACCACTGTGGGGTTTGAGCCTGGTTTCTGGCTTTTTCTTATTAGAGATGCAGTGTTGGAGGCACCCATGGGGACAACCCTTGAGGTTCACACTTTCCTTGGTCTCAGATGTGGGAGAGACATTTTACAAGGGTATGAAGTCAAAGGACAAAGGGTGATAGCTTTGCACTGGAAGAAGGTGGATTTAAATTAGACTTCAGGAAGAAATTCTTTGGTGTGAGGGTGCTGAGCCCCTGTGCCAGGTTTCCCAGAGAAGCTGTGGCTGCCCCATCCCTGGCAGTGTCTCAGCCCAGGTTGGATGGGGCTTGGAGCATCCTGGGTGTCCCTGCCCATGGCAGGGGGTTAGGACTAGGCAGTCTTTAAGGTCCCTTCCAACCCAAACCAGTCTGGGATTCTATGAAACATGCCCTGGGGACACTCAGTCCTTGCCAGGACCAAGGCACTGTACGTGATGTCTAATTACTTGGTAATTAAATTAGGAAGGCTGAGGTAGCATCATTACCTTTGAGAAGTGAGAAATTGCATTTGCTTTCCGACACAGTTTAAAGCAGGAGTGAAGCCAATTAATCTCCTGATGTTAAAAGCAAAGTGGTTCCTCCATCCTTGCAACCTTCTCTGTTTGTTCCACGGTGGTGGAAGGACAGGGAACCATCCTCTGCTGTGTCTCACTGATTTTTGGAGACTTCATGGGCCACAGGTTAGATCCCTGGAGATAATCAGGCTCCTCTCCATGAGGGAAATACTCGGAGCCACCCCCCAGGGTGGAGTCTGGGATGGCACCAGGGGCTGATATCTCTGAGGGTATCACCCCAGAGCTGTGAAGGAGGAGAGTGGTGAGTTGGGAGTATGTTTGTCACTAAAGACACAGTGTGGGGTGGGCTTGATTTACCATTTTTATTAGAAATGTGAAAGAGCAGGCAGGGAGAATTGTTAAAGATCTATTGGCAGAGCTGGTGAAGGGAGAGAAATGAGGGAAAGAAGCACCCAGAGGATGGAGAGCTTGATAGCCAAGAGTGAGCAAATGCACCTGGGGAGATAACCAGAGGGATTCAACATCCTTAAAGAGAAAGGGGTTTGGAAAGCTGGGTTCATGGGTGATAAGCCCTCCCAACAGCTTTGAGGCTGTTGGGGAATGATGAGAAGGGTGATGGAGTCTGGTGGGAACCCAAAAGGCTTGAGCTGTGGGTGAGTGTGGGGATGAGGGGGAGACATTGCCAGCAAAAACCAAAAAATTCCCAGGTCAGAGGGAAGAGGAGATCTCTACTGAGCTCTTGTCCAGCCTGAATGAAGCTTTGAAAAACCAAAAGTGAAAAATTTGTAAGGATTCATGGAAGAGTCATGAAAGCAACTCAGGGAGTGAGGAACCTGCCTGACAGAGATTACCCTGGGGGGGGATCCTGTCAATATATGGTGTTATGAAAGAAAAGGTTAAGATGGAATCCCTAACATAAGATGGACATAGAGCTCCTTGAACATGTCCAGAGCAGAGTCACTAAAATGATCAGGGGCCTGAAGCAGCTTTCCTATAAAACCAGGCTGAGGGATTGGGGTTGTTCAGCCTGGAGGAGGCTCTGAGGTCACCTTAGACAAACTTTCCAATATCTGAAGGGGCTACAAGAAAACTGGGGGAGGGCTTTTTAAATGGGGGTGTAGGGAGGGGACAAGGGGAAATGGTCTAAGACTTGGAAAGGGGAGATTTAGGTTAGACATTAGGAAGAAATTCTCTCCTGTGAGGGTGGTGAGACATTGGCACTGGTTATCCAAGGAATCTGTGGATTCCCCATCCCTGGCAGTGTCTCAGCCCAGGTTGGATGGGGCTTGGAGCAACCTGGGTTGGTGGGAGGTGTCCCTGACCATGGCAGGGAGTGGGAATGGATGAGCATTAAGGTGCCCTCCAACCCAAACCATTCTATGTTTAAAATAGTCGCTATATGTCTAATTTCCCAGGGAAAATCCTAGTTTCTGATAGACATTTTACCTTTGCCACCTTGGATGGAATCACTGACCAACTGATGGCTGTTGAGGCCATCACCACCATGCCATCAGGTCAGACTGCAAGAATCCTAGGAAAAAAAAAAAAAAGCACTGAGTAGCACCTTGGGGTGCAAGTCATGGCTGAGGAACCATCTCCAAATATTCCTTTAATATCTGCTGCAAGAAGTTGCCTGCTCCATTCTAAGACATTTGAGAGGCTGAGATTTTCTCTGTTAAAGATTTGAGCAAGGGACAAGGGCAGAGCCTGGAGGACCCCTGATGGGAGGGGCAGAAGCAATTTGCTTTGCAGCCTGTGTGGGATTAGCTCTGCCTGGGCTACGTGAGTACTTTTGGTGTCAGGATGATAAAATACCTGGCAAGGGAGCCTGGGGACACTTTATCCATGGTCATCATGCTTGTTGGGCTGAGGATCAGGAAGCAGGAACCAAGACCTTGGTTCCACTATCTTCTTCCCACCCCACCCCATTTAGGGAATGCCATGCAGGGTCACATATGGGTGGGTTGGATGAGATCATAGAATCATAGAATCATAGAATTGGCTGGGTTGGAAGGGACCTCAGAGATCATCAAGTCCAACTCTTGATACACTCCCACTGCAGTTCCCAGCCCATGGCACTCAGTGCCACATCCAGGCTCTTTGGAAAGATCTCCAGACACGAAGAATCCACTACTTCCCTGGGCAGCCCATTCCAATGCCTGATCACCCTCTCCAGAAAGAAATTCTTTCTCATCTCCAACCTAAACCTCCCCTGGCACAACTTGAGACCCTGCCCTCTTGTCTTGCTGAGAGTTGCCTGGGAAAAGAGCCCAACCCCCCCCTGGCTCCAACCTCCTTTCAGGGAGTTGGAGAGAGTGATGAGGTCTCCCCTGAGCCTCCTCTTCTCCAGCCTCAACACCTCCAGCTCCCTCAGCCCTTCCTCACAGGACTTGTGCTGGATCCCTTCACAGCCTCCTTGCTCTTCTCTGGACCTGCTCCAGCACCTCAATCTCCTTCCTGAGCTGAGGGGCCCAGAACTGGACACAGGACTCAAGCTGTGGCCTCACCAGGGCTGAGTACAGGGGCAGATGAAGCAGGAGGTTGTTTGCAGCAGCCCAGGTTGCTCCAAGCCCCATCCAACCTGGGCTGAGACACTGCCAGGGCTGGGGCAGCCACAGCTTCTCTGGGAAACCTGGGCCAGAGTATCAGCACCACGAGCAGGAGGTTGGTGTCCCCACATCAGCCCCAGCCCCTCGATGGAGCACAGGGCAAATCAACCACTTGTGTCTGGCACTGGGGCACAGAGGAGCTGAGGTGTTGCCAGGATGGGCTGAGCTGCAGGGGGAGAGGGAGTGAGAGACAGAAATCAGCTGCCTGACCCCCCTGCAGCACCAGAGAGCTGGAGGTCTTCTGATGATCAGAGCATCCAGTGATGCTCGTGGGCTCGTTCTGGGAATCCATGACTGTAACTGTCCCCATCAGTATTAGCAGACAACCTCCTTACTCACTCTGCAGTTTAGAAGACAGAGATTAGATACTCTACCGAGTCAGATTACTCAGGGAGACGAGGCTGGATGTGTTCATTTTCATTTATTTGCCTTTAAATCACAGAAATCCACAAGACCCAACCACACCAGCTTGGTCTGGGAGCTTTCAAATTAAAACAATCACAAAGCTGCCCTTCGGATCCCAACAACTTATGCAAGAGCCAAAATACACTCGACCAAAAGGACAGGTGTAAAAATGAGGTTGTGATTAAATTTTGGGGAATTTGGGCTGGAATGAAACCTTCTTTTGGTTTGCACCAAGAGTCAATCTAGTCAGCTTTCCTGTGTCAGGAGAGGGGAGGGAGGGAGTTGTCCTGATTAGATCTAATTTCCTACCTGTTTGCTGTAGGCATTTGCATAATGATCACCCTGCAAAGAGTGGTTAGCATATGCTAACACTGATTCTTGAACCTGTTAAAAGACAGAACTCACACAGACTGCCACTATTTGCAGCACATCCCATCTTCCTGATTGCATCCCAGCAGATGTGCCCAGTGCTTGCCCTGACTACCTGAGCTGGCTGGAAATTTCTTCCAGATGTCATCAGGACAGGATGCAGAGAGGTGAACACAAACTGCTTTATTTTCAGCCCTAAGGAAAGATCGGAGAGTTGGAAAGAGATCTAAAGGTCTTTTAGGGGTCTTTTGGCATTTTAGTTCTTTGCTCAGTGTTGGAAGAAAGGGGCTTCTCTGGTACCCTGTGTTGCTGGCCCAGATGCTAGCTGATATATTTTGAAGCAGTGTAAATCAGAAGGAGGTTGGAAGAGACCTTAAACCTCCTCCACTGCCATCCCCTGCCATGGGCAGGGACACCTCCCACCAGCCCAGGTTGCTCCAAGCCCCATCCAACCTGGGCTGAGACACTGCCAGGGATGGGGCAGCCACAGCTTCTCTGGGAAACCTGGCACAGGGGCTCAGCACCCTCATGGTGAAGAATTTCTTCCTAAAGTCTAACCTAAATCTGCCTTCTTCCAGTTTAAATTTATTTAACCAAGTTAAATTTATTATTAACTATCTCTACAAGCCCTTATAAAGAGTCCAAGTATTGTAGATGCTTCACCAGAACTTTTCATGAAAGGAAACCCTCATGTACAGAGTGATGATTTACAGCCCCTCACCCTAACGTGGTGGGAAGCTGAGCTTATTTGTAAATCATTTGCTTTCAGTGAGGACAGGCACAAGGGTGCCATTGTTTTGGAAGAGTTACTCTACTGGGTTACAAAAAAACCCCCAAAAAACAAAAGATAAAGGAGAGAGATGCAGGGCAGACTGTGCTGTTGTTGCCCGAGAGTGACAGAGGATTGCAAGGTGTGAGTACCCAAGCAGTGAGGTGTCAGCAAACAAACCCAAGCTCACCTTTCAGCAGACTTGTTCATCTCTTTGCTTTGAGAAAAAGGGTCACCAAGTCCTTCCCCACCTCCCTCAGTGTCTCCCATGTGTGTTTTCACAGCCTGGCAGCCATTAGCTGTCAGTCACGGTCCTCTAGATGCTGCAGGCAAGACTTATGCCCTCTGCACAGGAACATCTTTTGAATGGAAGCATTTTAATAGCCTGCATAAGTCTGACAGCTTAGAGACCAATTTCTGAGCAGGTAGAGTTCTGAGGGAACAGAAATACTCAGGGAAGGTTGTAGGGAGCATGTGAGAAGCAGTGAGCTCTCCCCTGGGATGTAGCAGCCCAGAATGTTGCTGTTGTTCCCTGCTCTGGGTAGATTTGCTCTTGACAAATTCATGTTGGCTGCTTCTTGTTGGACAATATTCTGCAAAACCTGGAGAGACTGAAAAAATCATAGAACAATTCAGGTTGGACAGGTCATCTGAAGGTCTCCAGTCCTAGATCCCATTCAAAGGACAGATAACTTCAATCATGTTGCTTTGGCCACATGTTGAGTATCTCCAAGACTGGAGATTCCTCTCAGGTTCTCTGTTCCTTGCCCTAAGGCTTGCTTGGAGAAGAGCTTTTTCTATCTGTACCTTGTTGCCAAAAAGGGACCCCAAGGGATCACTGACAAGCTCCCAGATCTCCAGTGGATCATTTGCCCCAGCTCCCTTGAGCACTGCTCTCTCCTGTCCACAGCACAGAAATACATCCTCAAGAAACAGGGCTTGCTGAAAGCTGATCACTGACTTGCTTTGCATACCTAGTGGTAGGACCAGATGGTTTTTTTGCTCTGTTCTGTGAGGCTCTGGAGCCCTGCTGAGCAATCCCATAACATGTCCCTTAACAGAGACATCCATGGGTCTCAACCTCCAGCCAAATGCCTTGGCAGCTGCTGCAGCTGGGCATTGTCCTCTTGGGCCCACCACTTTTCCACACCAACTCTGTCTTATTGATCCTTCCTGGTGCCTGGAAATCCTTTGGGATAATTGTGAGGGTGTCCCAGGGATTCCCATTGCACCACACTGGTGGAGGACAGCAGAGATGGACTCAGTGCCTGTTGTTCTAAGAGTGGCCATGTGTCTCCTAGACATTTACTTGTTCACTGCCTCCTCAGTTGACATTTCCCATTAGTGGTGGCACTAAGATGTTAAGTCACCCTGATCTGAATCACTTCCATGGAGCATTTTTGCTTTCTGCTCTCTGTTCATAAATGAGACCCTGGTGCTGCCCTTCCTGATTGGAGTTATTGCTGTGGGCTTGATTCTTTTTGCTTGGAACCCTGTCCCATGCCCTGGCCGTGTCTCACAGTTGTCCCTGTCCTAACCAGGAACTCAGTGATGCCTGCAAGGCAACATTTTGATGCCCCAGTTCCCCCCTCTGTGATGTAGGTTCCTCTCTCCTCCCCTCCTCTCAACTTAGAGTAACTTATTTGAGTAACTCTCATCCTGCCAGGGTTCCCACAGCTCATCAAATACCTTTATCAGCTGCTTCAGGATCCCTGGCAAGATTCCTGGAAATGGTGCTTTGCTCTCTCCTCTTTCCTTTTCCCCATGAGGCTGTGAAGATGTCTGTTTCCTCACACTCATCCTCATGGTCAGCTGCCCATGCAGATGCTCCTGGGCTCATAGGAGACTCTTCGTCTCAAAACCCAGCATTTCCAGGGCTGAGACTTTCCTGTCCACTTGCTTCTCTGATTGCTGAACCCTCTCTTGTCACTGTGCTTGCCGTGCCTCACACTGAGTGATGGCAACCGTCACGTTTCTTTTGCCCTGTGCTGGGTAGAGGCAAGACAGGAGGTCACATTTTGGGTACTGGAAAAGTTTTTAATTAAAGGAGATCCCCAGTGACCCTTGCAGAGTGGCCATCCCTGCAGGCTGTTGCCAAAGCTGCTTCCAAACACCTCCTTCCTATGTCTCCAAATCACCATGGAGGATGGGTTGCCCCATCCCATGTCCCTTTTAGCTTCCCAAAATTGTTTTGATGCTGTCTCTTAACCCTCCAGCTCCGACTGACCGGGCAGCATGGCAGGGAAGTTAAAAAAACCATTCATATGCTCCTGGAAAAAAGAGAAATCTCATCATCCCTGTTACACCAAAAGGACATGGAGACACTGCCATGGATGAACATCATTTGGGATCAGTTTGGGATCAGCCAGCACATCCCAAGCCTCAGAGTTACTGCTGATACCCCTAAAACACTGCTTCCTCTCCCTGCCAGGAGGAGCTGGCAGTTCAAAGCCCTGCACCTGAAAAAAGGGGCATCCTTTTCCTGCTTTTCTGCTCTCACTCCAGGGCTGCAGGGACTGGTGCAAGGGCCCAGCTCTCATGCTGGATCTGCACGTTGCTTTCTCATTATGCAACTGCTGCATTTTAATAGAAACCTCTTTTTAGGCCGTCTCCGAAACAGTCGGATTTTTTTTTTTCCCTTCCTCCTTCTGTCAAATGACCAACTTAATAATTCACTAGTTGTGCTGGGATTAGGCACTTTGGGCCACACTCTGGATTTCTTATCTTTAATGTAGCTCTCGACGACATCTTCTGCACTTAATCCCCTGACAAAACTCCCTTTGATTCCCGCGACAGTCGCTCACGGAGATCAAACGCAGAACGTTGCTCTGTCAGGTAGAATAATTTGTGACAAATAATTTACCCACAGACTCTCCCCTCTTTTTTTTTTTTTTTTTTTTTGTGAGCAAATTGTCCCTTTGGTTGAGGCTTGGGACTGCTGATGGATTTGTTTCTGGCTGCCTGAGCCCCAGTTCAAGGATTTGCTCAGGAGAAGGAGCTGGTGACGACGTTTCCAGAGCTTCGGCATTCGTTGAGGCTTTGCCCTGGCTCAGCATCAGCTTTCATCCCCCATCTCACCCCACAGGTGACATCAACACATGCCCTGATGTGCTCATCCCCTTGTATTTTTCTGTCCTGGCTCTGATTTTCTGAGCAGAGCAAATAATCTCTAATATCAACTTAAAATTTCCTGTTTTGGGGAAGGAGCTGTGATGTATGCACCTGATAGGGGTTTTACCACTTCCCCTTGCAAGAAGAGTCTCCAAAAAACCAAGCAGAGGTGAGAATGGGGATGTAGAGAGACAAGAGGACCTGGTTTCTATGTGGAATCAGCAGGAATAAGGCACCCACACTTCTGCCTGCACTGCACATGGCACCACTGGAGTCTGGCCATGTGCCCCAGTGCTGCTGAACCATACCAGTTGAACCAGTTAGCTGGGAGTCAGTGGTTTTTCTGTCTGTGTGTTATATGAGTGCAGTCTGAGTGGTATAGGTAGAGACAAAAATTAGGAGTTGGTATTAAGTAGGAATCAGCCACAAGAAAGTTCTGATACAGACCAATTTAAGTTATTTTTATGACTGCATTTTTACAGACAGGGGGGTTTTATCTTCCAGTTTGTGTCAACTGTAGCTTTTTATGTTCAATTTTTAAAAAAAAAATTTAATTAAATGCCTGCAACTCTCAAAAAGCACAAAAGTGGTAACTTTAAGGTCTCCATCTATTTTCCAAACAGCCCTGGCAATGCCTGCAGGGAGCAGAGAGCAGTGCTGTCTTACCAGGCCCCACAGAGATGCTTCATTAACCCAATTAAGCAGGTGGATGGAGAGGGTCTCTCTGATAATTTACACCTTACTAATGAAGTGTGTGACTCTTAATCTCCTCCAAACAAGATACACTCATGAAACAGTGGTGCAAGGAAAGGGGAAATTAATTAGGTGAAAAAACTATGAGATTATAGCAGAGGGATTCCAACGAGGCAACTGTAACGTGGCTGGTGATTCATTTGTGCCTGTCTTAAATTAATGTCTGAGCTGTCAAGTAAATAAGAACCAGCATTATTTTGGCTTAAAAGACATTCTCACCAGGCCTAGCATGAGGCACCTTATTTTCCTGCATGACAAACCCCTTCCCATGCCCCAGCTGCCTGAATGGCCCTGGGAGGAAACAAACCCAGCCTGGGCAAAAGCTTGGTCTATTTTTCTAAGATAGTTCTTAGTTTATTTTTCTAAGATATCCTTTCTAAGATACTGAAGGTAAAAAGGAGCTACTTAGTCTAGAGAAATATTTTCAAAGTAGTGACAACTTTGTGTCATATAAATATCTGGCTACCAAGCCTGAAGTTAGGTTCCAACAGGATAACACCATGACTTCTCCTAGTCTCCAGTGGTGTTGGAAGACCCTTGCATGAATTCTGCTGGGTGCTGGTGGGTGATACCTCAAAAACTGGGTGTGAACATGGCTCAGAAAATTGTCTGATTTTGTCCCCAAGACCCTACTGGAAAGACACTGTTTGTCTTATTGTCATGGGGGTCCTCCAGGGGCTGTGGTCCTCCAAGTTTGGTCATTGAGGATGCTGCAGAAATAGATTTTACCAGCTAAACAGAACTGCTGGCTACTGAAAGATTCCCAAAATAGCAGCTCGGAGCAGATTTAAGATTGGGAATTGTATTTTGTCCTAAAAGGAACTCAGTGAAACCAAGGATTTCAAAGCTTTTGGCAAACATGAATTAAATCAGCAATTAATTAAGCTCTGTGGCACTCCTGTTTGATAAACAAGAGATACATTATGATCAGTCAGTATTGCCAACTGCAAACATTCACAAACTGTGAGTCCAGCTCCCCAAAATTATGAGATTGGCTTAAAAAATCATGAGATTAAAACCCAAAATTGTTGCATTTACTTTATCCACCATCTGGCTTCTCAGCCTCTAGGGTAAACATGCCTTGTGTTTTCAACTACAAGGGCTAGCCACTTACTTAAAAACATGAAAACTGAGATCCTTGTGCTTCATAATGACTCCACCAGCTGAGGCTTTAGGAAAAACACTACAAATCCTAAGACTCATCATAAAATCAGAAGGATTTTCCATACTGATCACTCGGAACTGCAACGTTTTTGGCTCAGCAGCTATTTCTGAATGCAGCATGCCGGTGCAAAAGCTGCTGGAAAAGGGAAAATGAAGACTGCCCTTCCTGATCAAGAATGCAGGAGAATTTAGGTGGATGAAATAAGACTGTAGAGACAGGACATCATGTCATCCTTGCTGGAATTTAGCCAGGGCACGAGAGATAAACACATCAAATTATTTTGGGGTTGTTAATGATTAAAAACGATGGTTTCTGTCTCTCAGGAAGATGATTGCAGGCACTGCCCGGGGTGTAATAGCTTCACACCAAGCCCAAGTTGTGAATGTCAACCCTGGAACACTCATTCCCTTGGTTCTGCAGCCCTGACAGACAGTTTGTGTCAGGAAAATCCCATCTCAGGCTGATCCGACTTAGCTTGTGAGACGGGACCATTTTGGTGGCAGGGTTGGCAGCCACTGCATTACTGTCTGGAGAGGAATTTATGCTGCAGTGGGAATGGGAAATTATCTGGAGGGAAAGTAGTTGCAGAAGGGACATGGTTGGCCGAAACCAGGAAAACAGATTTCAAACCTCCTGTAAACAGCTTGGGTTTATCACCCGTTCCCCAGGTTCAAAAATAAATATCTTTGGGTTTGTTGGTTATTTTCTACTGACACTTCAAAAAATGGAGTTTGCCAGTGACCTTGAAAACCACTTTAAATATGTTTTTTTCAGGAATTTGAAAACCTGAGGTTAATAAAAGAGAATCAGAAAAAGAAAGGTTCAGTTCTTTAAGCTGGTCTATTTGTCAAGGAGGAGCAGATGAACTTGCAGCCACCTGAGCATCCAAGCACATGGATTTAGGAGAAAACTCACTCTAATGTCTTCTCTGTAGCAGGATCCTCCTGGGCATCAAGAAGCTGTTTTCTCCAAGGAAGAACATTATAACTGTGCTTAGGATAGGCTCTGATCTTTGCACCTAAACCTATTTAAAGTGACACTAAGGGCTTTTGTACTGCTATGAAATTACCTTGGGCCAGCGAGAGCTCTCACTGGCTGTGTACTCCCCCTCCTCTCTGGAAATCAAAGCAAAAACAGGTTAAGAAAGCTGTAGACAAATTTATGCAGTGAGCAGCAACCAGGGTTATTATAGAAAAAAAAATAAATATACAGCCTTTGACTTGGGAGCTCAGTGCTGCACGGAATAGAGGCCATGAGGGTGGCCTTGTATTTATGGTTCTCCTCTAAGCATCTCTCCTAGACAGAACCCATGAATGTTCCCATGTGTTTTCCTGTCCCTCAGGATTCCAGGCCAGAGGAGCATCCCCAGAAGGAGCTCCCAAACCCATGGGGCAGGAAAAACAATGCAGGTGTAGAAGGATATTGGTTAACATGGGAGCCACAGACCTCATGATGCAGCATCCCAATTTGACCTATCTCCCTGGTTTTCAAGTAAGGTTTGCATATTAAATAAAGCATTTCCAAGGGTTATGCTAAACAGGTATCTGGGGCTCAGTAATTAATGCCAACATTCATAAATTCCATGTCTCTCCCTTTGGTAGTGCCCATGTCCTGATGAGAGAACCAAGCACCTTATCAAGTTGCTTGCTTGCTCCAAAAGATGTACCAGCAGGTTGTGTACAGGGTAAATGTGGCAGCTCTCAGGAGCTATTTTATCCTGTGTGCAAACCTGTTTTATAAAGCTTATCAAGAAGAGAGGCTTGGTATCACAGTCTAGTACTCATAATTAATCCTGGAGACAGCACGGATTTAGGTTCCTTGGGGCTGACTTCAAATTAAAAAGTCACTATTAGCATGTGAAACAGACACCATATGTTATGTATTAACACTGTAGATGTTACAGAATGTTGTGTATTTTTTGTTTCAAGCAAGATGGCTATAGATATGTCCCTTTCAATAGCCAGTTGTCTGGTTATCTCTCTATATTTCTCCTACATCAAGAAGTCTCCAACATGGATGCCTGGAGATCACTACATCTGGATTTATTAATATACACAGATCCATATAGAAGAAGTCCTTGTTTTCATAGACACTGATAATTCTACATATAAAATTATGCATGTTTGCATATGTATTTTATATGCTATTATTACAGTTAAAACCCCACACTGGTCAGTACACTTACACATAGTGATCAAATAAGAACTCCACATAAATATCAAATATAGCCTAATTTTACACATACAAACAGCTCAAAATATAGAGGGAAATGCTGTCTAAGGATGTATTTGGCAGCATCCTGTAAAACCTCATTGTTCTGGGAATTAACACCACGTTCTCAGTGTCTCCAGTCGTCTGAAATTTGAGTTTAAAGTTTTTGCACAATCACAGTCAACACAAAATGCAGCAGGAAATCGCCATTAGTCAAATGTGCTCGTCTAATCCCACTGCAAAATGGAGCTTTTTCATTTTTATCCTGCCACGGGTTAGTTTATGATTTCATATGTCAGCTACATCAATTCTGCCGAGGAGAGAGAAGACGGGCAAGAAGAACAAATTAAAAATATAGACTCCTTTGCCTCAGGGGAAGTAGAGAGGGCAGGTCTTTGTGGAGAACAGTAATAATGATCTCATTTAAGAGAGTTTTCTGGGTTTGATTCTTTGCTGCCCTTCCTCAGAGTTAATTACTCCCTGGCAAATTGAAGGCCTCACCAGTAAATCCAAATTAATACGTAGTCAAAAATCACACAGGGAGAGGGCAAGGAGGGAGACATCAGCCCATGGCCTCTGACACCTTCATGACCAGACCACCAACCAATGGGCAAACCTGCCATTTCTTTCTCCTACTCCTTGTCCTTTTTTTTTTATTTTTTTTGTTTTGTTTTGTTTCTCACTGTCTTCCCACTTTCTTCTTTCTAATTCTCTCCCTTCATTCTTGTGACCGCTGGGATAAATACAGCAACAGTCCCTCTCTTCCTAGAGACTCATTCTTAGGAGGATATTAGCCCGTGCAGCACTCTGCTTGCTGATTTGTCTTAAGGTAATTATTCCTAATGGCTGTTGTTGTTTTTCCTGCAGAAACTGTAATGTAGCCCCTTTTGTATCACTGGCTGAAGCCTGTTGTTTCTGTAAGAAAAACAATAGGCCCGCAGATTAGGACTGCATATTATGGCTCTACTAGCACAGCAGGCTTTTGGTATTGGTACCAATCCTATCAATTCCTGGCATCCTTCCCCCTTTACTCCTGGTAATTAATCTTTTCATGAATGCTGTCACATTTAGAGCCATTTCATTAAGTTTCTGGTCCCTACATTTATGTAACTCGCCGCATCTCTCATCTGCTCCATCACCCGGAGAGGAGTGGAGAGGGGAGATGCCAGGCAGAGGGTTTGTTCTCCCCATCGTTCCTCATCATCCCAGAAGATGCTCTCCCATAAATGAAGTCACAGGCAGGTGACAGACACGCAGCCACAGTCTTCAGACAGCCTGAAAGGGGCAAGATTGAGCTGTCAAAAACTAGGAAAAGCCCCTATGAATTCCCCCCGTGGAATCTGATGCCTGTTTCCCACGTGTACGTATGCAAATAAGGGCCTGGTAGGAAAAGGCTCATGTTTTGTGCAGGATAAAATATTTTTGATCAAAATCATTGCAGATATCTTACAGCAAGGGCAGCAATTTGGGGCAATCAGCTCATCCCGCCATATGCCGATGCTCTTCCTTCCTCCTCCCCATTAAACCTCCAGCCCACCTCCCACAAAACACACCAGCTTCACACCATTTCTATAAAGCAGGAAGCTTCCTGAGGAGGGAGAGGGGAAAGGAAATTTCAAGCCACTTTTTGCTGATCCCACTCCAGACCTGTTATTCCTGATTTTGCAAGGGAGCCGGAGCCGATGGTAACAGACAGCGTGAGGCTGCAGCATTCATACTCGTAGGGTGCAGCAGAGGGGTGAAAGACAAAAGCTTGTATTCCCAGCCCTGCCTCAAGTGACCTTGTGCAACCTCTTAATTACTGCAATTACTTGCCTCCTGAGATGACATTATTAGGCCCTGCTCAGTAATAAGGGCTGTGAAGTTCACAGAATTATTTGTGCCGGTTGGTGAAAGAACAGGGAGTAAAACACCCGGACCAGCTTGTGGCTTCCAAACCAGCTCGGGGTCAAAAAGAGGATGGTTGCTGGTTTCTTCTTGGTAATTCAGAGTTGGTGGTGCCTGGTGGTGTTAATTTTGGGGTTGGGATTTTTGCAGCTCGGCATCTGTATCACTTGAGTGAGGGTGGGTGAAGAGAGATGCTGCAGGGGGGCTGCACCCAAATGTGTTTTCTTGGGGATAGGAAACAGTATCTGTGCTCCTCTGGTCCTGTGCATCTGCTAAATTTCATGTTGCTTGCCCTAAATCAACCACAAGCCCTCCTAAATGGTAAAATCCTCATTATAAAATATGAACGGGTTAAAACTGACAGCTGCTGAAGCCAGTTTTTAGCATTAGCAACACTAATTCAGCACTCCAAAAGGCTGGGGCATTCTGCTGTCCTTGGAAAGGAAAAAAAAAAAAAAAAGACAGACAGAAAGGAAAAAAATCAACAAAAAACCCAAACAACTATAACCAGAAAGAACTGCAGAATGCACCCTAAGGCAGAGAATGAACATGGAGGATCTCGATTAAATATTTTGTTATTGAGCAGGAACAGCAACTGAGAATTGGAGAATAAATGGGAAAAATATCAACAGACTTCACTATAATCCTTGCTGTCTCCACTAACAGATGTAACTGTGTGGGCCTGTAGCTGGGATGGAGCAAAGAGCCCTCTTGCCTTGATGTTTGCACCATGTGTGAAAATGAAGCTGTCACTGAACACCTCCTGCTTCTGTCGTGGTCAGTTTTGACCTGGAGGTCCCTCATTTGGCTGAAACAACACACAAGGATGCCAACCCTCCTCAACTACCAGCTGTAATCCAAGCCCTGGTTTCCCAGTCCTGGAGGAGGGATGTATCCTCCAGCCCAGGCTGATCTGTGGGAGGCAGGAAGGTTTTTTCTTGCCCCTACTGCTCTGCCTGCCCAGCTGTACCCCTAGACCTTCTGGGGACATGGGAACCCCCCAGAGGACATGGGAAACCCCCAAAGGACATGGAAAAGCCCCAGAGCAGTTCCTCTGCTCCAGTTCTCCCACCAAGCACTGCTGCAGGATTAGCAACCAGGGCCAAATAACCTCTTTGGAGAAAAGGTGGAAGGTGGTTTGAAAGAGCTAAGGAGTGGAAAAGGATGCATTTGGCTTCTCTCCCCAGGCAGGGATGTCACTCTGTCCTCTCTAGCAGGTTTGGATATGGAGTGGCCATGGAAAAACCCATTTCCTTGGTTTCTGAGTGGAAGGAGGTGCCATGGCAAGCGAGGCAAAGGGGAGGAGGAAAGCAGAAAGAGATTTGCTGGGGGCTGCAGGGAGTAGGTTTTGGTACCCTCTGTTCCCTTGTGAATAATTTCACTGCTCTGTATGTGCATTTGCTTGAGCTTTTCTTGGCCATTGCAGTCTGAGGGAGAAACCCTGCCCTCCCTCCAACATCTGCCTTGCAATTGCATTATGCTAAATTGCTGAATTTTTTTTTCCCCTTCCACTGACACCTCTGTAATAGAGGAGGCAAAATATTTTCATTATCCTCTCCCCAGAATGTGGAAATCTTCAAAGAAGAGGTAGGAGGGAGGTTAGCTCCTCTAGCCTCATTTCCCTACTGCTGCCATTCCTTGGCTGTTCATCCCAAAATGAGTCAAGATGCCCCTTGCATCATTGAGACCCTTGTATGTTTTGCCTTTTCTTTTTTTGTTTTTTTTTGTTATTTTCCTAAAATTATTTCACGTTGCCAACCTGGCGATTATTTCATGCTGTTTAAACTATATTTGCAGTCTTTGATCATATGTAAGTAGACTGAGGTAAACTGCTGATGGAGTGAAGATATTGTTCTCAGGGTTTCTCCTCTCTCTTTGTTCATTACATTCTGCCCACAAGCTTGCAGAAAAGGGGCACTGAGCCTTTCTTATCAATTCTTGTGGTGCTGGGTGTTTTCATGAAATGGAGTTCATTCACAGACAGAGTCATTAGGTAATCTACACCAGGCTGAACGGGTGTATTTGACACACAACACACACAATTACCTGCACCCTGAACACATATTTATCCCCCTGAACAGAATCACAGAATCATAGAATCATAGAATTGGCTGGGTTGGAAGGGACCTCAGAGATCATCAAGTCCAACCCTTGATCCACTCCCACTGCAGTTCCCAGCCCATGGCACTCAGTGCCACATCCAGGCTCTTTGGAAAGATCTCCAGACACGGAGAATCCACTACTTCCCTGGGCAGCCCATTCCAATGCCTGATCACCCTCTCCAGAAAGAAATTCTTTCTCATCTCCAACCTAAACCTCCCCTGGCACAACTTGAGACCCTGCCCTCTTGTCTTGCTGAGAGTTGCCTGGGAAAAGAGCCCAACCCCCCCCTGGCTCCAACCTCCTTTCAGGGAGTTGGAGAGAGTGATGAGGTCTCCCCTGAGCCTCCTCTTCTCCAGCCTCAACACCCCCAGTTCCCTCAGCCCTTCCTCATAGGACTTGTGCTGGATCCCTTCACAGCCTCCTTGCTCTTCTCTGGACCTGCTCCAGCACCTCAATCTCCTTCCTGAGCTGAGGGGCCCAGAACTGGACACAGAAGGGACAAGCCATCACGTCCTCTTTATGTTCAACTAAATACTTACAATCCAGTTTCCGAGGCCAAATCAACCCAAAATCTTGTTGACTATGAAGATACTTTGCCTGGAGCCACCAGCTGAGACACAACAGTGCTTGGCAATACCCAGCCCAGGATTTCAAAGCAGGACCTACACCCAGGATGCCCCACATGGACACCTGTGGGGCTCCTCACCATGGGTACCATTATTTCAAGATCCATACAACAGCCCAAAAGAGCCCACACGACACCAGGAGACCCCACAGGACACCTCTGTGCCTCCTCATTCCTCATTATTCCCAAAGAGGCAGAGGAGTTAAATGGAAACCTGCATCCCACAGCAAGGAGGTGGGAACAGATCCATGGTGCTTCTGCTCACATTTAGAAGCCCAATGCATTTAGAAACCACGTGCATTAGGACATGTTGCTGGAAGGTTGGGCATCTTTTCAAGGAGAGCAGGTACCTCACCCCACTGGTTGCCTTCATTTAGTGGGAGACAGAGGTCTCGTTCCCAGGTTGCTCAGAAAATCACAGCAAATCATTCCAGCAAGTAATTAAAAAACTGTCCCATGTGCAGGACAGGGCTCAACTTCTCGCCAGCCTTGACTCTGTTCCCTGCTTGTGTGTCTCTTGTCTGCCAAAAATAAAGGTGTGGCTTGTGTCTGATTCCTCCATCACTCCAATATATATATTAATCCTATTTTTTTCCCTATAAAATCAACATCACTGTAGTTACTGCAAAAGAGAGGGGGAAAAAACCCTTTTTTCTTTTTTTCCTGAACAACAGAAATCTTTCCCTGTAGCGGGAGGAGCCATTCTTGCTCCTGAAGCTAGCCATTCTTGCTATGCTGCCCGCATTCTCCACCAAATGTAGCGGGCAGAGGGTCAACGAGCTGCTGGCCTCTCCATGCCTCACACCAGAGTGAGCTTAGCTTCCTTCTGTGGGTGTGTGTCCCACCTTTATTGGCCCCCTGGTCTTGCTCATGCCCAATAGGGGCCTGTCCTAATCAGGCACAGGTGGACTCACACCCACTCACTGGCAACTCAAGGCACCTGGTTTATCTTGTCTCTCTACATTTCCCCTCCAGATTGAGACCATCTGAGCAGAGGAGGCAAAATAGGAGGGCAGATAAGATACATGATGTCCAGAAGCCCTGAGTGGGATGACCAGGGGAGGGCCTAGAGCCACCCTGGAGGAGGAGACCAGGCAGATCCTTTCCAAGGAAGGAAATAATTAATGGTAACATCAGAGAACATCAAGAGAAGAGTGGCACAACCTGACCATCAGTCTCAGATGAAACCAAGAAGGTTTCAACAAGACCTGGACTCAAAGCCTCTGGTCCTGGGGTGGCCACCATCCCTACAAGTGATAACATCCCCATCACCTGCACTGTCTGGGATGTCTTCAGCTGCCAGGAGAAGAAAGCCATGAAGAAGATGGACACTTGAAGGACACTTCTCCATCCCTAAATGACCTCCTTGTTGATGCATGGGGCAATGGACATTCTGAGATGGGTTCCAGTAACCCAGCTTGCACCCTACAGCTTGCATTTTAAAGGCCCAAGAGAAGCCTTAGAAGGCATCTTCTCTTTCTAGCCTTTGTAAACACAGTGTCCAATTGCAAAATGCTGATATTGTGAGGCATGGAAAAAGCTTTTTTCCCCCTGAGTTTTATAATATACAATTGATTATACACCATTTATTTCTCCTTCTGAAACCTGCACAATTGGACTCATGTTGCCAGAAGAACCTGCTGTTACCCAGCCCCAGGGAGAAGAAGCAGAGAACAGGAAGAAAGCCATGTTTTAAAGCTCTTAAAAGTTTAAAAAAACCTCCACATTTCTCTATAAAACATCTTGCAGCTGTATGTACCAGGAGCCTCCTGATTGTCACACAGCACTGGGGGCACCACAGCAGCCTCTGTGCAGATCTTTGTACCAGTTCCAGGTGGAGTTGAGCTCCTTGGGTTTCCTCTCCCAAGCCACTGCTGCTGTTCATACACAGAATATCAGTAACACAATGCCCCTCAGCTCTGGGAAATATCTTGCAGCCATCTGAAAATAAAAATAAAATAAAATAAATTAAAAAAAAAAAGGATATGGGATTGCTGAATCCCATCTCTCTGCAGGGTTTGAGTCCTGGTTTGAAGGCTGTAAAAGAACTGAGGATCTCCAGCAGCAGTGGTGTGGCAAAAGAGAGAAAATCAAGGCAGGGGGATGCCTCAGAGATGACATTTTTCCCCATTGTGGTTCAAAGGTTGGGTCATGGCTCCTCAGCAGCCTGATCTGGCTGCACAGCCCCGTGCTACCCTATGTGGAGCTGTTTGGGGTTTGGGGTTTGCAGCAGAGTGGCCACACTGGGATTCACTGGCTCAGCATTGCTGGTATGGCTCAAAGTCCTCTGGGTCATAAGGACAAAGCTCTGCACCTCATAGAATCATAGAATTGGCTGGGTTGGAAGGGACCTCAGAGATCATCAAGTCCAACTCTTGATCCACTCCCACTGCAGTTCCCAGCCCATGGCACTCAGTGCCACATCCAGGCTCTTTGGAAATATCTCCAGACACGGAGAATCCACTACTTCCCTGGGCAGCCCATTCCAGTGTCTGATCACCCTCTCCAGAAAGAAATTCTTTCTCATCTCCAACCTAAACCTCCCCTGGCACAACTTGAGACCCTGCCCTCTTGTCTTGCTGAGAGTTGCCTGGGAAAAGAGCCCAACCCCCCCCTGGCTCCAACCTCCTTTCAGGGAGTTGGAGAGAGTGATGAGGTCTCCCCTGAGCCTCCTCTTCTCCAGCCTCAACACCCCCAGCTCCCTCAGCCCTTCCTCACAGCACTTGTGCTGGATCCCTTCACAGCCTCCTTGCTCTTCTCTGGACCTGCTCCAGGACCTCAATCTCCTTCCTGAGCTGAGGGGCCCAGAACTGGACACAGGACTCAAGCTGTGGCCTCACCAGGGCTGAGCACAGGGGCAGAATCCCTTCCCTGGACCTGCTGGCCAAGCTGTTCCTGATATTCCTCACTGCACTTCCCTGGTGTGGATGGGCCAGGAAAAAGAAGACACAGTGGGAAAGGCAGGAAACCCCCAGGGAAGGAGCATGTGGGGTATATCTCAGATTGCCAGAACTACACTATAAGTCTAGAGGCTTTTTTCCCTGGATGCCCTTGCTCAGCCCTCCCCACTCTCCTCAGCCCAGTGCCACCAGCAGTAGCTGGGACCAGCAGTGCTCCTGGCTCTGCAGAAAGAACAGATACACACAGCCAGTGAGTACTTACAAGTCCAATCCCAGCTGGGCTGTGTTGGAGCCACCTCACCATACGGCCCCTGTCTGCATCCTGCTGGCACAAAGCTGTCAGGTGAATAATCCTCCCTGAGCACCAGGTGAGCTGAGTGGAGCTGTGGAGCATTACAGCTGGTGGAAAGGGTTGGAGCCTCCAAACCCTCCAGAGAGGAAAGGGGAAGGTACTGAAAAAACTGGAAAAAAATAAATAAATAGAAAAAAATTAAATAAATAGAAAAAATCAAATAAATAGAAAAAAATTTAAATAAATAGAAAAACATTAAATAAATAGAAAAAATTTAAATAAATAGGAAAACAATTTAAATAAATGCAACCTTCCTCTCACTGACCTTATTAATATAAAAATAAATGTGTAGGAGAGAAACCATAATTTTTAGGACAGAGGTTCACAGTCTGGATCAATATTTGAGTGGCTATTAGAGATTATTCCTTAACATATATAAAAAAGGAGCCTAACATAGAGACAGATTGTAAGACCCAAGCTAACCTTCCTGACTGAGAGCATTTCCATGGCCAGAAGCCCCCAAACTATCATTTAATCACAATTATATATAAATATACATGCACATACACTACACACTTCCTAGCTGTGAAAATTTCCTTGGCTAGGAGTCCCCAAATGATCCTCTGGCCATGAATATGTTTAAACTCACACAGAGCTCAGTAAATAAAAAATAAATAGTTTGCTCAAGGGAAAACAAAGCCAGAGATTTTCTCCATTCTTCTTTTTTTTTTTTTTTTTTAATGCTATCACAGCTGATAAATTATGATGATTTCCTCAATTATTGCTCTGTAGATCAGCACTGCAGCAGCCTTTGCACATCTCAGTCTCTCTCCCCAAGAATGTAAAACCACTTTCTGGGCATTAATTATTTTCCAGTGGTTGAGGCATGCTCAGCAATGGGGAGGAAGAGCCTTCTGAAAAGGATTCCAGAGTGGAATCCTGCCCCTGTTTACACTCTGGAAATCAGGTGTAACTCCAGTAGTGTTAATAGAGGTGGTCTGGTGTCAAACCCACGTGGATAAAAGGATCAGGCCCTCTAAGCTTTAAAGTTATGAGTTTTTTCAAAGTGCAGACCTACTGTCAACATTTCCGTGATTACTTCTCTCTTTTTTTTTTTTTTTCCAACACACAAACATAAAATAGTAACAAGATTATCAGATTAAAGAGCCAAAGAACAGCCAGTTTATTATACTCTTGCATCTAAAACACTCAAATCTTATAGGTTTCCTTCCCACTGTGCATCTCAGAGGGGGAGATGGGTCTGTTTGTTTTCATTTAGTTTTAGTTTTTTTTTTTTATGGCAGCCTGGTATAGATATGTAGGAAAATAAACCAGCCATAATGTTATGAGTTGGATGGGGTAGTCAGCAAGACAAAAATAATCTCAGACCCCCAAACCAACCCCTCTGAACATTTCAAGTTTAAAAAAAATATATATTATATATATATATGATAAATCTTTGCTTGCTTTCTGTCGTGAAGAGGCAATGACAGGACAAACTGAATGAAAAGGACAGAGCTGTTTAAAGCTAAAAATGTGCAAATGCTGCATTCCTGCCGGGACAGTTAAAAAAAAAAACAACAAACCAACCAAAAAATACAAGCCACCACCTTTGCATCAGTATAAATTATTTAAATCAGAGCTGGTTTGTGTGAAGGGTCTCGAACAGATTGCATAACTGTTGCACAACTAATGTGTACAAGTGTGTCACTAATTTAATTTTAATTTTACTGTATGAGTTTGTATAAGATCCCCCAGCTGTCATGTGCTCATCATCTGTCACAGAACTATCACTAAGCCATGCTGGGCTAAGACAGGATTATAAACGATGAACTGCCATGTGCTCTAAATCTTCTTATTTGCCTAGCCTGGAAGGTATGCCCTGCAAAATTTGATTGGCAGCCCTGCTCTCTTCTGTCAATTGACTTTGGAGGCCTTTTCCATCGGCGCTGGGAGCGGATCTCAGGAGCTGTATTGACTGTCACCTGCTGACTCCAGCACGTGCCTGACCTCAGCTCCTTCCCAGTGGCCACGGCCCAGTGGCCGGGCTGGCTCTGGTGGCACGTGTGGCACACAAGGGCATATGGCTGGCTAGTGGTGTGCAGAATGGAACAACCGAAGCCAAGCAGCCCCCGCGCTGTTATTACGGCAGATGGGGGAAGCGTGGCATTCAATATTAAGACAGATGCCACCTCCTTATTCCACCTGTCTGGAACTTGGACAGGGGACAGAATGAACTGTCTGCCTAATAATTAAGGAAACAAAGACTGCATTTATGAAGCTCAGCAGAGCACCAGGGCCGGGGAGCATGCACGGATGTCGTTGTCGGCCGTAACGATCAGGAAACGGAGAGCGGGGCTCATCAGATGCTCAGCTACGTAGACACAATTACAGTAGGGAAACTCTACTGTTCCCAGCTGCTTTTGTGGTCTTTGATTGAGGCTGGTTGGGTATTAAATTAAACGGGAGGCACGAGTTGGCTGGCATTATTACTCCTGTAAATAACGCTTCAAAATTACAGTGAAGTTCCTTCAATAACAAAGCGCCCACCGTTCCCCCTAACAGCCACTGCTGCTATTGTGCTCTGCCCTTTCTTGCAAATTTGCTCTTTGCTTCTCAGTAGTCAACTGTTTTTGTAGCAGCCAGAGAGAAGAAAAACATTCTTTCCAGGACTGCTATTATTTTCACGTATTTTTACACAACAATTTGCCTTTTTCTTTGGCGTTGTTAAAGAAATGATAACTGTGTAAAAAAGAAGGCCTGGCTCCTTGGCATTTATGCTATGTTACGTTTCTATTATTTAATCCTACTTAATTTGGGACCAATTACTCTTGAACCCGCCGTGCTTTGTGGTGGGAATGATTGTGCTGGGGAGGACCTGATCCTGCCTGGGTTTGTGCCTGGGCTTGAAGGGTGCCAGAAGGGCTGTGCTGGTGGCTGTGGTCACCCCGTGTGGTTGCACCATCTCTTGTACCTTCAGGACTCTGCAGAGGATGGAGCTGGGGTCTGAAATGATTGTGGAGGCTGAGGAGCACCTGTACATTGGCTGGGTTTGGGTGTCCACCTCATTTTCAGGCTGAATTCCTCCCTTTTAAAGGAAATCCCAGTGAGAGCCCAAGCCAGTGACACTGCTGCCCCTTACTCACCTGCACACCCCTGTGATCTCAGTGTAATTGGGTGCTTGGATATCAAACTGAGCAGGTGTGGATGTGTTGCCTGGGCAAAGATGCTCCTCTGTAGATGCAATATAAAATTAATGCCTATGAGTGACGACCTAATGTGATCCAGGAGATATTTTTAGTATCTACTTACCTACCTCTGACCCCTTTTTAAATGGTCTGCACAGAAGTGCTCACGCCCATCCTTAAATCTTTCTAATTTGATTTTCTTTGGACTGAATGAATTCAAAGACAGCTTAAAAAAACTTTGTGTGTGTGTGTCCTGGGATTTATGTGTGGATGGCAACTGGAATAAAGAGGAACAAGTTGCAGAGAATGAAAATACAGCAGGCAGTGTCAAGGGTATGTGTACTGTGTATACATTATAGCCAAGATTAAGGACACACAGAGTGCCTATTGTCTCAGCAAGCCATGAAAGTGAGCTTTTATGTTTATATACAGGCATCTGTATATAGACACTGGCATATATATATAATCTCTATAAATACAAATGAATTACTGGACTTTTAAAGGGAAGGAAGATCACCTGCAACAAAATAAGCACTGCTTTATCTTCACATTTATGTGCATATGTATTTAGAACCACAAACGTTTAAATATTTACTGTATATTGTGATTAATGACACATAGATATGTGTGGTTTTAAACATGCACACACAGATGGATGTATTGATCCTACTGTATTTCTGTATAACTACTCATAAATGGTTCTATACTAATTTATAACAGATGTATTCAAACCAGACAGCTCCTCTTTGGGAAAAACACAACTACCAGATGTATCGGGTTCTCCAAAGCACAGAAATCACATGCAACACATTGCAAAAAGTAATCAAAGTCCAAACTTTTTTTTTTTTTTTTTTTCCTTTAAGTAGAAGAGACAGCACTTAAAAAGACACAGATATATATTACAAGATGAGGATCAGTTTGAAAAGATCCCCCAATATCTGTTACCAAGAGCTTTGTTAATCTTTAAAAACCTAGAATGATTATTTATATGGAAGCTGTGAATTAACTAGGCTTTAATAAATAGCTCCCAGGCACGTGTGTCAGGATTGTGCTTTTTGTTTTTCTACGTGTCTGTACTGGGTGGGGGGAGGAAAAAAAAAAAAAAAAAAAGAAAAAAAGGAAGCTATTATTTGTTAATTTTTTCTGTAACAATTATTTCAAATTAAAAGCCCATCTGACGAAAGGCATATGGATGGAGAGGGGGTTCAGTCCTAATTGAACAGCCCAGGACTCGTGAGGTTAATTACAGATATTAACGCTGTTGTTCTTCAGCTTCTTGCCCTCACGAAGGCTCCAGCTTCCAAATGACCTGGCTCCAACAATAAGACTCTCTTTAGCCCATTAACTAATTGATAAAAATGTGAGTGTTTAGAATGAGTCTAATTAAATCACCGAGCCTTACAATTAGGAGTCCATTTGGTAGCTGTCGGGAGATGGGTAACCTCAGCTGGCATTGTAGGCGAAGAAAAGATAAAAATAAAAGGGAGCTTAACCAAAGATCATTTTGAAAGCTGTTCATTTGAAGACAAAGTACACATTTGCCTGAAATGTATACATACACCACTTCAGACTAGCACAGTGTCTTGAAAAGAAAATGGGGTGTTTAGCAACCATGATTTTTTTTTTTTTTCCAAAGCACGCAGGAAATTCTCTCCAGCCCGTGTGATGGAATGAGCTACTTTTATAATCATTTCTGAGTTACTGGGAATACCTGGATTCTTTGAGAGCAAGCAAACAGCTGATATCAGGTACCTCTCTGCTAGTAACATCTTTTTTCTTGCTCTTTCTTGACTTCAAATTCCCTGCAGACTGATCCTGGAGTCCCCATCCAGGTTGTGGCTCCTGCTGTAGGGACAGGAGGGCAGCTTTTCTCATAGTCACCATACATACTCTTGGCAAGGGAGCTGGAAAAATAGATTGTGTGTAAGGACTCCTGTGGAAGGTGTACTTAATGTCCTAAGCATCACAGAAAATTCTCATCTCACTATGGCAGGCAGAGATTTAGATATAAAACAGGATAAAGAGGTGGGTGGTTAAGGTTTGCTGAAGAAGTGGCTTCCACAGAAGGAAATACTCAACTGACAAAGACTTCACAGGTTGGAAAAGGATGGAAGTTTGATATAACAAGAGTCCCCAGCATGAAAAGAGGGATGGAGAAGGTAAGCAGGAATAAGTATGCACTTTCTCATGGGAATATTAACTCAAATGATCATTTGATAGACTCAAAATAAATGAACAGAGGAACTTTTGCTGTTATGCTGCTGAACTCATTGCCAGAGGAAGTTTTGGATGCTAAAAGTTTAAATCAAAAATCTCCTGAACAAACCCATGGAAGAAAAGTCCACCCTAAACAAATAAAAATAAAGACACTGTCTCTGTCTTGAGAAGTTTCTGAGCTGCAGATGGCTGGAAGTTGGAACAACATTTAGTGGAATTCCTGCTGTACATCTGCCCTACTCTTAAAGTCTATAGCCAGTACCAGTAGGGCCAAACTGGTTTTTGTTCTGCTCTTTGTACAGTCTTAAGATGCTTCTTTGTGTCCTTGATGGAGTCATAGCACTCGGGGAGACTGGAAGGAGCTTTGCACAGTCTGTGCATGGCAGAGAGTGAGAAAACAAAGCTCATCAGGTCAGTGAGCTATGGAGAATGTGCTTTGGCCTCTGAAATATGGCCAGGGACTCAACTGCACTTCTGGCATTTCTTGGGTCCCTGTATCTCAGGCAGGCAGCTGGTGCCCACCAAAGTTTGTGTCTGCCCAGGTAGGAAATGGCCAGCACCAGGACTTGCAGGTAGTCATGGGCATCTTGGGAGTTCCTTCCCTGAGGGGATGTGTTTCCAGACATCTAAAAGAGCCCAAACACAGTAAAACAAGCAAATCCCACTAGGAAGAAACCACGTGGCATGGCTCTTTGTTGAATGATACTCCATATTTATGAGGATACTGGGGGAACTTGGAGGATGAACGAGTTCATGTGCATGGTTTGATCACAGAGAGTGCTACACATCAGCATTAAGACCAAATAAACCAAGTCACAGCTCTCAGGTGTCCTCTGTTCCAAGTGCTTTCTGCACAAGAAGGGAATTTCCCTGTCCTATCCTACCTGTTATTAGGATCAGAGAAGAAACCATCTCCTTCTCTTCCATTTCACAGCCTCTCAAATCTTTCTTTGCATTTGTTTGATGGGGAAGCCTGGTGGAAAAAGAAGCATCCATTCCTTTCTTTGCTTTTCTGCTTCCCCCTGTCTTGACATAATATTCCTGTACCTAACACTCCTCGCTCTGCTTATGGGAAAACTCCCCTTATTTTGGGGGGGGCTTTGGGTTCAGGCCCCCACAGAGCTGTTAATGGCAATCCTTGCCCAAGCAGAGCATCAGCTGGGAGCCTGTGGGTCTGGGCTCAGATGGTATTTCAGGTGTTGTGGGGAGGCAAGGCAGAAAAGCAGACTTGGATCTGGTCAGAGCTCAGTTCATTTCCGGCTTTATCGATATTTAACCAGTCTTGGATGCTGCCCAGGAGTGAGTTGGCAGCCAGTTCAGAGCATGGAGCACAGGTGGGATGTGTTCCTGCCAGTTTGCCTTGCTCAGAAGATGGGCAGCTGTGCCCTGCACGAGGTGGTGCTTCCAAGCAGCCTTCCAGGGTAGCCCAAGGTAGGACCTGCATCCTTAGATTAGCCTGGAAATGGCAGAGAGAAAGAGAACCATGTGGAGGGCCCAGAGAAAAAGAGGTGAGCTCCTGGGAAGACCCAACCCAAAAAAAAAAAAAGAATGCCTGAGCAGGTGCCTGCAGAGTTTCTTTGTGGTGGTGGGTGGAAATGGCTGGGTGGATTTCCTCATTTTTTGTACAGAACAGAAGAAAGGGCTTTAGACTTGCTGGGAGAATATTTTATACCTTCCATATCATTCAAGTGGTGTGTCTGGACATGCAGAAGATGCTCATTTGCTCCCCATAGATGTATCAAGTTACATCTACCTAGAAGTAGGAACTCAGGTTTACTAAAAGCTCTTTGTAAATCTCACCTCCTGGTTTGAAATGTGCTGATTATCTTGTAAGTCAAGTCAGCAACAAGTCAGCTTGGACTGATGGTTGGTGGGACATTGATTTTGAATGTATCTATACATTGCATTTTATTACCCTAATCAATTCTGCCACAGTAAGAAGAACAATTGAGGTTCAACAAGGCCAAGTGCCAGGTCCTGCACTTTGGCCACAACAACCCCATGGGGAGCTCCAGGCTGGGCACAGAGTGGCAGAAAGGGACCTGGGAGTCTGGATTGCCAGGAAGCTGAACAGGAGCCAGCAGTGTACCCAGGTGGCCAAGAAGGCCAATGGCATCCTGGCCTGGATCAGGAACAGCGTGGCCAGCAGGTCCAGGGAAGGGATTCTGCCCCTGTGCTCAGCTCTGGGGAGGCCACAGCTTGAGTCCTGTGTCCAGGCCCTCGGCTCAGGAAGGAGATTGAGGTGCTGGAGCAGGTCCAAAGGAGGCAACTGGGCTGGTGAAGGGATCCAGCACAAGTCCTGTGAGGAGAGGCTGAGGGAGCTGGGGGTGTTGAGGCTGGAAAAGAGGAGGCTCAGGGGAGACCTCATCACTCTCTCCAACTCCCTGAAAGGAGGTTGGAGCCAGGGGGGGGTTGGGCTCTTTTCCCAGGCAACTCTCAGCAAGACAAGAGGGCAGGGTCTCAAGTTGTGCCAGGGGAGGTTTAGGTTGGAGATTAGAAAGAATTTCTTTCTGGAGAGGGTGATCAGGCATTGGAATGGGCTGCCAAGGGAAGTAGTGGATTCTCCGTGTCTGGAGCTATTTCCAAAGAGCCTGGATGTGGCACTGAGTGCCATGGGCTGGGAACTGCAGTGGGAGTGGATCAAGGGTTGGACTTGATGATCTCTGAGGTCCCTTCCAACCCAGCCAATTCTATGATTCTATGAATTTCCAGATGTTTCTGTTATTGGGGTGTTTCTGGTGGATTACATCAGTTCACCAATGACTCGGATAGCAAAGGACAGAGGACTTTTAATAGAGGGAGCAGGCGCTGCCTTCCAGCTCTTCAAGACTTCCCTCTGCCAAGCAGCATGGCTCCTGCCTTATCTGGATTGACCTTCAGCCAAATGGCATTGATCCACAGCTCTGTCTCAGCCAGGTTTTGGCAGAGGAAGGGAATGGCAGAGTCAGGCCAGGGCTAACTGGGCCACGGAGCTGGGCAGTGTCAGCGGGTGAGTCTATGGCACAGGGAGCTCCGCCGCCCCTTTTCAGGGAATTCACACATCTTTGGAGGGATATAAACTGCAAGAGGAAGCCTGGTGGGATGGGGCAAGCTGGAAATGGAGGAGGTTCTGGTCTAAGTTCTGACAGAATGGAGAGGTTGAGTTGAGGCCCCTTGAGCTCCCCTCCAGATGTCTGTGGATGCACCAACACCAAGATAAAAACCTCCATGCATCTCGATTAATTAGTGAAGAGATTTTGGTAGGTTAAAAAACCCAAGGATTGGAGCTGGTTGGATCTTTCTGTGATTTCCATATTTTATATCTGCCCAAACTTTCCTGGAATTATTTCACAGCAGAAATTCAACTTCCAATAAAGAGGAAAAAATACTTTTTTTTTTTTGGGATGAGGTTTTGCACATGGATGGTGAGGGCCAGCAGAGGGAGGAGAAGGTCTGGCAGCCCATGGTACACTGTCATTTCCCAGTCATTCATATTTTCCTCCAGTGGTGAAGGTTCTTTTCAAATAGAAAGAGAACCCTTTAAAAAAAAATCATATAAAATCATACTATAAATAAGCTTTCATGGGAAGACTCTCAAGAAAGCAGAAAATAGTTGCACATATATTTAAAAAAAAATATGTACTCTAAAAGACTGTTGTTGTATAATTTGTAGTAGTGTTGTGCAACAGCTCCTACCTGATTTCTGCTCTTCTAAATCACTCTTCTAAAGAGTTTTAGAGTCCAAAGAGTTCTTGCAGCTGAAATAGCAGCATCTCTGGGCAGAGGGTGGAGCTGAAGACTGGCTACTTGGCATCCTGTCCTGCCCAAGCATGAAGAGTTGCAGGTTTGTTGGATTGAATTGCCTAGGATCACACAGAGTATTATATCACAGGTGTGAATGGAAAAGTATTTAAAGACAGAAAAAACCATAATTAGGTTCAAGAACAGGAGACACCTTCTGGATAGTAAAAATCTTGCTGTTTCTCATGTTTTTAACCAAGCAAAGGGGATGCAACACAGAAGACTGAAAAATATGTGTGTGTGTGTGTGTGCAAGGGGAAGAAAAATAATTTAGAAATGCCTGCAGTAATATTTGAATTGAAGTGTTGACCTATAAGTCATTTTTTGAAAGACAAAGAAACTGCTTACAAATATAAAGTTCCAGACCTGGGCACATCTGTCAGAACTGCAGGGTAATAAAGAAATGGCCCATTAAGGAATGAAATGCTTGTTTAGCATCCACCATGCCTGCTTTATCTCAGGACTTATCATAATAATTGCTTGGTAACATACTAAAAATATTAGTAGGTATTCCACCCCAGGCCCAGGAGAATGAAGAGAACAGGTTTTAAACATGAGGTTGCATCCTTAGCACACAACCAACAGTGGCTGTGAGCCAGGAACATTTTTAGGTCTTTGAACTTCAAGCTTAGGGTCAAAGTTATTACATATTTCCATTTTAGGGGTTCTCATACCCTAATACTGTGGTAGGATTGATTAGGGTAATAAAATGCAATGTATAGACACATTCAAAATCAATTTCCCACCAACCATCAGTCCAAGCTGACTTGTTGCTGACTTGACTTACAAGATAATCAGCACATTTCAAACCAGGAGGTGAGATTTACAAAGACCTTTTAGTAAACCTGAGTTCCTACTTCTAGGTAGATGTAACTTGATACATCTATGGGGAGCAAATGAGCATCTTCTGCATGTCCAGACACACCACTTGAATGATATGGAAGGTATAAAATATTCTCCCAGCAAGTCCAAAGCCCTTTCTTCTGTTCTGTACAAAAAATGAGGAAATCCACCCAGCCATTTCCACCCACCACCACAAAGAAACTCTGCAGACACCTGCTCAGGCATTAAAAAGATCACTTCCTTTGTTGCATCTTTTTCCCCATAGAAGGAAACCCCATCCCCATGCAGTGGGTCACTGCAAAAGCTCTTTCCCTGCAGGTCAGCCCACCTGCCTCCAAGAATGCAGATTTGATCACAAAGGTATTTTTAATGCACTGGTGGAAGCATTTACTTGAAATTATCTCGTGTCCCCCCAGGGAATTTTCAATTAAACAAACGCATAATAATTATTTCCTTTAATTGCTCATCTCTGCTTACCTTAAGCTAGGGCACCTTTGCTCTGTTACACATCTGAGAGCTGTCAGATTGACTCAGTAGCATTTATTTGTTTCTTATTTTCAAAACATACCCAGGTACTAGGGGTATTTAATGAAAATGCTGCTGATGTCCAAGGGATTTTTTTCTCCAGCTGCTGACAGCACAGACCCAGCTCATGTGCAGTGCTTGGGAGCCTTTTCTGATGCAGAAAACAAGCCAGCTGCAGCACTGATGGTGAGTTACCAGGATCTGAAGGTGGTACTCTGTCTCCAAGGTTTTCCTTCATTGCATCACATTTATAAAATATCAATCTCACCCTTGGATTGCATGGCAGCAAGGCTTGCCCCAGCTGGGGAACAGGGATGATGGGGTAAGGTTGTTTTTTACAGCTCTACTTCCCTCTAGCAACTCCCATTCCCATCTGTCCTGCTTGGTGTCCCTGCTGAGTTCCCATTTCTCTCAACCCCTCAGCATTAGGAAGGTCAAATTCTGTTCTCAAACTCTAGAACCAGAAGCCCATTAATTTTTGGTTAGTGCAGGAGCTCTTCTGAATACCTGTCTGCATCGACAAGAAACTGAACATGAGCCAGCAGTGTGCCCAGGTGGCCAAGAAAGCCAGTGGCATCCTGGCCTGGATCAAAAACAGCGTCACCAGCAGGTCCAGGGAGGTGATTCTGCCCCTGGTCTAGCAACTGCTCCGGTGGGTCAAGGGTTGGACTAGATGATCTCTGAGGTCCCTTCCAACCCAGCTAATTCTATTCTATGATTCTATTCTATACCTCAGAAGACCAGTCCTGTGGCAAAACCTCTGCTTAGCCTCATCTCAAAATACCAAAGGCAGAGACACACACAGAGAAAGGATTCCATGGGATAAAAAGGAGGAAGAACAAGGTCCAGAACCTGTTACTGGAAGCATCTGTCAGCCCAGGACCTGGCAAGCAACATTTATATTCAGCCCAGCCCAAGCATCACTGAAGTTCTGATGTTTTTATCCTTCTTCACATCCCCACAAAGCTTCCCCCAGCTCCTGAGCCCTGCTGGTTTTGCCTTAGAGAGCAGCACACCTACAGCCAGCTGGGATGCAAACAAGAAAAAATTGGACAATACCATTAATCTGGCTGATCAACTAAATAATTATTTAGTGAACTGATTAATTTCCAAGTGGATCTCTCCCTCCCAGCCCTATAAACTGTCCCTTCAAGCCTTGCCAGCCTTGCTGCCTCTTTCCCAGCACCAACTCAGCCCCTACAATATTTTTCCTATAAAACTGGATGTTGATGCCCTAAGGAGGAGGGTAAATAAAATCAATCTTCCTTACACTGCTGAGCAGCTTCAAGCAATGGTGAATCAGGGCAAAAATCTGTGACTTTTACCTCCCACGGAATCCCCTCAGGCAGGAAGGAGCCCAGGATGGGCTGTTTGTTCTTTAAATCTCAGTTCCAGGCAGTGCAGCTATGGAGGGAGAATTTCCTTGTACCAAAGGAAACATAAAATACTTCAAAATCTCCTAAACATTGCCAAGCCAGAATAAAACACTCTGTGTATGTTTCCTGGGAAATGCATCCCTGAAACAATTTTTCTGAGGCACCAAAACGACCTGGTAAAGGACCTGTAATGTCACCATGGAGCTAAAAGCACCTTCCCCTAGCAATATTGTAGCTGAACACTTTCTAGAGATGTTTAGAGATGTTTAAAGAATTCAGTCCCAACTTGCACTTGCAGAGGAGCTTCTTTTACAGTGATCACAACTCACCAACCTTTTAAAAACAACCCCCCCCACCAAAAAGGGTCAAAATACCTCTCTGCAGAAAAGTAGGTGAGTTTATTTATTTCTTTTCTTTGGCCACGTTATTTGACGGCCTTCTCTTTAAAACAATAACCTCAGCTTTCATGAAACCATTCCTGTAAATGCTCTGCATCATATGAATCTATCAGGGAAGAAAAAACATTGGCAAAAGACAGAAAAGATCAGATTTGTCTGCAAAAATCAGCCATGACATTACAGGTATTCTTCAAAAAAAAAAAAAAAAAGAAAAAAAATCAACAAAAAACCCAAAACAAAACAAAAAAACAAACCCAAAAACCATCCCATTAAGCAGATTTTGAATATTTTACACATAACCTTTTATGGCCCAGTTCTGTTTAATATCTTTATCGACGACTTAGACGAAGGGATTGAGTCCATCATCAGCAAATTCGCAGATGACACCAAGCTGGGAGGAAGTGTGGACCAACTCGAAGGCAGGGGGGCTCTGCAGAGGGACCTGGACAGACTGGAGAGCTGGGCCGATTCCAACGGGATGAGGCTCAACAAGGCCAAGTGCCGGGTCCTGCACTTTGGCCACAACAACCCCATGGGGAGCTCCAGGCTGGGCACAGAGTGGCAGAAAGGGACCTGGGAGTCTGGATTGCCAGGAAGCTGAACAGGAGCCAGCAGTGTGCCCAGGTGGCCAAGAAGGCCAATGGCATCCTGGCCTGTATCAGAAACAGCATCACCAGCAGGTCCAGGGAGGTGATTCTGCCCCTGTACTCAGCCCTGGTGAGGCCACACCTCGAGTACTGTGTCCAGTTCTGGGCCCCTCAGTTTAAGAAGGATGTAGAGGTCCTGGAGCAGGTCCAAAGGAGGGCAACCAGGCTGGTGAAAGGACTCGAGCACAGGCCCTATGAGGAGAGGCTGAGAGAGCTGGGGCTGTTCAGCCTGAAGAAGAGGAGGCTCAGGGGAGACCTCATTGCTGCCTACAACTACCTGAAAGGAGGCTGTAGCGAGGTGGGAACTGGACTCTTTTCACAGACGACCTTCAACAAGACAAGAGGACACAGTCTTAAGTTGTGCCAGGGGAGGTTTAGGTTAGATATTAGAAAGAATTTCTTCACGGAGAGGGTGATTAGGCTATGGAATGGACTGCCCGGTGAGGTGGGAGATTCTCCGTCCCTGGAGACATTTAAAAAAAGACTGGATGTGGCACTCAGTGCCATGGTCTAGCAACTGCTCCGGTGGGTCAAGGGTTGGACTAGATGATCTCTGAGGTCCCTTCCAACCCGGCTAATTCTATGATTCTATGATTCTATTTAGCAGGACTGCAGTGCTGACATGTGATGCAAGTCATGTCCGGATGTATCTGCAGGATCAGGGCTTACAGAACCAGAACACAGGGCAAGTTAAAGATTATTATCCAAAAAGACCTACAATAAATATATGTGGGCCAAACAGCACCATATGCAGTGTATATTGATTTGGTAGTAAAGGGATTACTTGAGTGATAGTGTCTCTTCTGTATATTATTCAAATACAACAGATGGGAAATTGGCATGCCATGGAAAATACAAAATTCAAAATTCACCCAAGTGGGCTGATAAATTATCATAAACCATTTATGAATATCCCTCAACCATGAAGCCTAATAATAAAATAAAATTTTTTAAAAATTGAACTCTCAGCCCAGCTCTATCCAATAGCAGAGGCAGACTCTGGACAGCAAAACTCTTTTGCTCTCCAAACCAATCTGTGTTTTCTTCTGCAGATGGTCCCGTTAGACCCAGGAGAAGGTACATCACCACCAGTGGTAAAAGGAGGAGTCCCTGTTTCAATCTGAAAGGACACATCAGTTCTGAGATAGGCTGGTGTAGTGAGCAGGACCAGGTGCCCTGAGTTATTGATGAGTGGGTGTGGGTTCACCTGTGTCTGGCCTCCCTCCTGAGCATGTGCAGGAGCAGGGGGCCAATAAGAGAGCAGCTGACACCCACGGAGAGGGCTCTCACTCTTCAGTGAGGATGGAGAAGCCCACAGCTCGAGGAGCCCCAGGAGCAGGCAAGAAGGGGTAGATCCCGAGGCCTCAGGAACAGCCCTAGGACATCGTCCAGGAACGGGCGAAACCCCGAGGCCTCAGGAGCAGCCCTAGGAGCAAGAAGGGCTCCTCCTGCTACAGGCTGGCATGGAGTGGGACATTTAAAAGAAATAAATCTGAAGATATGGGACAGTTGTTCTTCATTGCACTGCTCTCCATGAGCAGTGAGTAAAAGAGGAAAACCAGAGCTGTTTGATTGAAGGAGAATGGGAAGGAAACTCAGTAGTCCCAGACAAAGACATCAGCGTATTGAAGGCATCATGACTACAGGATTTATCCAGAATATTTCACCTGAGGCAGGCAATACAACACAAAGTGCTCTCTGGTCACTCCTCAGTCTGCTGAAAAGAGTGAGAAAGAGAGAAATTTTATTTCAAAAGATAATCTCTAGCAGGGGATAGCATCATCATTTGCCTCCTTTCCAAGCAGACAAGGTGGACAACTCCACTGAGGAGTCTGGACATTGGGTATATTGTGAATATCAAAAGATAAAGCCAGATTAGAAACAAGCTCCAGGTTTTCCAGTTTCCTACTGGGCTTTTCAGATTCCTCCAGACAATGGGGATGCCCATGGAACCACTTGGAGCCTGCTCTGAACCCCACAAACATGGATCATCCAAGAAGTCAGAATTTAGGGCAACTAAAATATTCAGCTCAAAGGAGGTTGTTTTTTCATCAACAAGGACAAATTTGGGGTCGGGGACACTGATGGGGAGAGGGGGAAGGCTTGAGGGTTGCAGTTGAATTAACCTCAACAGTTTGGGCTGGAAAGGAGAAGGGGAACTTTGTCTCTAGGCAGAGAGAGGCATTTAGCATCATCTAGTAATAAGCAATTTCTGCCTCAAACAGCTCTTCCCAGGTCTTAAGTGGGCAACCAAGCTGATGCATGAAAATTAGAAATATCCTCTGTCTTCCTTCTGTTAGTTTAGATGCCTGATAGACTCTTTTGTCTAGACTGAGCTATCCCATGTTCCTGATAAACCTATCTGTAAGCTGTTAAGAGTATTGACAGGAAGTTAGCCAACATGGTACCATCTGGACCAGGTCTAGCCAGTGTCCATGACCCATGGTTAGTGATGACCCTGCCTGTCATTTTCAGGGTTATTAAGCAGAAAAGGAAAAATTGCCCCCCCCCTCCTCCCAGATGGATCTTTCTAGCAGTGAATTGTTCTAGAAATAATAATAAAACTGTAGATGTCTGAAGATTTCATCCTCCAGAAGTCCTTTGGAAATGCTGTGTCTTTGTTCTGCTGTATCCAAAAACTATCTAGACAAAAAAATGCTTATTGCTGGGAAAAAAAAATAAATTAAAGGCTTGCTTTCACCCATGGACAAGGTTTTTAGAAGGAAGTAGAAATAATTCAGAAGGAATTTATAGTGAGGGGACGAGTTCTCAAACAACCCCCAAATATAAATCACCTGATTCTTGTGTTTCTTAGCAGCCAGCAGCCTTGTTCAGCTTTCTCCTTGAAAGAAAGGCCTGGTGTTAGAGGACCACAATATGGATTTAGCTCTTGGTCTTTTGGAAAAAAAAGACTTCTTGGTGCTGCTCTTTAAAGATCAATTCAGTGTTGTGAGCCCTTGTACTTTGTCTGTAAATGGGCACCTCTAGAAAGAGTTCCACTTCCATAAATATGATTCTGCTGCTAAAGTCACTGCCTCCCTAGGGTATAAATGCCTCTTATTTAATTCCAAGAATTTAGAGGGTGACCAGACCTCCCTGGTTTTGTCACTGACCTGCTCTGTTAGCCAGGATAACCTCATTTTTCAGGGTTTTAATTCCCTATACTTGCCTTCAGAGACCATATAGTCCTGAGGATCTCCTTGCCCCAGGTCTCCACTGAGGCCACAAGTCATTGTACCTACAAAAAACCCCAATAATTACACAGTTTATTATCTGTATGTGCAACAGCTCCTCCAGGGGAGAGACAGAGAGGGAAGACAAAGGTGCAAATGTCCCTCCATGGTTTTCCACGAGAGAAGAGGTGAAAAGACACCCAAAATCATCTCTTGGATACAGCCCTTGTCATGAGAGAGTTGGGCAGAGCTGTGATTCAGAGCATTCCTTTAGACTCAAATACTTGACAGAAATGAAAGGGGCTTCAAAGGAACTTCTCAGGATGGTCAACCTTGGGGAGGAAATCTGATCCAAGTCCACAAAACATCTTCTCAAGAAATCACGTGAAGCAATTCTTTGGGATTTCATCCTTTTCAAACCATTCACACATCTCTTTCATTCTTCCACCTCTCTTCTTTCCCTAGCACATGAGAATCATCAGATTATTAACACACAACACCTCAAGAAACCCTCTTAAACCCATGAAAAATGAGTGTCCTGACTTCCAAAATACTGCAGCCATCTTGTTATCCTGCTTAGTCTAAGGCAAAGAGCTCCATGAAGCTGCTCTGCTCCCCTTTTTATAGGCTGAATTTAACTTTAGGGCTCCTGGGCCATAGGCTGAAGATCTGGCTTTGTTCTTGGCAATGTGGGCATGGGGTGGAGACCAGAGTAGCTGCTGGCACTCCTATCATCTCAGTTTTGCATCCTCTTCCTGTACAACCTGGCCCATTCTCCATCCTTTTTGGGATAATGGCATCTCAAACCCATGGTGTGGCCACTGGTTCCTCTGTCATCCTCTTTACAAGTAAGGTTTTCAGGCTGTGATCTTCCACACCCTTAGTTTTCATGTCCTTTTCCTCCTCCTCCCTCAAAAATAGCAACTTCTACCTGTAGTATTTGACCTGCACCACACAAACACAGATTTTCCTGACATCCCTACTACTGTAACATTGCCTTTACAAGTGCCATGTTGCTTTTGTAGCTTTTTTGCACCCCAAAGCATCAGTTCACTGAGGCCCAATTCAGAAATACAGGAGGATCCAGGAGCAAAGAGAGGGAAAAAAGAGAGAAGGAAGGAAAGAGAGAAAGAAGGAGAGAATAAAAAGAGAGAAAGGGAGAGAGAAAGAGAAAGAGAGAAAAAAGAGAGAAAGAGAGAGAGAAAGAAAGAGAGAAAGAGAGAAAGAGAGAAAGAGAGAAAGAGAGAAAGAGAGAAAGAGAGAAGAGAGAAAGAGAGAAAGAGAGAAAGAGAGAAAGAGAGAAAGAGAGAAAGAGAGAAAGAAAGAAAGAAAGAAAGAAAGAAAGAAAGAAAGAAAGAAAGAAAGAAAGAAAGAAAGAAAGAAAGAAAGAAAGAAAGAAAGAAGGAAAGGGAAAGAAAGAAAGAAAGAGGGAAAGAAAGAGGGAAAGAAAGAGGAAAGAGGGAAAGAGGGAAAGAAAGAGGGAAAGAAAGAGGGAAAGAGGGAAAGAGGGAAAGAGGGAAAGAGGGAAAGAGGGAAAGAGGGAAGAGGGAAAGAGGGAAAGAGGGAAAGAGGGAAAGAGGGAAAGAGGGAAAGAAAGAAGAAAGAAAGAAAGAAAGAAAGAAGAAAGAAAGAAAGAAAGAAAGAAAGAAAGAAAGAAAGAAAGAAAGAAAGAAAGAAAAGAGAAGAAAGAAAGAAAGAAAGAAAGAAAGAAAGAAAGAAAGAAAGAAAGAAAGAAAGAAAGAAAGAAAGAAAGAAAAAGAAGGAAAGAGAAAGAAAGAAAGAAAGAAAGAAAAGAAAGAAAGAAAGAAAGAAAGAAAGAAAGAAAGAAAGAAAGAAAGAAAGAAAAAGAAGGAAAGAGAAAGAAAGAAAGAAAGAAAGAGACAGAAAGAAGAAAGAAAGAAAGAAAGAAAGAAAGAAAGAAAGAAAGAAAGAAAGAAAGAAAGAAAGAAAGAGAAGGAAAGAGAAAGAAAGAAAGAAAGAAAGAAAGAAGAAAGAGACAGAAAGAAGAGAAAGAGAGAAAGAGAGAAAGAGAGAAAGAGAGAAAGAAAGAGAGAAAGAAAGAGAGAAAGAAAGAGAGAAAGAAAGAGAGAAAGAAAGAGAGAAAGAAAGAGAGAAAGAGAGAAAGAGAGAAAGAGAGAAAGAGAGAAAGAGAGAAAGAGAGAAAGAGAGAAAGAGAGAAAGAGAGAAAGAGAGAAAGAGAGAAAGAAAGAAAAGAAAGAAAGAAAGAAAGAAAGAAAGAAAGAAAGAAAGAAAGAAAGAAAGAAGAAAGAAAGAAAGAAAGAAAGAAAGAAAGAAAGAAAGAAAAAGAAGGAAAGAGAAAGAAGGAAAGAGAAGAAAGAAAGAAAGAAAGAAAGAGACAGAAAGAAAGAAAGAGACAGAAAGAAAGAAAGAGAAAGAGAGAAAGAAAGAAAGAAAGAAAGAGAGACAGAAAGAAAGACAGAAAGACAGAAAGAAAGAGAGAGAGAGAGAGAAAGAGAGGAGAGAAAGAAAGCAAGAGAAGCCCCCTGGAACATAATTGGTCACTGCTATGAATCTTTACTCAGGGGACAGATAGCAGGACCAGAGGTAATAGCTTACACACGTATTCTTGAGCTGTGCAATAGATGGAAAAGTGTCCCAGATGGATTGGGCAGGGGCTTAGTTCCGGGATTATGATGAGACAGTGGGTAATTATTGAGTGGCATTGCCTCAGCACTGATTATATCTGCAAGCTTGTTCCTTTCCTTCAGAGGAAAGCATTGATAAAGATAAACCATGCTGCTCTATGTCCTTCATGTAGCACAAAACAACACATTTCAATCTAACAGGATCAGGTCTCCACTTTGATCACAATCTGTTACCTAGATGTCTTTGCAAATTAATCAGCCCTGCTTGTTTAGCTCCAGTCAGTTTGTACTGCTAAATTAATAAATGTACTAGGAGCAACAGAATACATAATTAAATTCTACAGTTTAATCTCCACATAATAATTTTGACCTTAGTCTGGGGGCCTCTGTTATAGCCAGCAACACATTGAATAGACACAGACCTTGCAATGCAGCTTACACTAACAATCTACCTTGAACGATTACTCAGGGGTCCCATAATCAAGAGCTACTAAACCCAGAAAAAAAAACCAGGATGCATAATTAGGAAAACAAAATTGTAGCCACAGCTTCTGGCTACATAAAATACAAGGGAACTCATGCAGCAAAGGCAGACATCTACCTCGAAAAATACAGAAAGATGCTCTGCCTTGGTTCACTTAACCAGGAACAGTAATTTATTATTTTTTTTTCCAGTATCTGCATCAAATCATTGATTTGATTTCTGCAACCCAGAAGAGCAGAGGCCAACAAATGGTCTTCCCAGCAACACTTGCAAGTTTTCAGACAAGAATAAGCCATGCAGAGAAAGGGTTTTCTGTGCCAGCCTTGTTCAAGGCAACACCACTGAACACCACAGCTGCTTAAAAGTTGTGTACATAGCAGACCCCTTGCTCCTATATTCCATGCAAATAACATTTAAATCTGTTGCCTTCCCACTACCAGATAAATGTTTTCCCCTGTGGAAATTCAGTGTCTTGTTGCAGGAGGTGTCAGGGGCTTTGTAACACACCCACACCAGGAGCAGAGAGCTCCCAGAGAGCCTGGGTCTCTTTAAATGCAAAAGGGTACAAATCTACAAAGATAATTTGGAACAGAAGTCCCACTCGGTTGCACAAATGCTTTTTGAGTTTTCTGTGGTCATGTTTTGCTGGGAATGTTGTTTGCTTGTCACACAACTCAGGGCTCCCATTAGTTAAAACCCAATAAGATGAAGCCACTCTCCAATTTTCTGCCCAGATGTTTTGTGTCAGACCCCATGAACCATCTTGATGGTCACTAAGCAGGACACAGAGCAAGTAAGGCAGACTTAAAACCTTACTGATGATTCCAGAATGTAGCTTGACACAGCTTCCAGGATGCTTGGTGAGAGCCAGCAGCTTGCTGGAGGCAGCCTCTGAAGTCCTGTACACAGGAATGTACATCATATGTACATATGTATCATATGTACATATGTATGGCATCATATATAAAATTATTGGGTGTTTGGGGAGCCCTGTTCCCAGTTCTTATCTTACAGACATCACATAGTTAGGATTTCCTACATCCACACACCAAAACCTAGCTGATTATTTCCAAAGAGATCAAACTGCCATGAATCCCTTCTTCCCACCTGCATCTTTCTGAGCTTTCTTGGCTAAATAATCAAGTAAGTCCCAGACAATGTCTTGATGGGATCAGGTCAGATGTTGATGTATAGGTGGGTTTTTTGGTTGGTTGGTTTTGTTTGGGTTTTTTGGGGGGTTTTATTGGTTTTGGTTTTTTTTCTTTTGTGCAGTAAGGCTGCAACAGGCACCATAATTACTGGGGAGATATGCACAGAGTAACAGTGAGATTCAGCTCTGAGATGGACCCCTGCTACTCTTACTTGCCCTGAAGAGGCAGCTCAGGGTCCCCAAGACAAAGGGGACTTGCTGGCTGCCACACATTCAACATATTAGGTTCTAACATAAAAATCCAGTGATGAAAAACCAGATTATACTGTAGCCCTGAGGAAAAAACCCAGTCTAATTCATCTGTGCCAATTGGCACAGATATACAATATACAATATACAATATAATATATATAATGGTTAATAAATATACATATATATATAATGGTTCACTAGAACTTGTTCCTGTTGTACAGAGCCCTGTATATATATCATAACATCATGTTATGATGTTATATATCATAACAATAAATAAACTATTATGAGTATCAGTTTATATAAATAAACTTTAAAATCAACACATTTGAAGGAATAAAAGCAGAAGAATAATGACAATATCTGGGAGTAATTGTATTTATCCACTTCCTTTGAAATATTTAGATTAAAAACCAGTCAGCAGCTGCAATACTTGTGATTGGAGATAGTATCAGTGGTATCAGCATCAGCAGCTTAAAAATCAGGTTGGCAGCCAAAATTTAGTAGCCTACAGGAGCAGTAAAACATCCTGACAGAGCTTGGACTCTTTGTCTAAGACCTTAACTGTGGTAGCTGGCACTCAAATCCTCTAAAGAACTGAAGGGAAATTGTGATATCATTTCCACATCTGTAAATAAATTCGGTGTCATCAGCCCAAGTGAGAGCCAGACTCAGAGAATTCAAAATCATTTTACACTGGTGATCAAACCCTCAAAGTATTCACAAGGATGGGACATAGCAGAGGTAGAGATGGCAGAATTTTGCCCCTGTGCTCAGCCCTGGGGAGGCCACAGCTTGAGTCCTGTGTCCAGTTCTGGGCCCCTCAGCTCAGGAAGGAGATTGAGGTGCTGGAGCAGGTCCAGAGAAGAGCAAGGAGGCTGTGAAGGGATCCAGCACAAGTCCTGTGAGGAAGGGCTGAGGGAGCTGGGGGTGTTGAGGCTGGAGAAGAGGAGGCTCAGGGGAGACCTCATCACTCTCTCCAACTCCCTGAAAGGAGGTTGGAGCCAGGGGGGGGTTGGGCTCTTTTCCCAGGCAACTCTCAGCAAGACAAGAGGGCAGGGTCTCAAGTTGTGCCAGGGGAGGTTTAGGTTGGAGATGAGAAAGAATTTCTTTCTGGAGAGGGTGATCAGGCATTGGAATGGGCTGCCCAGGGAAGTAGTGGATTCTCCGTGTCTGGAGATATTTCCAAAGAGCCTGGATGTGGCACTGAGTGCCATGGGCTGGGAATGCATGAGTGCCATGCAGTGGGAGTGGATCAAGGGTTGGACTTGATGATCTCTGAGGTCCCTTCCAACCCAGCCAATTCTAGGATTCTATGATTCTATGAATTTGCTTCTCTTACACCTGGGAGTTTTTTCCTCACAGCTCTGGTGGGAAGGTCTGAAGTCTCTGTGTTCTCCCAGTAAAACATCTGTGGCCAAAAATCTTGTTTATTATTTACCTCTCTGTCTTTCTCCAGTCCTTCCTAAGGTTTAGATGTAACTCTCTGCAAAATGGGGTAAACGGGTGAAACTGGAAACCTCTTGAATCCCATGAAATTGTTTCCAGAAGAACTTCCCAGCCCATAACGATGTTGTGATCCAATGGGAAAAGGAGAGATGGAGTAGCACGTGTAGTGACTCTTAAAGGAATCATCTACAGAAAACAAAGGCATGAGAGGTGATAAGGTCACTGAAAAACAGAGTAAAACACTGTCACTGTCACCTGCTGCAAAGCTTGTCCCCTGTGTAGGACAGAGGGAACAACCCTCCAGGCCTGCAGCACTTGAGGAAGTGCTATGGAGGGATGGATAGGGATGGATGGATAGGGATGGATGGATGGATGGATGGATGGATGGAGGGATGGGGGGATAGGGATGGATAGGGATGGATAGGGGTGGATGGATGGAGGGATGGATGGAGGGATGGAAGGATAGACAGACTGAGTTATGGTATAGCACAGTGGGACTCAGGAGCAAACACAGATGTCCAAAATTGAGATGTCACTTTCTGAGCTATTCATCTGCAGCTCCTGTCAATAAATGACTAGAGACAGGCACTTTTAGTATTTGCTTCTCCTGATGGCTCAGTCACCTAAGCTTAGATGATTCCTATTCTTCTAGGCTGAGCTCTCTGTGTCTCTCTCCTCTTTTGCTTGCCCATCTCTCCTCTTCCTCATGGCAGCTCCCACAGACCCCTGTCCCCACGTCCTGCATGCCCCAGGTAGGCAGCAGAGAAGGACTCCAGGGCTGGGGAACTACATTTGTCCCCTGCAGAGAGAACAATTCCCAGGAATGTTGTGCAGAGCCTCATGTGCCCATCCTGATCATCTGAGCACACATCCCCTCCCTGCACTCAGTGTGCACTCTGCAGCCCCAAGGCTGGATATTGGTATCATAAATGAGGCATAAAGTGGCTTCATAGTGTGATTTTCAACCTTTTATACTACAGAAAAATGCAAAGGACCTCGTCATATCCAGATCTTGGGTCCTTTGGCAGATGCTTGTATCATAATCCAATACAGTACTTAGTAAACTTATGTTATTTTTCATGTGCACTCCATGTAAAGAGGCACAAACTGCCTTCCTGTGCTCACACAGTATTTATTTTATTTATTAAAATTACATTATGCATTATGGAAGAGAGACCAGACAGGCTTTGTTTCAAACACTTATAAAAATGATATTCCTATAACCAATGTATTAATACTGAATTATGAGGTATTATTATTACCAATCTGTAGCAAGAGACAATCAGTTTAAATTCCCAGCTTTACAAAAAAGGGAGAAGAAATGCAAAAGCAGCTTTAGGAAGGAAATTTTCATTTAAGAATGAATTTGCATTCATTTTGAAAGAAGAAAATGGGCAGGCTTTTATATCCTGAAAGGACAATTCAGGCAATCAGCCCTGTTTACCATTTATATCAATTATAAATGTAAAGATCAACTGGAATATGGAAATCTCTGGGGGCCAGGAGTATTAAAACATATTGTGGAGAATTGTCATGCACTGCTCTTAAAAAATAAACTCCAAACCTGTGAGTAATGTTGGTCCAGATAAGCATTTGCAGTCAGGTTGTTGATCCAAAGAGAGTAATTAAAGAAGGTGAGGTCTAAACTTGTCAAAGTCATTTTGCCCTACTTTCCTATTTATAGGTTTCAAAATGGAAAAAGCCTTCAAAAGGATTTGCATCCTAGCTTCCCTCTGTAAAATCCTTCTGCAAGAGATTTGAGAATTAGCCGCTGTGCCTGCAGTATATTAAAAATCTTTGACAGCCATCCACTGGGGGAATCCCTGGGAAAAAAAAGAAACAAACAGAAAAAAAAAAAAGAAAAAAAAAAATAGAAAAAAAATAATAACCACCTCACTTTGCTTCAAAAAGTTCACAGTCTCACTTGAAAATAAAGCATAAATCATTGGTTTTATCATCATTCCTGAGGCTGATGGGTTCTTGGCCCTTCTGCACCCTCTTGCTATGGCCTAAGGTGTTCCCCTGCCCCTTGGCTCCAGGATGGCGGAGAGAGGAGTGACATTAATTCCAGCTCAGCATGGTTTGGGTGGGTGAGGAGTAGGTCTGGTTGTCATTTCAGACCCTTCTCCACTGGAGAGGATGCTGGAAGGAGGGAACTCAGGATTTGGTTGTGAACTTTCTTGCAGCCCCAGAGTTTTCATGTACATGGAATTAGGGATGTTGGCTTCCAAGTGTTTGATGGCTTTGTCCCCAGTGGAGTTCTGGGTGATGAAGAGTAGACACAAGGAATAAATTCTTTACCATGAGGGTGGTGAAACACCAGCACAGGTTGACATTCAGCCCAGGATGGTAGGGATGGGACCCATCCTCATCCCCATCCCCATCCTCATCCCCATCCTCATCCCCATCCCCATCCCCGTCCCCATCCTCATCCCCATCCCCATCCCCATCCCCATCCCCATCCCCATCCCCATCCCCATCCCCGTCCCCATCCTCATCCCCATCCCCATCCCCATCCCCGTCCCCATCCCCATCCCCATCCCCATCCCTGGAAACATTCAAGGCCAGATTGGATGGGGTGAAGCTGTCCCTGCTCACTGAAGGAGAAGGTGGATGAGATGGCCTTGAATTCCAGTTCTGTGGGTTTTTCATCCTCATCCCCACAGCCAACTGATCTGAGCAGGCACTGGAGCAGTGGAAAGACAGAGAAGAGAAGCTCTGCCCACCTCTCCCAGAAACCTGCCTGGAAAGACAAGTCAAGAGAGAGAAGAAAAAAGTTAAAGAAAGAATTTAGAGTTAAAGAAAAAAAAAATTGTGTGAAATTTTGGGTCCTTTTCTTGCTGCACGAGTGATTTTTAGCTGTCTTTAAAATCAGTAGAAATAAACTTTATGTGACACGTAGTGTTGCATGTGGAAAAGAAAACAAGATTTTAATCTTGAAAGCTGAAAAGCTCGATATTTTTTTCATCAATATTTTGAACAAACCCCAGAAAAATCCATCTGAAAAATAAAAAAAATGTAAACAACACTGACAGAAAGAAAAAAAAGAAATATGAAACCTCAGTGCAAACTGTTGAAACTGCTACATTCACAGCTACAATAAAAAAATAAATCATTTTTATGGACAATTTAAAGATCAAGTTTTTACTTAGCACACAAAAAAAGTTTTCTTTGAGCACTTCTCCAACAGCCCCATGCTTTTTAAAACTGACAACTGAGCCCTGTGACATTGCATTTAAATATAGCCTCTGGTTCAGAAGAATATTCTTATGTCCTGTAGGCAAATGAAGAAACATTAAGGCAGTAAACAGGTGAGTTCTGTCAGGGACATTGTGTTATCATAGAATCATAGAATTGGTTGGGTTGGAAGGGACCTCAGAGATCATCAAGTCCAACCCTTGATCCACTCCCACTGCAGTTCCCAGCCCATGGCACTCAGTGCCACATCCAGGCTCTTTGGAAATATCTCCAGACACGGAGAATCCACTACTTCCCTGGGCAGCCCATTCCAATGCCTGATCACCCTCTCCAGAAAGAAATTCTTTCTCATCTCCAACCTAAACCTCCCCTGGCACAACTTGAGACCCTGCCCTCTTGTCTTGCTGAGAGTTGCCTGGGAAAAGAGCCCAACCCCCCCCTGGCTCCAACCTCCTTTCAGGGAGTTGGAGAGAGTGATGAGGTCTCCCCTGAGCCTCCTCTTCTCCAGCCTCAACACCCCCAGCTCCCTCAGCCCTTCCTCACAGGAATTCTGCTGGATCCCTTCACAGCCTCCTTGCTCTTCTCTGGACCTGCTCCAGCACCTCAATCTCCTTCCTGAGCTGAGGGGCCCAGAACTGGACACAGGACTCAAGCTGTGGCCTCACCAGGGCTGAGCACAGGGGCAGAATCCCTTCCCTGGACCTGCTGGCCACGCTGTTCCTGATATTCCTCACTGCACTTCCCTGGTCCCTTCCTCCTCATAGGATCTGTGCTCGAGTCCCTTCACCAGCCTGGTTGCCCTCCTTTGGACCTGCTCCAGGACCTCGATATCCTTCCTGAACTGGGGGGCCCAGAACTGACAATATTATCTGACAATAAAACTTCTACTGAACTTCCTTGTGAAAAAGCAGGGATTTATCTGACTGTAATGTCAGTTGTCTAAGAAGCCAAGATAAAAAAGGCAGCCAAAGTGATGAAAATTAGAACATTTCAGGCAAGCCAAGAAAATTGCTGACTCAGTTTATAAATAATTTTGATTATTTGGACAAACAAGGCAGTGAATGGGTTTGTTTCTCAGGTCCTCAAACTTCCAAGCCAGCATTAAGAATTTAAAAGTTTCTCTTCACAAGAATTAAAGGTGATCTGACATGGGAATATATCATAAAAGAAATTCCTTCTACCTTGGAACTTTACAACCTTGAGGGACAAGTAATGCATGAGGAAGTGTGGGGTTTTATGCCCACAATGATCTTGCTAAAGGAACCAATGTGAAAAGTGTCATTTAACTGATTAAAAATGAGAATTAGCAGAAACCAAGCCCAGTGACAAGCAAAAGATGCCCAGGGGTGAGAAGATAGGCTGGATGCCTCCTTTCTCTTGGACACTTTCTGATTTTCTGGACCAGATTTTCAGCTGGGTAACACGATGCAAGTCCACCCACAGCCAAGAGTAACCTGGTTTGCAGCAGCTGAACATTGAGTCCCCCAGCTTTATGGCATTTTAACCTCCTCCTTTGAATTCTCTCCTTTTCCCACTGCTATCCCTCTTCCAAGAGAGCTTGCATCCCACAGCACCTTATCTGCAAAGGGCTCTGCAAAGGATGGGGAAGTCCTGGGAGGGAAAGCTGGCTTGCTTTTTTGTTCTTGTCAAACTGTTTTAGTTTTCTTTTCTTCTTTAAATCATAGCCTAAAGTGTCTGAGCACGAAACACAATGTTTTAGGAAAGGAAACCCCACTCTCTACTATGTATTGGTGTCTCTAATAGGAGGTGGCCTCAGCCTCAGCCTCTCCATCCTCACTTTTAAGTGAGTCTTCAAAAAAAATCCTGATTTGCTGCTTCTGCACTGCTCCCCCCCCTCCTTCTGCTTTGCAGAGATGCAGAGCCCAGGACTTCACAAGCATCCCACAGCCTCACCACTAAACACAAGTTTAAACATTTTTTAATTTTTTTTTTAGCCCCAATATCACAGGTAACCTGCCTCAGATGCCACAGGCTCTGCAAGACAACTTAGTGACATATCAGTGGTAATTGTTCTGACAAGGACCCTCTGAGCAGTGTCATTGGAGGTGACAGTCACAGGCAGTCTCCAGCTTAGCAGCAAGGTCACTGGGGAAAGGCAGTTTCCACTAATACTGTCAGGCAGTGGCCATGCAGGGTGCAAATGGAGATAAATTTCTGTCCAGGAGCAGTTTCTGAGTGATCACCTTTCTAGGGGGTGTGAAAAATGACAGAGAAAGCACAACACTAATATAAGAAAAAAAAAAAAAAAAAAAAGCCTGGGTTTTTCTTCTTGGAAAAAAAAATAAAAATAGCACAAAGAAATGAGAAAGTATTTGTTTTGTTTCTACAAAGTATCTGCCATGAACTGGTAAATTCATGGGCTTGGAAAATCTCTATCAGAGCAATCTGGACTAGGATGGAGATCACCCTCCATATCCAAGTTTTACCCTTGACCCCCCAGGAGCAAACCTTGCACACAAATAGCAGGGGACAATTTCCCCGTTGTCCTTTCAGGGAACAAAGCAAAACTCCTCTGCACAAGGAGAGAGTTTTTTGACTTCTGGGCACCCTCAGGACCACCCAGTGGAATCTGCATCCTACTGCCAGGGCTGTATGGGCACCAGTGGCAGGGACATTCATTTGGAAAGAGGATGCTCTGGGAACTGATATGCAAATAAAAGCCATCAGCAAGGAGATGGAGCAGACACCCAAGGGGGGGGGGATAACACACATTTTGCTCTCACTAAGTTCAGTTTTACTCCCCCAACCTTCCCTGGAGGGACCCAACAGGTGAGGCTTGACTCGGTGGCCAGGAGGTGACAATGTGCTAGAAATAGGAAATTCATATCGTTTGTATTCCTTCTCCTCTGCTATTCTAAGGGTTGAAAGGGCCACCATTTTAAATTTAATTTACAGGGTATACTGTCTATCTGTTGGAAACACGAGGAAGCAGACCTTGTCCTAGTATTTATCAGACACATGCCGCCCATCTGCTTGAGCTGGGTCGAGGAGGATTTGCTGTTAATCCTTCAGACCCATCTGCAGGGGGTTCAAAATGCTGACCAGAAAGCTAGACAAGATGAGGTTTATTTAATTAAAAAAACTGCTCCGGAGGTTACTGGAAATCACTCTGAAGAAGAAATAGCTTTTGATCATGTCACTTCCAGGGGAAGGAGGGAGGGGAAGGGGGATGGGGGGGGGGGGGGGAGGCACGCAGAGTTTTGCATCAAAATAAGATTCTGCCTATCAGTAAATAAAGAAAATGCTAGAGCTGCATCAAAATTAACCTGTTCCCATGAGGGAACATTTCTAGCTACCTGTTACTTCAAATACAGCACAAGCTAAACCCCCCACTCCAGCTTGGCTGTTTCATCACCACATTGCAGGGTTTGGCCTCTAATCTGGGCCAAGTATGAAAGGCAGAAATTGGGTTACACACACACTGACCTGCAGGTTTGTTTGCATGGAGCTGAAAAAGAGGCAGACACAACCCAGAAAAACAAAACTGCAGCAGGTTAGCACTGGAAAACCTGACATTTGGGTCTGCTTGGGCTTTGGATGGAACACAAGTTTCTGGGGAAGGTGGTTAACCTCAGCTTTATGACTTGACCATTTAATTGCAGCTTTTCATAATCAGGGCTACCACCATTCCAGATCCATTTATGTGGAAGTGAGAAACAATCAAATCCCATCTACATTTGCCCTGCTGAAAATGGACATCTGTTAGTAACGAAATGATTCCTAATGAAATATTATGTAGACAAACTGGTTTAATGCAGTGCTGCTGCTTGGGAGCAGTGGCTTTTCATGGGAATAATCCTTGTTCTTCCACAGCTCCTGATTCTTATTTTAGGGCAATATAATGCAGGACAATTTTCAAAGTAACTCACACAGACAATTTGCCCCTACCCCTCCAAGGGCTCTTTGAGATGCTCTGCCTGGTCCTAATCAGATTCCTGTACTCAGAGGTCACCCGATCATTTTCCTTTTCTGTTGTTTTAAGCACAAACATCCTTGGCAAAAGCCAAAGCAGAGGCAGAACTGAGCACCAGGGAGAAGAAGAGGCAGCAAACAGCAATATTCAGGATATTCAGGATATAAAATAAACAGGAGCTGTGAAAACCCAGAGCCTGGCATCGCTGTCCCTGTACCCAGCACACCGGGTGACACGCAGCTCCATCTAGGGACCATCCATCTAGGCACATCCAGCTCCCATCTAAGCATATCCATCCTGCAGAAGAGATGGATTTGGGAAACCACGACTAGGAAACAACATGAAGATCTTCTTCTTCTCCTGCAGGGTGGGAAGTAAAGATTCCTGCTGCCTGGGGATCAGATAGCAAAGCTTCTGCTTTGTGGCTGGAGATAACCTCTGAGCAAAGTAACTTTATCTACAGCAAATTATTCCTTAGCTTCCCATTGCAGGATTTGCTTCGTCTTAGGGCTGAAGCAAGTGGTGCTGGCTACTATCAGATAGAAGGCTAGAGGGATGTCTGCTTTGATTTCCTAGCTAAGTTCCTATGGAAAGTGCTGGGGGGTGAAGGAAGAAAAGCTCATCCAAAGATTTGGGGGGGAGAAGAAATTCACCCAACTTCTTTTCTGATGAGCAGGCTAACCAACTCTGCAGAGATTTGACCATCCAGATATAAAGTCTCAGGCCACTAAAATAGATGTTTTCTCTTCTGGATGTACAGCTTATCTGTGAGTCTTTTGTTCCCCTGAGCCTCCCAATCCACATCTTTTTTTTTTTTTTTTTGGTTGTTACTGAGCAAACTGGGCATTTCCCGTAGTTGCTTCTTCTCAGTCATGTAAATGGCACATTAACCCCTTCCTAACCGTGCTGACACCCCTGAGGGATCTGACACCCAGCCCTGCTTCACTGAGGAAGACATCACCACTGCCTTAATTCATCTTAACATTTCTGCTGGCAGTTCTTGCTTCGCCCATCACAGCATCCACAGAAAAAAATGTGCACTCCTTCTTGCCAGGACAAAGCCAGCCAAGATCTGAATTTCAGGGACTGCTGAATTTATATACCTAAAATCCTGGACTGAGAGGCAAAGCCACTCAGGGCTTTGTCAGGGTGTTGTCAGGGGGACAACATGTTTTCTTCTGCCACCTCCATCAGAGGGAGTGTGTGTGGAAGGACCTCAAGAGCCCACCAGCTCCTCTTTAATGGGTTTCAAATCTCTTCGAGGCCCCAACATCATAAGGCAAACCATCTATTCCAGGCACCTCACTTCAATAGAAGTGTCATTCCATTCTTAATGGAAGCATTTCAAAGGTAACAAAGCCAAATTTCACCAGGACAGATACTTACAACCACACACAGATCCTCTATTTACACATGCAGAGTGGAATTTGCACATGCAATTAAGTTGACTGGCATTTTCTCACTGTGGAGATACCTTCATCAGCAAACATTTGTGCAACTAATCAAGTGAACTATATTTTTAAATGGTTACCCTGCCATGGAAAAGGAAATATCCCAGCCAGGCAAGGTAACAGCAAGGATACAACTCAGATGGATTCACCTGAGCCATCGTCAACAAAGGTCAGGAACAGGAAACCAGAGAAGCAAATACCAAAAACCACTGGTTCTGGGGAAAAGTGCCTAAAAGATGCTGTTTAAATGCCATGTCATTTCTGTCATAATTAGTTGGCAAAGAAAACAGTGCAGTCAAAATCACAGTGGTGCAGCACAGCCCTCCTGTTAGCAAAGCCAGGCTATCGATCCCATCACTCATTTATTTAGGAGACAGAATTTGAAGCAGGAATGAGGATGTAGTTGCCATCAAATCAGCTGTCAGCTGGATGTCACCCCAGGCAATTAGCATGCTCCTGATGTGCTGCAAAATTTAAGGCCAAATTAGGTCCTCAGATGTCTCAGATTCTGCTCACACTGACTTTGCAGAACACAGAGTTTAGAAAAAAAAACCAACAGAAGAGCTGCAGGTTGATGTTGTAGGGGCTTTAAACCAACAAGGAGAAAAGGAATGGGAGAGGAGAACTTCCATGGGTGCTCCTAGCACAGGGAAAGTGTGAAAAACCCTTCCTGCCAGACTAAGGAAGCAACTTTGCTTCCTTATGTCTTGTGCCCGCTGGCAATGGGCTGTAAATACAGTTGTAAGCACTACAGATATTAATATTTCTGGGGCTGATCCTTGGGAGGTATAAGTCATCCAAATTCCACTCCTTTCCTTGGTTCATACCAGCTGTGGCTTCCTTTTGGTGTTATTATTAAGATAATAAGTCTCTTTGGGATAAATTTAGTCCTGGTTCTGTCACTGGGTCTGGAAACTGCCACTGAAACTAAAGGGAAAATCTGGAAAAATCATGTAAGAAATGAGAACAGAGCATGACTGCAGCACTTGTTAAAGCAGAAAAGAAGCACCTTCACACACACACAGACATATGTGAAGGTATTTGTTGCATATTGGACTGATTAAATGTTTTTCCTTAGGGAAAAAAAAAAAAAAAAAAAAAAAGAGGAAACAATCTACTTTCATTCCAGAAAATGAGAATTCAAACAAACCAAGATTTTCCACATAGGGAAAAAATGCTTCCCAGAAATTTTTCAGTGAGGATTTTTTTTTTTTATTTATTCTATACCTTTTTTTTTTATTGTATTCTATACCAGCCACATGCTGGGAGACTCATGGTTCCCCCAAGTAACTTGGCTGCCAGAAGGAATAAGGGCACATTATGGTAAAAACAGTGGAAGGTTTTCCTGGCATCACAGGAAAGGTAGAGCTACAACTCCTGTAAGCAAGAGACCTGCTCAGGCAGAGCAAATGATACCCTGATTCAAGCAAATTTATTTCATTTTAGCTCAAAATGCCAACGTGAAACATTCTGACATTTGCAATTCAATTCTTTTTAGGAAGGATGTGTTCCAATTTCAGATTAAAACAAATAAGGAAATACCAGAATTTCCCAAGGGACAGAGACAGTATTTTTCAGTGAGCAGTAAGAGCTAACTCTATTGAGTTAGTCACTTTACTATTAAAAAGCCACCATTTCATATGGCTATGTCTAAACTTCAATAAAAGTCAAGGACCAAACCCTCACCTCAATGCTGGACAGCCAGCTGGCTCCCACAGGGACCCCACAACTTCCCCATCACTGTTCCATTGGAGAATTTTTTCTTAATACCCAACTGGAATTTTCTCTATTGTGACTTGTGGTTGTTGCCTCTTGTCCTTCTGGAGTGAGCTTCCAAGAATTGGATGTTTCTGTCTCCTCTATGCCCATTCATTCCTTGAGGACAGCTTGGAGATACACTGCCAGCTTTCCAGGACTCCCAGTCCCTTCCTGACCACCTGGGTAGCCTCAGTGTCTTGTACCAAGGAGCCTCAAGCTGTAGAGAGCTCTGAATTAATGAGTGATACAAGTGACAATGACCAGTGGAACAGTTTGAGTTGGAAGGGACCTTAAAAACCATCAATTCCAACCGCCCTGCCATGGTCAGGGACACCTCCCACCAGCCCAGGTTGCTCCAAGCCCCATCCAACCTGGGCTGAGACACTGCCAGGGATGGGGCAGCCACAGCTTCTCTGGGAAACCTGGCACAGGAGCTCAGCACCCTCACATTCAAGAATTTCTTCCTAATAGCTACTCTGCTGCTTGAACTTGCTCCTTGCACCTCCTTTCTGCAGGACCACGGGTTGTCTGATGGTTTCAATAGCATTTTTTAACCCTCAGCAGACTGAACTTTCCTGGCTGATGTGAGCTCACTCAGCTCTGGGGTCTTCAAGATGGAGCCAGGCTTATTTACACCTAGTCTGGTTGAGTCTGTCTGACTCCTGGACAACTCCATTCCCATCTGAACAGATGAAGCCACGACTGGAAATCACTTCCCTGCCTGTTTCAAATAGCTAAATATCCAGTGGCACCACAAGCATCCCTAAGGAGAACAACCCAATTCTGGAATTCACAAATGGACACTAGGATCTGGGGCTCTGCTTGTGGATGTGTATGTGTGTGTGAGGGAGGAAAATGCCAGGAAAAGGGTAAAGTAAGCATTTAAGAGGAGCAATATGCATTTCTTTGCACCCAGAAGTCGTGCTACAAAGGTGGCTGCAAGGGAAATGCTAAATGTGTTTTCAAGCAGCTTTCCACCATCTTTCAATGTAAAGTGAGAGCTGGAAACAAGAGGGAAAACAGCTTTCTGCACACCTGGTCTGTGGAGAAACAGGAACATCAGGAAAACAATCCCAAACCACCAGAAAGTGCCCCACACATCCAATGTGAATAACCACAACCACTGCCTTCTCTTGAAGCCCTGATCATGAGTCTGGGCACCATCACACGAAACATCCCCTGCATAGGGATACCTGTTTTTTCTGTTCCCTCTAATCTTGTGTTTCCATGGGATGCTGCCTCTTTTTTACCAGGGCTGAACTCCTCAGTATCTTTGGTAGCCCCTATTTTCTGTGACTTGCTACCAGGAGGTTACATCTGGCTGAGGGAAGGCTTTGCTCTCCAGATACTGGTGGAAAAGCTTTTTTTTTTTTTTTTCCTTAGCTTGGGAACAGACCCTAAAATCCCCAGAAGATGAAGTTACTACCAGTTATTCATCCTATAGTCTCCTGTTCTCTCATCTGTTCATCTGTCTGAACAGGCTGCCCAGAGAGGTTCTGGAGTCTCCTTCTCTTTCCAAACCCCCCTGGATGTGTTCTGTGTGTCCTGCCCTGGGGGATCCTGCTGGGGCAGGGGGCTTGGACTCAATGATCCTTAGAGGTCCCTCCCAACCCCTAACATTCTATGATTCCATAATATTTAGCCTTTACATTTCAGCCACGCAAACCATTGGCTAAATTGAAGCTTCCACGTTATCACAGCCATTACACATCTCCAGTCTCTGAACTTCTTTAAATAGACCTGATTAATATTCAGACTTTGCAATCCCTTGATTAAACAAGACACCCACAAGCAAGACACTCCTCGAGACCACGTGCTAAACTGGAAAAAAAAAATTACAAAAGGAAAAAAAAACAAACAAAAAAACCCCAAACCCAACCCAAACAAGAATCCAGTTCTTTCATCTCCTTCCTCTGAAGTCTCAGCTGGGTCCCTGTCCCTGGGCAGAAGGCAATAAGAGAGGATGTCGACAGATGGGGAGCTGAGGACACAATTCACCCAGGCTTCAAGAAAGCTTACAGTCCCACACTATACATTAATCCACAAGGTCAGGAATGGGGAGGAAGGGGGGGAGACACTGACCGTGTAAGCAGATAAAGAATTAAGATGGGGGGAGCAGACAAAGCGGGCGCATCGGCGGCGTTGGGTGGGGATGGGGGAATCTGGTGGAATGGCACAGGGGGACATCTCAGCTCCTCCATCCAGGGCTTTTTGGCAAAAGAATGAGCCGAGGGACAGAAAAGAGCAGGAGGAAAGAAAAGGTGCAGGAGACACTCGCCCAAGTGTCAGTCAGTGCTGGATGTGGAGTGAACTAATCCAGGATGACACTGACAGACTAGGATTAAGTAGCTCGCCCATGGCATTAGGTTGCCTGCACACAGAGATGAGCTAACAAAGATAGGGACAATGCTTACCCCAAATAATTAAGGACACAAGGAAAAAAGGGTCAGGGGAAGGATATAAAAGCAGTAGATCAGGAAGCTTCCAGAGAAGGCTTGCAAGACAGCCCTCTCCTAGCTCATTCCCTTGCTAAAATACCTGGTTTTATTCTGATTGTCTACCCTGGCACCTTCCTGATTTACCTTGCTTTCTACTTCCTCTCTTTCTCTTCCAGCCTGTCCAACATACCAGTCTCTTTCTGTGATTTACCAAAAGTGATCTTGCTCTCAAGCCACTACATCACCTCCTAGCCCTCCAATGCAACCCCATCAATCTCCATTTCTATCAGAGAAACCATCACTATGGTTCAGCTGATGAGGGGTAACTTGCTAAGAAATGTTCAGTCAATCACTTGCCATCATGGGTCACAATGCACATCACTTTTTTTACATGGGTTAAGCCAATCTACAACAAAGGACAGGGCTGCATTTTTCCTCTTTTTGCTTGATATTGGTTGATATGCTGACATTTTCACAGCTGCCATTCACTGCAGAGCTGCAAGGAGCCCTGGAGAGGAGGGGAAAATGTATATTCAGAGGTGGAGGCAGCAAGTGGCTTCAGATTCCACCTCTGAGAGCTCTTTGCCAACAAACTTGGACTCTCCCACACTGGAAGCTGCAGGTTGGTGATAGCCACATGGATATAAAATCACACTTGGTAAATTAACAAATGACCAATCTTACTCTGAGCTGGCAAGTAGACGAGGCTGAAGTTTGGATCACCCAAGCAGGAAAAAGAATAGAGCTCTTTCCCTTCTCCAGCCTCTGTTAATGGCCAGGGACAGTCATCAGAGATGTGGAGTTGTCCTTTTTGTTTCAGTTCTCCTTTCTCCAGACTCTTGCAATTAGCATTTCTTAATGCAGCTCAGCTGAAAGCCCCACTAATATAATCCAGAGTTGTTAACTACAATGTCACCGTGCACCCTAACGAATGTTTGCTTAAAGATCAATAGGTGAGGCCAGTGTTAATTGTTAAATTAAACATCAACATTGTCAAAACACATCCATCCTTATTCTCCCACCTGATGACATGAACCTAAAGATCCCTTGGTGACCTTATATTCAGGCTCTGTGACCTTCAGGTGGTTTGCATCAGATTATCTTTACCTTATGCAAACTCCGGGTTCTAATTGACCAGTTTAGAATACAGAACATTGCAGAAGTTGTGCAGTCTCAGGAGGGTTTGCCTTGAGGGGGGTAAAAACATCTATAGGGTATTTGGGAACATTTGTAGGGTACAGAGGGACTTGGAGTTAAAAATGTCACAGTTTGGCTGCAGCTTTTCATGGTAACACCCATTTCTAACCTGCCTTGAAGATCTGCTGGACTTTACTAGAACCAAGAACATGTTGCAGAACAGAGTATTTCAGGTGATAATTTCTAGATGGTTTTCTTCCTATTATCTAGTTATGGGAAGAGTCACAGCCCTGAGTCCAGGCACCATGGATGATGCAGGAAACCTCTGCTGGTGAACAAGAAAAATAAAAAAACCCAAACCAGGCTCCAGCACAGCACAAGCACTGTTGCTCCCAGTGACTAAGTTTATAGTTGCATTGATTGCAGCAGTGAACAGGAACATCCTACATATCCCTGCCCTGCTCTACCTTCCCACTGTACCACCAGGTAAATAGAACTTGCCAGAGGCTGCAGAGAGCCTAAAATAATTACTCCAATGTGTATTATCTGTCATATACATCATAGGGGGTTAAATTCACTGTAGAATTTGAAGTGGTTTTAAGTCAGTGGGTCTGGCCCTTTACATCACAGGGAAAAAACCTGCATAGGCTTCATCAGTTTACCAAAAAACCATGTTAAAGTATGGATTTTTTTAATTTTATTTTTTATTTTCTGGTTTGTTTTAGTTGTTTTTTTTTGTCCCACTCACACTGGTGGGGTCTGTGGCAGAGCCCCTTTCTTCTCTTGGTTAAAAGCTTCCCTCTAACTTCCAGCCTTGATTTATTCAGAGCCAGTTCCTGCCTATTTGTTCTTGTGCCAGCATTTCAGCTTATATAGCTCTTATCCCTCCCTAGTGTTTACCCCCCCTCTCTCCTGATGCATTTCTGGAGAGCAGGTCTATCTCTTCCCAGCCTTCATGTTATTAGGCTGAACAAGCCCTGCACTTTCAGCCTTCTTTCATAAAAGAAGTTCTCCATTTCCCCAGTCACTTCAGTAACCCTGCAAGTCTGAATCTTAAACATGGGCAACCACCACTGTTCCACTCAGGTTTTTCCTTTGTGTCTCCTGCAGCAGTATTAACATAACTATAGCTCCACAATAAAATGGATATATTCCAGGATTGGGGTTGTTCTGTCCACAGCCAGGTTGCACACTGGGTCATCTTCATTCCCTAAGCATTTAACAAAGTTTTTTGTTATGTTTGTTTTTCAAGCTGAAGGTCCCATAGTTTAAGGCAGCAACTTCTGTTATTGGTCCCAATGTGCATTGGCTTTGGATTTCACAGTACCCAAATTCTAGCAGTTGATCCAAATTTTCCATCAGCAGAGTGGTTCATTAGCTCAAGCAACTCCATAACCCCTTTCCAGTTCCTCATCTCTTCTTCCCAAGTCACCTCCCATCCTTTCTCCTTTGACCACCCTTTGCCCCATGACAGAAAACTGGTTTTAATCCTCACTTTCTCCATCATCATCACAAATTCCCTCTACAACCAAAAATATTCAGTTCTTCAGAGGAACAAAGCCAGAATGGGGCATCACTGGTTTTGACTTCTGCACAATCTCTCCCTTACAAACCCATCTTGCATTTATCCCATTTTTTTTTGTGTCCTTTCACACATTCAGTGATTGAAAAGCTGCTCTCCAGCATTGCATAGGATTGAGGTACAGCCAGGAGTTTCCCTAATCACTTTTCAACACCTGCTCCAGCTTTTATTCCAGGTACTGTGTCTGCTCCTTTCCAGTCAAACGCTCGGGGCAGAGCACTCAGACTTTGAGCAGTTTATTGAGCATCTTTGCTACAAGGGTGGGGATTTCATGTGTCAGTCCCTTCTCCCTCCTGGGGCTGATCTGATCCTTACAGACTTGAACACAGAAAGTGCTTGGAGTTCTGCATATTGCACATGACCCTCTCCAGCTCTCTTCATTCTTTCCCATTAGCCATCCTCATCCCTAGGGAGAGCAGAGTTAATGTCCCTTCAGTGTCTGGATGACACAAACTAATCCCTAACCCGTGCTGCTTATTGCATGCTGGACCCATTCATTCTTTTTATTTTCATTTATATGGCTCTTGAGGCTTTTAGTGCTTCTTTTCCTTACTGCACAAGATCCTCCCAGTTTCACACCCTAGACTTGCATTTCCTAACCTTCCAGACATGCCTTATTTACCACCCCTTCTTCCATTGAAGACACATCCCATTTCACTCCATATAACATCTTAAAGGCTACTATTTACCAGCTTGGATCTAAATCTCATTCCTGACAAGTTTTTCTCACCAGTTAACAACACAGATTCCAGGTAACTTCTACATCTTCTTTGAAAGTAATCCCCAGCATTTTACATGTCCAAACCCTTGGGCTGTCCTGCTGTACTAATTTCACCTCCTTTAGACACCACCATGACTCCCTACTAGCCATGGAAATTTACACTTTGGGGACTCTCTCTTTGCTATTCTTACAGGAGGGCTGAAACCACTAATAATGGCCTTAAAATTTGTTACCTAGCTACTCACTTCAGGGCAAGATAAATCCTGAATACACTCAAGATATCTTCTTGAGTCCCAGCTCTGTTAGCTTTGCAGTAACAGAGAACACGTGAAGTTTTGCCTATCTTGGTTCTGATACAGAGCCCAGACAACACTCCAAGCACCAGTTGGGATTCTGAACAGGACTTAACAGGTAAGAACCCTTCTGCACCATGGTCAAATTGTCTGCCTGGATGATTGAGGCTACAACATGGTCCCTCTTCAAATCTTCAGTGGCACCACGGAGCTGTTATCGGGGCTGCACAGAAGTGAGTTCCCTTCTGATGGGATCCTCGAGTGGAGCATTGCATAAATCCTGCAGTTCTCATTTGCCAGAAGGAAGAAAATCACTTTGATATTCACCCTCACTTCTGGCAGACAAGATTCAGGCTCTGATCTGCCAGGCCTGCAATTTCATCACTTCAGAAACCCCCCCCAGTTACCCAGCAGCCAGGAGGTGTTTGTGCTCAAGTCCCCAAACCCATCGTGATGCTCTTGTAGGCTTCCTATTTTTCCCTGGGTTGTTAAGGCTCTTTGGGCCTTAATAGACACATTTATTCACATTACTCAGATTTGAGAATTATGGGAAAGCATGCAAGTCTCAAGCATGGCAGGATCCACAGTGAAACTGGAAAAATAAACACTGAAATCTCATCAAGATAAGAAAGTGCTGGCAGAGCTACAATTAGGAGGAAAAAAATCCCAACAGCCTCTTTACCTCCTCTTTTTCTGAAAAAAAAAAAAAAAAAACAAACCCTGGAGAAATAAAATAATAAAATGAGAGAGATAGAAACCTTTAGAATTCAACTTCTCCAGACCATTAATTATGGTAGTTAGAAGAATCAAGAGCTTTGGACAGATTTTACCCGGATTCAGGAAAGCGCTTTAACACGGGTTTAAGTTTACCCTCTGTTTGGAAAGTACTTAAGTATAGGCTTAACTTGGAGCAGACATTTAAGTCCCCTTGACTTGAACATGTGCTCAAGTGCTACCTACAAAGGAAGCATTTTCCTGAAGCCCAAGACCATCTTGGCTTAGGCACTGGATTAGCTGTCAAGAGACAGGGATTTTGTTCCTGGCTCTCCCCCTGCCCATTGACAGGGTGAGCCCAGGCAAGTCACAGCCCTGCTCTGTGCTTCAGCTTTCCCACCTGTAAAATGGAGCTAAATGCTCCAAAGTCTGGAATTTTTAAGGAGTAAACACTCAGAGTGTTGTGCTCTGGCTTTTCTTGCATTTTCCTTTCAAAGAAATGGTGATGGGCAAGAAGGGATCTCAGCTGCACATCCTCTTTAGGCTTCCCTGGGAATTCAGAATAAGAGCTGAGTGTCTTGGGCAATTTCCACTTTTTAAAAAAATCTCTTAGAAACACCTACCTTAAAAAAGAAAATAAATTATTTTAGCATTAAAAATTCCATTGATGTTAATGGGTTATTAAGTTGTTGGATGCATTTTACACCTTCATACGTGAAGTGAGTTTGGATTTTCATTAGTCAGAGCTAACACCAATTTTCAATAAAATATTAACCAAACACACAGAGAAATGGTTCATGTGGATCTATCCACTACTTCAATAAAATTAATAGACTTAGATATTTACTCTTGCCCCAGCAGTAATATTTTCCCACATTACATTTCAAACAGTGAAATGACACTAAATTCATTTAAAACAAATTTATATTATTGTTATTTTAAACAATACCTAATTCAATTTCAGTGTTTGGCATGCAGAGTTTGAAAATATCAATATTATTGTTTAATGTAAAAAAAATAATAATAATTCAGCTACAAATTATTAGCATATGCAAGCTTCCCAAATGACTTCCAGAGATGGTATTTACATTAAACTGAAAATGAACAAAACCAGCCAGATGTAACTGTGCCATTCAGAGAATGAGGCTGCTAAGATTTAAAAAATGGAAAAAAAAAAGCCAGACAAACCAGAAAAGGGCATTCAGACCCAATTTTTGTCCTCTTGGCTTGTCCAGGGGAGCATCACCACTGGTTTGCTGCAGCTGAACTGAAAAGAGAGGGATGTGAAGATGAAGAGAGATGGGCAGACACCCCACACTTTGGTTCCCTGTGGAGCTTTCTGGGCTACAGAAACCTCTAAACATGCAGCAAAGAACATCATTTCCCCCCCAGATGGGGAAACTGAGGCACTGAAGCTCTTGATACCATGGAGATAGAGCCATGGGGGTGGAGGACATGAGTCCCCATCACTGCTGCCCATCCTCCCAGCCCCAGGAAATTATCTGTCAGGTTCCAGCTCATCCCAGAACAGGGCTGGGGGAGCAGAGGCCACAGTGGGTGAAAACTTCAGGTGGGGATGGCTCTACCCAGCTGATTTTTTCAAAGGAATTCAGGTGCCTTGTGGTATCCTGGTCTCCCCATGGTCTCATTGGGAAGGAGGGAATTTCAATCCATTGGGCCAGATATTTTGCCTGAAGGGGATGGTGATTAAAATAAGGAAACCACAATAAACCCTGTGTTCTTTTTGAGCTGCCAGGGGGGTGACAGCATTTGCAGAAACCCTGGGGCTGATTTTCAGTGTCCTCACCCCACTTGTGACCAGCTGTGGCATCACACCCTTCTGCACAGAGGTTTTAAGATCAGCTCCATTTGGCAGGTGCCAGGACTCTGCCACCCGAAGCCCCATTTGGGCAAAGTGAAACACCAGACATTTCAATCTCTGAAAACCTTTGAATAATCAAAGTTAATAATGTTCTCCTGGCCCTGAGTGCTCCAGCAAAAGGAAGAAGAGCCTCCACCCCTTGGAAACAAAGGGACATCCCTTGTTCCCTGAAAACTGCCAGGATGGTTCTTGCCAGGCTTCCAAGTGGAGCCTGGGGATGCCCACAGCACACCAAGGACTCAAAGCAACCTTTGAGGATGTTGCAAAGTGTATTTTGGTTTGATCTTTACCTGCTAAAGTGGTCTTCTAAAGCCCTTTTTCCAAAGAAGCCCTTTGCCCTATGAAGATGCCTTCCCCATGCTCAGCACTCCAAGGGGCTCTGATTCAGACTAAAAACAAGTGGCTAGAAAAGTGTGTGGGTATTTAGCTAATTATATGTTTGGTAAATTTGTGTTTTAAAACAATGCTGCTTGTCTTTGCCTTTGCAGAGTGCCAGTTCACTGGAGTGTTTCCCATGGCTTGGCAATTAGAGGTAATTAGGTCTTGTGATTTCCCCATTTGTCTTCATGTCACAAAGTTTACTACTAAAAATGCTCATTTTGATGGGAGGCCTCTGCTAATTGCTGACAGCCTGCAGCAGTAATAGAAACCATTGGCAGCTGCAGCACCTGAGTTTCCTGGTGGATGGAGGCATTTACTCCCTCCCTGCTCAACTTTTCAGGAGGATTTGGCAGCTCCAGAGGTCTCAGCCAATGCTTTGTCTGGGTCAGCTGCAATGAAGTCAAGGACATGGGAATTAGATGTGCTTGCTGGTTGACAGCTGGTAATTTGGGAGGTGGGTAGGAGCCCAAGTTAAATAGCTGCTAAAAATGTGAAGAAGAGGAATTAATTTTAATTTTTTTATTTTTTTTTTTTTTTCCCCAAGAAGAATGTGTCAGCTATCAAGTGCTATTTCACAAATATTTTGGAATTCTGGAATTCAGGTCTGTGACTGATGTTCCCTTTTTGTGCATTTTGTAGAAGGAATCAGTCTGCTCTGCATTTCCAAGCTGGATAGGACAAGAAGAAACAAGATTAAGGTGCAAAGGAAAATATGAATTAGGCAGAGAAAGACCTCTGTGGAGAGAGAAATATGAAGTGGTGAACCAGACTGAAGGTGGTACAGTTTCTTCTAAACTGAAGATCTCTAAGAACATGTTAAGGAAATAGCCAGCAGAAGTGATTTTGGGTTTGTTGGGTACTGGGAGACAGATTAAATAGCTTCCCCAAAACCATATGAGCCTTATTCCTTGGTTTTATGGGCATCAGAGGTCTCTCCCAGGCCACCATTTTTAGGTATCACTGTGTGTGTATTTGTCACCTAAGTTACATGGGCACCAGTCCCCTCTCCTGGCTGGATCTTCTAAGCTCTTAAATGCAGTCCCCTCAAGACTTCAGAGCAGAAGGGTGTATTTGACACAACCACAGTTGGAGATAAGCAGCCCTGAGGAGTTTTAGGGCATCGAAGAAAGAAAGTTATCTTCTGGTTTCTTCTTAGCACACACACAAAAAAACCCCAAAATTAATATAACTCCATCCCTCTGGACATCCAACTGCAGAAAGAAACACTCTAAACCAGATAATCTCCAGCTCTTAGACCATTTTCTCTGCTGATCTCCAGGATCTCTGCTAAGGAGGATCCTGACACAGGTGGGCAGGGCTGAGTTGTGGCTGTGCTATGGGATAAGCAGAGGTGGGAGCTGCTTTTTCCACCGGGATGCAGATCCAGGCTGGGTTCAGATGGAGAGCACGGCCCCTCCAGCCTGTGCATCTGGGTGGCCAGGCCAGCTGGGCCCCAGCAGAGCTAAGCTTGCCATGTCTAAGTCTCTCAGCAGACACCCTAAGACCACCTCTTGCTTTCTTAGCACACTGCAGATGCTTCGTGCCTCCCCGACTGCTCCGCAACGTGGCCAAGAGGTCACAAAATATACTGATGAGTCTCATCCCTCCCCACGCTGGGTGTTACTTATGTTGCTTATGTTCACCCCACAGGTCCTAGGGTGGAGGAGAAGCAGAGCTAAAGGCACCACTCAGTTGTCCAGATGCTTTCCAGGTTTGTGGCTTTGCCCGGAGCAAGCGCGCTTGGGGATGTGGTTCTGCACATTTCACCTGCAGAGACTGCAGCTCTTTGTTCAGTAAATGCTGCTGTGACAAAGCTGTTCCCCATCACTCCCTTTTGTTAAATATTTGCTACAGCATTGGCTCGGGGCTTTTCTCAGACTCCCCAGGCTTGGGTTTAGGGCTGAAAATAGAGAAGAAGCACAGAAAGCGTGCTCGGGGTACCACCTAAAAATCCCAAGTCTGGTGGTCGTGACATCACGTGAGATTTTACTTGTTTCTTCAGCCAAGATTTGTGAGAAACAAAACAAAAGGAAAAAAACACCAACAACCACAACAACAACAAAAAACCCCAAAAAAACCCCACACCAAATGAAAAGTCATCTAGTTTATTTTTGTCTGTAACTGCAGGGCAGATGAGTTTTTGCAGAAAGGATAGAAAGCTGCCATCGATTTTATTATTGAGTCAGTTTTAATGAGTCACAGTATTTTTGGAAGGCTTTTAAGATTACTGTAAAGTGCTTAGTTACAGTGGCTACAGGTGCCAAGGCAGGAAAGGAAATAACAAAGAAATGCACAGCAGCTGTATTGCCACGCTTCCCCTCAGAACTGGGATCAGCAGAACAACACACACAGAAAAAGCAGAGAAAATAGGAGAAGATGTAAGAGATGACAGAAGTCAGGCTGGCTGTGCTAAAGCCAAATGCATTTTATATTTCAGGGACTCTCCAGTGCTCCTTAGCTGCAAGTTGGAAGAGGCCACTGGCAAACTCTGGATTGCCAGAAGCTGTGTGCATGGCACGGTTGCCTTTCAAGCTGTCCTTTGGTTGTAAGTCATTTGCTCCCAGAGCTGCCAAGCTCTACCTCTGCCATCCTGTGTTGAATGGAACTGTGAAAACATCTCATTCAGCAGATGAGAGAAGGCCAGGCAGAAAAGGGAGAAAAGAGGTGAAGAGAAAAACGTCCCTTTTTTTGGTTGTGACTTGAACAGACTGGAGTTTTTTCAGCTGCACCATTCTGAAACACACAGGGCCCAACTCCCAGCCAGCTGACAGAGATACTCCGTGTTATATGGCAAAAAAAAACAACAAAACAAACCAGTGTTTACTACTACAAAGGATGTCCTGAAAAGCACATTCTAAATATCTCAGGATGGAAAACAAACAGCCTCAAAAATCCCAGGAAAAACACAGAAATAGCCCTGGGATGCTGTAATATGCCAGCTAGATTTTCTGATAGTCCCCTTGATGACTGGACTCAGAGTCAGGTGGCAGCAACCCTGGTTTTAGTGAGCCAGCTCTGAGCAGGATCCATCGACCATGTGCATTTCCTTCAGCAGCAGCAGCGAGTGAATGCACAGCTGGATGCCTGCATATGCAAATATCAGTTTCTACATGCACACAGCCCAGAAATGACTTTGGAGCCCCCTTTTCACTCTCCTCCTGCTGCCTCCCCCCCAGGTTTTGCCAGACAGAGCCATGCAAAATATTTCTCCAGGCAGCAACAGCATCTTGAGGGGTCACCCCTGACTTTCCAGCATCTTCTGGCGGTCCCCAGTGCCGGCATCGCTCTCCCTGGAGATGCCACCTAGCAACCTGGGCAGCAGCCACCCCACGTTTGAGACACCCACACGCCTCAGGGAGAAGGGAAAAGGGAAGTGTTTATTGTCTCTGGTGGAGCGGGGTGGCAGCAGATCCAAGCCTTGTGTCTGCTCTTCATGCGTGACTGGCATGAGTCCCACCGCTAAGTCCTTGGCTGCCGGCCAAGCTCCAAGTGGCAGGCACCTGTCCCTGCTGGGAGACCTGGAGACCCCGACCTGCCCTAACGGTTAGTTCTTTTCTAACATCACGTCTACTCGAATTTACCTCAGGATTTCCCCCCTCTGGGTGCCAGGGAACCAGGGTGATGCCAACTGCTTCACCACGGATAAAGCGAGGAGCGTTCCCGAGCTGCACCCGGGCACCCTTGAAGCATTCAAGCTGTACTCTCCTTGCTGGAACAGATGGGACCCATCAAGGTGTTAGCATCCTCCACCACATCAGCAAAATACCCCAGCACTGGGACAAAGTCAGGAGAGCAAAAAGAAAACCCCAGCCGGGGTCCTTCTCTTGACTGTCCTTAAAATGCAGCTGGAGGCATCTGCTGAGGCTCAGGTGCTCCCACAGGGGGTGGGAATGGGCCAAAGATTCTTCCCCCACCACATCCTTCACACAAGGACATTGGCTGTGGACCCAGGGAGTCCCAGAGCTCTGGGTTGGGTTTTGGTTCACTTTCTTTGGGAATTCTCTTTCCTCTTCTGCCTGTGGCAGCACCTCACACGTACACATCCAAACCTTTCTCAACTGACCCTGCTGGAAAGGAGGACAAGGGACTGCATTTCCCAGGAGAGAAAGCAGAATGCAGCCAGGAAGGGTTTTTTTCAGGAAGTTTAGGACAGAGGTAGGACTAGGACACAGATGTCCTTTTTCTGCAGCCTCTTTCTTACATAAAACTCCCCTTTCTCCAGCGTTACAAATGCAAGTGGAAGTATTTCCTAAGCGTGGAGAATCTTTGAGTGATCTTCCATTATTTCAGCTTCCTTTATAGCCTCTTGTCCCAGTATAGGCACATTCCATTTATCCTTCTGGAGAAAAAGAGCAGAAGCTTTTTCTTTCTGACAAATGATCTGCATTGGGAAGTGGTAAGTTCTGTGCACCTCAGCCTCAGTTTTAATGACATGAAGCTCATCAGATAATGGCAAATGGCATGGAAGAGACTTCATCTATATCCTGTTGGCCTCTCCAGTAAAAATGGAGTAAAAATTCCTGCTCTGGGAGGAGGAAAAGAGGGTGGATGAAGGTGAAGCATCCCAGCTTTACCTCCTGATGCCAGGCACTCAGTGGCTCAGCAACCACCTTTCTCCTCAAGCATGGTCTGTAGATTTCTTCTGCTTCTTCTGTCTTCCCCTGACTGCAGGTCTTCATGGCTCAAGTTTTCCTCTGCAAGGGGGGATACAGTCCCTAGAGGCTGGATTCTTCATCTCAGCAGGCTCCACTGGAAAAGAAATAACAGGAGGAAAACAAAAGATCCAAATCCTCTGTCTTAGGAATCAATGCTCATTTTTGTGCTGAGGTTCAAAGTGGTGCAGAAGGCAGCATAACCAAGGCTGGGGTATAGAAAGGACTGAGCAAAAAGTGCTTTGTGCTAGAACCACAACACCAAGACTGAAGTCAGTATATTCTCAGGCCTGCTCATCTGGAAAAACAGGCTAAAAAACAGCCTGGCAGCAGCCAGATGAAGGCAAAGCCATCATTTAGGGCAGTGGCAACTCGTTAACCTAAATGACCTGCATCTCTGGTGAGCACTGACCCAAGGACTTGTGAATTTACCTCCACTGCCCAATAAACTGTCACTGCCCAGCTTCTCTAATTAAAATAGTCCTGGATTTGCAGGACCTACCCAGAGAATAAACTGGAATTTATCAGATTAGCTAAGCCAGATCATTCAGAGAGCATACAGCCTGGCCAACAGCCTACTTTGGACCAGATTAACCAGCTAAAATAATTGGGGATTTTTGCAAAGTCTGCCCCTAAAGACTGGCATTAAAGAAATGCACCAAAGACTGAGCATATACTGCAGCCCATTTCTTTTTACCCTGTTTAGTTCTTAGCTTGATGTTCTTCAGCAATTGCTGGAAATCAGCTTTTTATCTTTCACTAACCAGTGGAAAGAAAAAAAAATCCTCTCTCTGCAGCTCTTTCAGGTGAGCTGTGTCAGTGGGGGCTGGTGGGTCTCTGAGAGGGCAGGGAGGCCCTTTCATATTCATATTTCATATATACCTGCAACAAAACCCTGTCCCCCTTATTCCTCCTCTCCAGACCCTGCATTGTCAGCGTTGTGTATTGAGGAATGATGAGTGAGGAGTTTGTAGGCAGAGCTACATCTTGTCCTGATCCACTCAGATGTCCTTGCTGGAAAAGGATGAGGAGGTAGGAAAGTCTTGCAGCCTGGAAAGGATGGAGCCCAGCTGGCAGCAGAATGCCCTGGAGGCTACGTGTGAAATGGGGACCTTTTCCTTGGTCTGCTAAAGGGAAATGTGGAGCAGTGGTGCATCCTTCCACCTGCTCTCACTGAGGGCAGAGACATCCTGGCAGATGTTTCTTTGGAGCAAGATGGGCTTCATGGCACTCAGGTTTTGTTCCCAGAGCCAAAGGACTGCAGCCACGGGGAGGAACAGGAGGAGGAACAGAGCCAGGAGACACCTGAGAGCTGGATATTCTCTTCTTCTCTGTTCTTACCCTCCCTCAGCAGCTCCTGCCCAAGCCAAACAGACAGCAGAGCCACGGGCATCTTGTTCCCTGCTGGGGGTGCCACCACCCACTTGGCTTGTGCCTGGAGAAGGTCTTGGCCATTCCCAGTGCTGCTTTAAACCTGGAGACAGCCACAGCAGAAGGGAATCAAGCCTGGAGTCTTTTAAGACATTTCTGGGGGGGGATCTGCTTTTCAGTGTCACTGGTTTCAGCCTTTTCCTTTCCTTTTCCTCATAAATGTGCTTGGTTTTTACTACACAGAGCCATATTTAACAAAATGTGTAAAACATCCTAAAAACAGGAATCCTGGGACCTTATCTGTGAGCTGTACCAGCATTTACTCACCTCCATTCTCCTTATCATGGATCTGTCTGAACACAGCCAAGAGGGGACCAGAAAACAGCAGCTAAGAAGTGGGGACACAAGATGATGCTGTCCTGAGCCAGTGCTGGTCTGGAGTCCACATCCCTGAACAGCAAGGCAATAAAAAGAAGGGTAAGTCATTAAAGGACAGAAAAAGGCTTTTCCCCCCTAGTTTTGGCTATGTCAAGGACATTAGGAGGTTTTCTGGTTTGTTATAAACTGGAAAGAGGAAAAAAAAAAAAACAAAACACTCAGGCTTTTCATACAAAAGAACCACAGCTCCATCAGAGGACTTCTCTGCCTGTCCTGTAACTCACTCCTTCTTCACCTGCTGCTCTGCTTTCTAGGAGTTGGAATTTCTTCAGAAAAAAACCCAAAACCCAAAACAACCAAGAAAAAGCTCTCACCTCTCTCTCCAGATGAAAAGAAATTTCTCTTTCTCTTTCTATCTTTTTTCTAATTTTTCTTTCTTTTTTCTAATTTTTCCTTCCTTCCTTCCTTCCTTTCTCTTTCTCTTTTCTTTCTTTCTTTCTTTCTTTCTTTCTTTCTTTCTTTCTTTCTTTCTTTCTTTCTTTCTTTCTTTCTTTCTTTCTTTCTTTCTTTCTTTCTTTCTTTCTTTCTTTCTTTCTTTCTTTCTTTCTTTCTTTCTTCTTTCTTCCTTCCTTCCTTCCTTCCTTCCTTCCTTCCTTCCTTCCTTCCTTCCTTCCTTCCTTCCTTCCTTCCTTCCTTCCTTCCTTCCTTCCTTCCTTCCTTCCTTCCTTCCTTCCTTCCTTCCTTCCTTCCTTCCTTCCTTCCTTCCTTCCTTCCTTCCTTCCTTCCTTCCTTCCTTCTTCCTTTCTTTCCTTCTTTCCTTCTTTCTTTTTCTTTCCCACACCCCAACAGAGCTGAAAGCACCAGACTGATCTCAGCCATGGCATTTGCAAAACCCAGCCCCTTCCTGCACAACCTCTCTCCTTTCCACCACAATTCCCTCCTTCCAGGCTAAAGTAAGGGAATCTCTTGCTTGCTGCTGGTGAGTGGATGTGACCCCAGGATTTCCACCAGGCAAGCAAACCAAATGCTACCTGACCTGCAGATGAAGCTTTCCATACCCCAAACCAGGGCATGCATCTGCTTTTTGGGCAGAGGGACAGGTGCCACAGCAGGGGAGAACAGCTCAGCCCCAGCCCCACTTCAGCCTTGGCTCCCACAACCTGGCTCCTGAATTTCCACATGTGAAATTTCTAAAGTGATGTAAAAAGGGAGCTCCAGCTACTTGAACCACAGCACAACCCAGTACAGACCCCAGCAGTAAAGTGCTTTTCCTGGTGTGCTGAGGGTTTTTGCTACAGCATCCAGGGCTGAACCTGGAATTGTTTTTTTTCCCTAAGTTAACATTTCATCCTCTTTTCTAGGAGCCCTGACCTAAGGCACCCAACAGGGGATATTATATAACAATGGAGATTGTGTGTGTGTGTTTGATGTAAAAACACTTAATCTCACAGCTGCCTCCTCCCTCATACACACACACACCCTGGGCAAAATTTTCCTTCCATCTCCCATTAAAAAAAACCTGGGATCTGATCATTTCCCAGGGCTGGCAGAAGAAGCACCAAGGAGGCAATCATAGAATCATAGAATCATAGAATTGGCTGGGTTGGAAGGGACCTCAGAGATCATCAAGTCCAACCCTTGATCAACTACCGCCACAGTCACTAGACTATGGCACCGAGTGCCATATCAAGTCCCTTTTTAAATGTCTCCAGGGACGAGGAGTCCACCACCTCCCCAGGCAGCCCGTTCCAATGTCTGATCACCCTTTCCGTGAAAAAATTCTTTCTAATAGCCAATCTGAACTTCCCCCGGCACAATTTAAGACCCTGCCCTCTTGTCTTACTGAGAGTTGCCTGGGAAAAGAGCCTAACCCCCCCCTGGCTCCATCCTCCTTTCAGGGAGTTGTAGAGAGTGATGAGGTCTCCCCTGAGCCTCCTCTTCTTCAGGCTGAACAGCCCCAGCTCCCTCAGCCTCTCCTCATAGGATCTGTGTTCGAGTCCCTTCACCAGCTTGGTTGCCCTCCTTTGGACCTGTTCGAGGACCTCAATATCCTTCTTGAACTGAGGGGCCCAGAACTGGACACAGTACTCAAGGTGTGGCCTTACCAGGGCTGAGTATAGGGGCAGAATCACCTCCTTGGACCTGCTGGTCACACTGTTCCTGATCCAGGCCAGGATGCCATTGGCCTTCTTGGCCACCTGGGCACACTGCTGGCTCCTGTTCAGCTTCCTGTCAATCCAGACTCCCAGGTCCCTTTCTGCCACTCTGTGCCCAGCCTGGAGCTCCCCATGGGGTTGTTGTGGCCAAAGTGCAGGACCCGGCACTTGGCCGTGTTGAACCTCATCCCATTGGAGTCAGCCCATCTCTCCAGTCTGTCCAGGTCCCTCTGCAGAGCCCTCCTGCCTTCCAGCTGAAAATGTTTGCTCAGACCTATTTTAGGGCGTCTGTGTACGTGTGAGTGTTTGGCAGAAGCAGTGTTTGCAAGGAACAGATAAAACTTTTCTGTTCAGGAACCACTGAGAGCCAGGAATTGCTGCCTGCCAGCAAATCTCTGCTTACCAAGGGAGATCAAGTCCTTTTTAGCCAGGTAGAGGGGCTGGAGAGAGAATTGTAGAGAGTTTCCTTGTTAGGCTATAAATTCAATAGTTGTTTAGCAATTACTCTAAGACAATAAATCTCTGTGTTTGAACCCACTTCAAGATAAAATCCAAACTTGGTTTGCTCTGCTGCAGCACAGATGCTTATGCATCCTGGAAGCTACAAAACCCAGGAATATTTTATTCACATCACACTCCAAGGAGCTCACTGACTGGAATTCAATAGAAACTGTTCTCTGTGTGAAAGTAATTTCAGAAAGTAATCTAGTTTATGGAAATGAAAGGCATCAAAACACAAAAAAACACTGTTTCTGTACAAGTGCTTTGCTTCAAATATTTGACATGGAAATTTGTCTAATCCCTCCGGGGCACACGGGTTTCACGAGTGTTAACATCTTCTGAAATGAATTTCACAAATGTTTATTTGGAATACCAGGCACACAAATAATTTAGGATATCAAGGCATCTTGTTGAATCAGTCTTAATGATACAGATCTCAGATGGCTAAGAAGGTTAAAAGGTATGAATTTTAATTGGGGGGGGGGGTGGAAGATGTCATTTTCAATCATAGCACTGCACTGCCAAAGCTATCACTTTCCAATTCCAACCCTGCTACCAGACTCCCTCTGTTACTTAAAGACCAAAATGAAACATTTTTCACATTTTATTTGTGTGCTGGGCATGGATTAAATACAGAGTTTTGCTCCCTCTCTTGGTTTATACAGGACCCCATCACTGTTGTGTTGCAACACTTCTCAAGCAATAAAGAGGTTGAGTTCTCCAGACAGATTGTGGCATTTTGTCAATCCAGTTTTAGAAAAAGTTAAATAATTAAAGGCAAACAGTGGCAAGGCCACGTACAGCACAAATTGTTGCTAAAACTCTGGTCAAAAATCAGATTTTATGGCTGCTTTCTCTCTTTCCTTCTCCCACAGTGGGCCCTCCTTACAATGTGGTATAAATCAGAAGTGAAATTCTTTCACCAATTAAAATATAGCTTTTAATCAATAAATCCAAATTTACTCTTGGCTTTGGATAATGTGTTGGGCAAGCATGAGAAGCAAAACTAACTGGGGACCTGTAAAGAGATCTTTGTCCATGCAGTGTGGCAAAGGAGCAAGGATCCACTGGGAAAAGATATCGTGTGATTGGGTAATTAAAAATTATCATAAGCCATAGGCAGTAGGAAGTCAAATTAAGCCTGCCAAGGCAGCATGAGAGCTCCTCAGCTACTGAGGGCTCAGTATTGCAACTTCATTTTAAGTTGGTAACCTAGATTTGTCATCAGCCATATTGAATCTGAGATACTGGGGTTTTCCCCTAAAAAAAAACAAAATTAAAAAACCCAAACAAAACAAAACAAACTTGGGAGGGAAAACTGAAGAGCAGTTTGTTCACATGGAACAAAGTGGTTGGGCTCTTTGGAGCCTCACTCCTTGGCTAACCTGAGATGTGCCATGTTCTGGGGGAAAAAAAAAAATAAAATTGTCCTTCTCCCATTCAAGTGCCTTGGGCCAGAACAGGCACTGTGCAGACCAGGCCTTCAGAGAAACAAAGCAGCCAAATTTCAAGAAATCTCTAAAGAACATGCACACTACTGATAACTTGGCCAAACATGGGTGGATTTCAAGAAGGGTGTGAAAAGCACTTTGGTCACAGGCAGCCTACAGCCAATTTCCTTCAAACTCCCAAGCGTGATGATAAAAGCTCAGCAAATGGCTCAGAGATTTTATATATATTTTTTTTTTTTCTTTTTACAAGCAAATTTCATTCCAAGAAATGGTCATTGTTTGCTTTGAAATGTCTCTTGTCAGCAGCAGGAGCAAAATGAGCAGGAGGCAACCATCCAACCCACACAAGTCTGAACCACTGGAAGAAAAAAAACAACCCACACTGTTCTTCACATGAAAGATGCTCTGCTACAGCCTGAACCTTCAGGTCTACCTACACCCAGAGTGACTGATTTCAAACACCTTTTTCTTTACTGGGCTTCATGACCTTAACTAATAGCAACCATTCTGAGTCAGGCCATCAGATCAATGATTTTGGCCACTATTTAGAACAAGAAGAGAATAAATGTGTGAGTTTGTTTCCTGAGAATAAACTCTCCAGATCTCTGGCAATCTGTGCTTTTGGGATTTATGGGCATATTGGCCATAAACAAGTGGGGCTGAAAGGGAGGCACGAATGTGTCTAAAGCATCCCTGGGAGATGCTGCACAGAACCCCTGATGAAAGGAGAAGCCACGAGCCTCTGGGGCTGGCTCAGCACCTTCAGAAGGAGGGAGTGTTTCCCACCTTTAAGAAACTCCCATTATAGAGGACTGAGAGGGGTCACAAAATTCTCTTTTTCCTTTCTGCCCTCAGTTTTCCATCTGTCTCCATGCTGAGGGGATGCTGCAGAGTGATGCTGCAGGTCTCCTCTCCATGGTGTGTGAGCACACACTCCTCACTGCCAGCCCTGAAACTCCCCCCTGATTAAGGCAGGCTGGGAGGAACACAAAGCCCTCTGTCTTGCTTGAGTCTCCCCTGTGAATAGGCAGAACAAATGATAAGCACAAAAAGCAAGGGGAAATGTTGTCCCAATGGGGCATCAGTTTCCTTCATGGGAAAGGTCTTTCTTTCCTCTCTGCCCTGCTTGGATGGGAATGAACCTGCTTCCTGACATCAGCTCCATCCATCTCTTCACTCACATCCATGTTTTTTCCCCACTTCCATCACACATACATCCTCCCTTCCAGCCTTCCAACACACACAGGCTGTATGGGGCCATGAACATCATGGTGGTTGGGCTGGATTCCTCAACTCTTCCTTTAGCAGAGCCATGGCAAAAGTATCCCTTGGAAGGAAAGCATCAGCAGGAGATCTCCAGGAGATTTTCTGAGAAATTCTTGTGAGTTGTGATCACGGAGTCCCAAAATGGTTGGGTTGGGAGGGACCTTAAAGATCATGTAATCCCAATCCCTCTGCCATGGGCAGGGACACCTCCCACCCGCCCAGGTTGCTTCAAGCCCCATTTAACCTGACCTTGAACATTTCCATGGATGAGGTATCAACAGCATCCCTGGACAACCTGAGCCAGTGTCTCACCACCCTCAGAGTGAAGAATTTCTTCCTAATGTCTAACATAAATCTCCCCTCTTCCACTTTAAAGCTATTTCCCCTTGTCCCATCACTACATGCCCTTAGAAAAAGTCACTTTTTATGTCTTTTCTGTGCTAGAAATCTTTCCTTTTCCTAACAGCCAAGCAGGGGAGAAGAGGAGGGTTTGGGTAGTACCCACCACAAAGCTGCTGTGCTGGAGAACAAGCTCCAGTTGCAGGTTGGAGGGAGAAAAAGACTTCCTTAGCTGGAATTGTGATGGCAAAGTGGGTCCCCTGAAATAAAATGACTTTGCTGTCCCCCCCTTAGGGACGTGGCTCACCTGGTGCTGGCTTTCAGTCATGCTTGGCTGCATTTGCACATGGATGATGGGTTCTAAAGACATCTAAAGCTTTAGTGTGTAAAGGGGTCCCAAAGGCAAAGCAGAGCTGATGCTGGATGCAAAGTGAGGCAGAGGGTCCCTGATTCTGGAGTGGCTGCCAACAATATGTTGTTGTGCTTGGGCTGGGGAGCATCCTTTTTGTTCCCAAGACTGTGCTTGTGAACATGCAGGGAGAAAATATCTCAGGACAGGGTCTTGGGGAGGGTTTCACCATTTCAGGGATGTGTTGAAGCCCAGGTTTTCATCACACACAGACAGTGGCACCATTTCAAAGGTCAGCTCCATTTTGTTCAGGTCCCCAGTAAGCTGCAGCAGCATCTGCTTCAGCATCTCTGGGTTTAACTGGGGTGCTGGGAACTGCTCAAACCAAACCCATGGGTACAGAAGAGTTCCTTCTGTGACCTCCTTTTCAACAAACCCATTTAGTGGAATCTGGATACTGAAAGCTGACACAGTGCTCACTGGTTCAGAAGGTCTGCTCAAGTAATAGTAGTAGTATAATGTGTGATTTAAGTGATTATGTCTTCTACTGATGGCTGGGTGTGCAATACACTGATTTTATAGATAGCTCAGGAACGGAGAAAACAGCTCAGAAATCTTTCTGGCTCAGGTTATATATGAACTGCATATAGCATATTATAGGATAAATGCCTCTGGGAAAACTGAGAGACTTCTGGAAGCAAAATATCTGCAAGATGCCACAGCTGAGAAGCTGACAGGCACAGGGAAAAGAAACAAGCAGCAGAAAATGAACCTCTGTGTGGGATCTTTTGGATTCCCAAATCCAAACTCCTGGCTGCAGCCATATGGTACTCAACTCAAGTTTCCAGATGTCAGTTTACTTTACAGAAAGTGGGATAAAGGCAACTATTGGACTGGCTACTTCAAATATAAAATCTGAAATGCTGGAAGTGCTAAAAATGGTCTCTTGCAACCCGTGTGGTGTTACATTAGAGAGCACAGTTCAATGGGGGAGGGCTCAGATGAACACCTTCCAGGTGTCTATCAAGGACAGGAAAGAAGTGAAGAACACCAAGAGGTAAAAACAGAAGATTTGATTATACCAAAGCCACTACCTTTCAGTTCATGGGCAGAACCTGACAACACTTCCAGGGTCCCCATTATCCAGCTGGGCTCACACTTCATCTGCACTCACCAGTGAATGCCAAAGGCCTGAAAAGCAATGGAAATTGCCATGGTCATCAAAACATGACAGCAGCTCCAGGACTTTCTTGGAAAAGCACCTCCAGCACCAAATGGGAAGCTATAACATCCTAAAGCCCATTTGAGGACAAGAAGGGCCCTCTTTAATCACCAAGCCCTTCCCATCACATTCCCCGGCAACCAAGTCACACAATCCCATTTCACAGCCTTGAACGAGCAGCAGCTTCAAATGAGTTGGAGCATTTGCCCCGAGGCCAACCCCAAATCTCTGTTGTCTGAGAGCCTCAAACTCCCTTCTGATATCCAGCCTGAATATATTCTTCATCAGTTCATGTCTCTCTGTATTTGCAGCATCATGGTCCATTAAAGCCAGGCAGCCTCACCCCTCTCCCAGTCCTTCTACAGCCACATCCCCTCCTGCACCCAAGGCTGGATAAATCATCCTGGCTGTGCCCATCTCCTCTCTTCATTCCTGCCTCAAGTTCAAAACAATCCCCTCTTTCTGGCCCTCTCTGATGTCTCAAAACCAAGCAGGGAGCTGTCAGAGGGCAAGCAGCCAAACTACACAGTGAGAATTGAGCTGATCCTCAGGGGTTCATCCTCGGGACAAGAGAAAAACAAGACCCCCAAAATTCAGGGATTTGAGTTAAGAAGGAGACCAGCTATGACCAAATTCCTTCCTTTCACTGCTGCTTGATGTACTTTTTGGTGGAATTTTCAAACCCATTGCTGTTGGTTTGATTACACTCGTTTCAATCAGTATTTATCTGAATTTGAACAAGGGTTGTTGTCAGTGGGAAGGACAGATCACATCTCCAGGTTGTCATCTTGCTCACAGAAAATTAAGTTTCAAAAAGCTACAATCAGCATCAAGTGGATTGCTCAGGAAATCATCTTCGGTCCAAAATGTAATCATCTATATTGGAGATGATGTTTGTTTGTTGCAAAGAAAATAAAAATGGAGTTTTTTGTCTATAAAAAGACTACTTTTCCTGGCATTTATAAATATTAATATGGAATGCTAGTGTAGAACAATACATAACAATAATGAGAATCACCAAATCCCATCATTTTTGACATTGTCATATCAACAGCTTAAGGATTAGCAGGTGAACTTTAAACATATTGCTTCCCAATAATAATAATAATAACAGTACTGATAATAACATCAGGATGAAAAAAAAAAAAAAAAAAAAAGACCCAACAACCCCTTGCTGCATTGTATATTCTTGATGGCTTTCTTCTTCTCATAGCATTTACAGGATCATTGCTTTGAACATTTGGATGATATGCTTAAAAAATTAACCTGGAGAAGGAGGAGGTCTCCTTATCACTTCCCATTCTTGCCAAGCTTTGCTTTGCCTCATCTTTGTTTCCCACTCACCCCTGACATTGACAGAGTCAAAGGCCTATCAACTAATACCCTAATTTCAGGAGGATTTTGTATATGCATCTATCTAGGAGCTTCTGCAAGTGTTTTGTGCCTGGGTGTAAGTATATGCATAAAATGAAGCAGTGTTTGGAAAGATAAAGTTGCACCAGGTGTCAGTTTTCACACCTCTCCCTGAATACACATGGTAAAAAAAAAAAAAAAACAACAAAAACCATGCCACAATTTCATTGAAAATCCAAGCTATTGAGATCTAATCACTGCTTAAGCTGTGGCTTTATTCAAATCTGGATCACCAATAGGGCTCAGGATGTAAATGAAGTGCAAAGAGAAATAAAGCAAAAAAAATAAATTCTATGATAGCCCTTTCCTTCAGCCATTTGATTCCCAAGTCCTTATCAGTCAATTAATGCAGACTAAAACTTTAGTGGCAGCCTCAGCCTAACAGCCCTAATAGCTGGAGCAAGTCCCCAGCATTAGCCAAACAAAACACACTTTCAGCAGCCTTAATATGAGACTGAAAAAAGGTCAAAATAGACAGGCTTTACAGAATAAATCCTGAAGATCCATTCTAATTTCCACTCAAGGATCTTTTAAGCAGTTCTTGGATGCTCTTTATGGTACTTTGATCCAAGCATAGTTTCATTAAAACTTTGTGGCTGGGTATTTTTAAACCTGATAGCTTCACTAAACTAGTTCTCAAAATGTTAGCTAAGCTGCTATGCATAAAACTACTTTACTGTCATGGTGCCTTCTAATATCACCTAAGTACAGGCTGTTGCAATTCTGAAAATGAACCTTTTTCTGCATTCACTGGATCCCAGCTTGGGAATTTTCCCTTTCACCCTTGAAGGCTGTCTCACAGTATAAAAGGAAGGTGCTGCCTTACCCTCCATCCTCTCCCCCTCCTTGAAACCTAAAACTAAAATTAGCTGCTGTCCCTCATTTGTTCTGGAAGCACGTTACACAGTACTTTTATCCACTGTGGTTTCCAATTGCAGGATTAACACTGGATGCTAAAAAAAAAAAAAAATAAAATAAAAACACAACAAAACAACCTGGAAAAAAAATAACGTTAAATGGCAGTTTAAAATCCAGTTTAATGATAGCAGCATAAATTCCCTAAAGAGCCAGGAAAACAAATGTTACTTCCCACCTTCATAACGTGGCATGTTAATAAATCTGATTTAACTGCCACAGATAAAAGAAAAAAAAACCAAAACTCTGTCTCCAGAGATTGCTCTCTGCTCCTCTGAACATGAGGATGGCTGAAAGGGCAGGTGACAATTTTCTTCCTTTTGCCTGGTGCTCACAAAAGCCTGGATTTCTTGAGGAGCTTTTGGGGTGAGTTTGCACGAGAGTAGTTAAAAGAATGACAGAAAGATGGCTAAAGGAGAGGCCGGGCTGAGCTTTTGAGGGAAAATACCAACAAAGGATTATTTCAAAAAAATAATAAGAAAAGCAAAGAGATGGGGATCACCCGGGCAGACTGTCCTGCCCTGCTCCAAACTGAGCCAAGGGCCAAACTCCCACTAACTTTCAAAGGAACCATTTAGCCAATGCTGAGAATAAAACTTGCAAGGCAGCCTAAAAAACTCCTCTGGGCTGTTAGGAGGGAGATTGCTTCCACCTGTGGACATCTAAGGCCAAAACAGAAGCTTAGTTGTATAATCATACATGGAATTATAACTGTTGTTGTCTGCATAGTTGTTCCCTGTCCCACATGGCTCCAGAACAGGTGAAATGGACCTGATACTGGTTGTACTGGTAGAGACTCATCCCGGGGAGTCTCTAGGGTGGCCCCATCCAGGATCTCCCCCTTCATAGAATCATAGAATTGGCTGGGTTGGAAGGGACCTCAGAGATCATCAAGTCCAACCCTTGATCCACTCCCACTGCAGTTCCCAGCCCATGGCACTCAGTGCCACATCCAGGCTCTTTGGAAAGATCTCCAGACACGGAGAATCCACTACTTCCCTGGGCAGCCCATTCCAATGGCTGATCACCCTCTCCAGAAAGAAATTCTTTCTCATCTCCAACCTAAACCTCCCCTGGCACAACTTGAGACCCTGCCCTCTTGTCTTGCTGAGAGTTGCCTGGGAAAAGAGCCCAACCCCCCCCTGGCTCCAACCTCCTTTCAGGGAGTTGGAGAGAGTGATGAGGTCTCCCCTGAGCCTCCTCTTCTCCAGCCTCAACACCCCCAGCTCCCTCAGCCTCTCCTCATAGGATCTGTGCATCCTCACCTCCAGCCCCAACACCACTGACAGAAGTGTGCATGGAACCCTTCAGCACCCAAAACCTCACGAGATATCCATAGGCTGGAGAAAAACCACATCTCATCATGTCCCACCACATCTCATCAACCACATCTTGGGCAAGGATTGCTTTTGACTATGTTATGGGAAAAGCCACCAAATCTTTGCTCTTTATTTCTCTTGGATGGTCAATAAAAAAAAAATAATAATAAAAAAACCCCAACCTAACACCTGTGTATTACCAGTTTTGTAAGCAGGCACTGCCTGGTGGGTTGGGATGAGGCTTTTCCACTCCTCCTGGGTCTCCATCACCTGGCAGAAATGGTTTGGTTGTTTTCACTCCTTCACACACCTCGGATGGGTCAGCAGAAAATCCTGTCAACTGAACCTCTGACAAAAGCATCCTGATGTCAGGTATAAAGAATGCCACCTACAGCTTAATGTCTGAAAAAAAAAACAAAAAAAAAACCAACCAAAAACCTCTGACTTCAGGCAAACAATGAACCTTTTTGTCTTCTTAATGCCCAGTATGCAATCGAGTGGAAATGCTACTTCCAGCCTTAATCTACAAATGAAATTAAAGTTGTTGAAAGACACACGATAAACCAGGATCCTTTGTTTCTTACAGGAGAAGGGGAAAAATTGAAACCACTAAATATTTTAGCAGATTTACTAAATTTCCAATTAAATCTGGAATTATGGCAGAGCCTGTATCTCCCTCTCACTCCACCACACACATTTGCTGTTTGAATAAAGTAGGTTAGACACAGCTCTCCCTCCACCCACCCTCCCAAGAGCAGGAATATTAATGAAGCAGATCCCAGATGCTGGGGCATCCCTGGGTATGGAAAGGGATGGTTGAGAGGGGAACAGCCCTGGTTATCCAGAGGGATATGCTAGGCAAGAGCACCCTCTGCCCGCTGGCAGGAAGGTCTGGCTCTATTAACATGCCCCCCCATCCCTCCCCCTTCTTCCCTTTGCTTGAGGAAAGGTCATGGGAAGCAGCTTACACAAGCCAGATGAGGTGGAGACCAAATCAGGACCAAGATTATATGTCAGGGACTTAAAGGCAGGAGCAGAAGAACAGTGTGCAGTGCTGGTGCATGGTTTGTTTTATTTTTTCCCAGCCTTTCCTCTCATCCTGCTGAGTGCTGGTTATGTCAGCATAAGGATAAAAGGTGTCCCCTTACTCCATCATTTCCAGTGCATGTGGCCAAGTTGGCCCAGACTTGGTTAAAAAGGTATGAGAGACATGGATGTATTTATGGCTCTTCCAATCTGGTTCACTCTCATTCAAAAAAAAAAAGGGATGTAGTGGTTGGTCCTCATGGGGGACACCACCTCACTGTCCCCTCATCTGCTGGGGGGAAAGTGGAGGTTCCTCCCTTACCACAGGGCAAAAACCAAGGTAGTGGAACAGACCTGCAGGGAATTGCTGACCCTCAAGCCTAGGCAAAAAAAAAAAAAAGGTGACTATGGCTGTGGCTGTAAGAAGAGGGTCAGGTCTGTTCTGGGTCAGGTTTTGGGGCCAGGTACTGTGCTGTGTCACCTCCAGTGCTTTGGAAATGAGGTGAGGGAAGAAGCACAGAGCAATCCTCCCCAGCCACATCCCTCTGCTCCAGCAATTAGTCCTTTAGGGATGCCTTGAGCTAAACTTTTGCATGCTCATTTAAGACCATTTAAGACCAGTGTTAGGGCTCAATGTCATTTTGGGCATCTCTGGAGACCCAGAGGCGAGGGACAGTCCCCAGGAGCAGTGACTGCAGTGAGTAAGAGGAGCTGCAGGAGCTGGGTATCACTCAGAGGAACAAGGCTCTGCTCCATGCCTGCATCCTTGGGAATCCCTTTCCACCTCCAGGGGTAGCTGATGAATTGTTGATGGAAAGCAGTGTGTGATTTTGGGAGATGTTTCCTGTTGCTCAGGTGAAACCTGAGCTCCAGAAGGAACCCGAGGAGCATTTACACCCCCACTCCTGAGTTACTCCTCTGTTTCTCAGCCACCAGGATGAGCCAGGACACCTCTCAACACACCAAGCCTTCCTCAGAAGGACCAGGAGACAGTGGCCTGGAGTAAGAGGTCCTCACAAAAATTGCCTCATCACTGACCACAGATCACTTCTCTTTCTTGACTTGGCCTCCCTGGAGGATGCTCTCCTTCCCACTCCACCATCTGCCTTGGCCTTGCAGTGCTCAGGACAGATCCTCTCCTCTTTCCTCTACACATGGCCACCAGCTTGCCCAGCAGAAGGTGGTTTCTTGGTGCCACCAAAACAAAATAACAGAGAGGGAGATTCTTTTTTTGCCTTGTGTAGCAGCCAAGCCCACACAAAGCTCACACAAGGCAACAGCACAGAGCAGTTGACAACAAAGCCCCAGAAACCAGCAATTGCACTGATTTTTCTCCTCTTAAAAAGAGCTCAGTTTGTCCACTGCAACTTATTCCTGCTGTCTCAACTCATATTTTTTCTTCCAGGCAGCTGCCAATTGATGCTGCACGTTGGCTTTGAGTGGAACACTCCAGATCCCCACACCTCAGCTGGCAACCTGGGCAACCTCCAGCTCTGACTATCCACCCAACCTCCCCAGGATGGTGGCCTGGAGATGGGATTCATCACCCCATGTTGTCCCAGCAGGGATGCAGCCTCCTCACCTTCCAGGAGAAGCTTTCCTGGGCTGCAAAGAGGATGCTGCAAAGGGAGGATTGGAGAGGTGCATCCATACCTTGCTGCTCCCAACCTGGAGACCCAGTCAGGAAGCATCAGGAAACCTGCAGAGATGTAAAGTTGCTGTTTGAAGGTTGTGATGAACTTCAAGAGTCACCTGGACATGACTGGAAGCCACAGAAATGTTTAGGAGCAACTCAAACAGTTCAGGGCAGGATGGGGGCAGCAGTGACAGCTTGGAGACAAAGCTTGGTACCAAAATCCTCATCCTCTCCACCATCTCCTAAAAAGATGCTTGCGACCCTGGAGAAGACCATGAGGCAAATGAAGTTTTATTCTTCCTATATTTTTTATATTTATCTGTAAGAGCAAACTGGGAAAAACATCTCCCTGCCCCTACGAGGACCTCAAATTTTGGTTGCAGTACAGATAAAGATATTTTGAATAGCCACGAGTTAAATCAAAAATAGTCCTGAGACACTTCTGCTGTTTACAGGTTGATTTTGGGACATTTCAGTCAAAAGAAAAGCATTAGAAAGGTACCAAAAAATATTTTTAAAAAAGGCAAGCAAACAGGTAATTATTATGATTTTATATTTTCATAATTAAGGTCTGAAATTAGTGTGGGGTTTTACTTAAACAAAATGTATAGCTTCTCACTTTGAACACAGAAGGTTTCCATTTTAAAATGGACTTAGGAAAAAAGGCTGTGAAACCCAAAGGCACAAATAATCCTCCAAATGAGGCCAACCATTTCACTGCTGGCTGAATGGAGCATCACAAGGAAATGTTTCTGGAGCAGACAAAAAATACTGCCATAGTCTAATCAAAACTGTCCTCCAAACCCAGTAATTTCCAGAATTCCCAGAGGGAGAATACCATGGGAATAATGAAAATAAACCACAGCCACAACCTGACCTGGATACCTGGGTGGAAGAGGGACAACCTCAGGCAAGGGGACATTTTCTTTGGCTAATGCTGGAGAAAGAGGTGCAGAAGGAAGGTCTCTGATGGAGGATGTGGAATGGTTGCTGAGAGCACTTTGCCAGAGCCAGGGCCCCTCTTCCATCAGCTCATGAAGGGCAAACAGGCTCTTCTTACCACTGGAAGTGAACACAAAACCTCTTTGGTTCAATCTCCATGGCTTTTAACCCTCTAAAGGAGCTGTTAAAAGGCAGTGCTGCAAATTTCCAACAAACTGTATGAAACTTCCCCAAAAGGAAGGGTGAGAGCAGCCTCTCCTCCTTCTTCATCTCCAGTTTTTGGGGAGGCTTGGGTCTAATAATAGCAGACTGGAAAAAACAGCCTGCTATTTAGTTACACAACAGAATCATAGAATCCTAGAATTGGCTGGGTTGGAAGGGACCTCAGAGATCATCAAGTCCAACCCTTGATCCACTCCCACTGCAGTTCCCAGCCCATGGCACTCAGTGCCACATCCAGGCTCTTTGGAAAGATCTCCAGACACGGAGAATCCACTACTTCCCTGGGCAGCCCATTCCAATGCCTGATCACCCTCTCCAGAAAGAAATTCTTTCTCATCTCCAACCTAAACCTCCCCTGGCACAACTTGAGACCCTGCCCTCTTGTCTTGCTGAGAGTTGCCTGGGAAAAGAGCCCAACCCCCCCCTGGCTCCAACCTCCTTTCAGGGAGTTGGAGAGAGTGATGAGGTCTCCCCTGAGCCTCCTCTTCTCCAGCCTCAACACCCCCAGGTCCCTCAGCCCTTCCTCACAGGAATTCTGCTGGATCCCTTCACAGCCTCCTTGCTCTTCTCTGGACCTGCTCCAGCACCTCAATCTCCTTCCTGAGCTGAGGGGCCCAGAACTGGACACAGAACTCAAGCTGTGGCCTCACCAGGGCTGAGCACAGGGGCAGCACCCATTGCTTTCCTGTCCATGTCTTGCCTCAAGCTTGGTAGAAAACAAGGAAGGCAATTGGGGTCTGAGGGACAACCTTGCCAATCCAGCAAGGATTGGAAAACAGTTTGGGATTGCAAGAGTTCTTGGCTCTTTTCTCCTTGTAGAGATCTCCAAGTAGCCCTCAGCCCCTATGAGCCTGGACTGGGGGCTGAACCAGAGTCAAGAGAGATCTGGGACAATTTGCTCCTTCAGGTCTTGAAGGCACTGCCATGAGTTATGTGATTAAACAGCAGCACTGAGTTTGCAGAGCTGTCAATCTCATACCTTTCATCAGCACTTAACTCACAAAAAAAAAAAAAAAAAAAAAAAAAAAAAAAAAAAAAGAAAAAAAAAAGCCATACCAGCCCTTAAAAGCTTTGGAGCTGCATTTCTCCTCGTGGCTACAGCAATACTGACTTACAATATGGGCTCTAGCTGCTTTTTATGTAACTGCTGCTCTTAATCAGCTCAGTATTAGCAGCTCTAACCTGCTCTGCCTTGATTTATTTCATTTTATTTTATTTCTGAAACAAACATAGATTTACAGTCTCTCTGATTTTCCAGCTTTTCTGCCACTCCACTGAGGCGCTTTAAACATCTCATTTATCTCCCAGACGATGGGAAATTACAGCCCCCTCCTCTCCAAAACAAGCAAGCAAAAACCCCAAACAAACCTCCAGCTAAAATCTACACAGTTGGAAAGTGCTGATTTAAACAATAACCCTGAAAAAAGATAGGGAGAGATGAGAACATGAAAACAGTTTTGTTTTTGGTTTTTTTTTTCCCTTGCACAGATTGAGCTTTGAGGTTGTTTGCATCAAATGTTGACTTGTTCTAAGGCAGCATCCAGTTAGATGTTGTGAAACTGGAAGGAAGCAGCTTGAAAAATATATTTTCCAGTTGTTTGAGAAAAGCTGGACTCTTACATTTGTCCTGGCACACGTTTCCCTCTCCTTCCCTTCCTGCCCATTTCATCTGGACTTGTGCAAAGGGGGCTGGAAGCAGAGGGAATAATTTGAAGTATCAAGCTTTCCCAATGAGCTTTGGGTGGGAAGCACATGGTAACACTTTTCTTTTTTTTTTTTTTTCTGATCTGTATCATTTATGATAAAATTTCCTCCTTAACCTGTCAGATGATTTCAGGGTTCTGCATGTCCCTGACTGATGTGTTTGCTGAACACAAAGGACTGTACTTAGGAAAATCCACCCGTTTTGCACAGGATAGCAATGCTGTGCCCCAACATCCTCATCCTAATTGCACAATTCATTGAATGCAAATAATAATTTTTAAACATTTTTCTTGCCTTAAACTTCCCTTGCATCTTTTCCCCATCTACCTCCTGCCCAAAGCAATCAGAGATTCTTTATGCTACAATCTGTGAAATTGATGGGAAACTTTCTCTTCCCAGTTATTATTTTGTTACATATCACAGAATCACAGAATCACAGAATCCTAGGGGTTGGAAGGGACCTCAAAAGACCATCTAGTCCAACCCCCCCTGCCAGAGCAGGGCCACCTAGAGTACATCACATAGGAACGTGTCCAAGCGGGTTTTGAATGTCTTCAGTGAAGAAGACTCCACGACCCCCCTGGGCAGCCTGTTCCAGGGCTCTGTCACCCTTACAGGAAAAAATTTTTTTCATGCAAGTCACATATTTCCATCAATAAAAGGGACAATATTCCCCTCCCTACAGCAATCTTTTTTTTCCCCCCCTCTCTGTAACAATATATTTATTTGCCCACTGAAAACCACACAAAAACACTGCTGGAAAACCTCCACACCACAAGATGCATCACTTCCCTGTAAGCAGTCAAGGTTTGAATGTTTTTTTAATTCAAGATATCAACCACTTCCCTATACTTCAACCCAGCAATTTTTAACAAAACAGAGAGCAGGGCAAACCACAAAACTCTCCGACGTGTTGATGGGGAGAGGAAGAGTCATAAACCTAAACCCTCCATTCCAGACCACATCCCCAGATGTAAATAAGCACCCAAGCCATGTTGCTACATATTTTTTCCAGAAATAATTCCCAAGAGCCTCATCAGCTTCAGGGAAGCCTCGCACATCACTTACCCCTTGTGCCCTCTGCTGGAATAGAGCACACAAGGCAAGCACTAGGATTTTCCAATTAATTTTTGGCATCATCCCTTGGCATCCGCTCCAGGAATGCGAAGCGTGAAATTTGGAGTAGCAGGTTTAATATTTGATCCAGCCAAAAAAAATATTTTTTTGCTACAAGGACTTACCTTTGGTCGTGTTCTCCTCCCAGCTCTTTTCCCCCCCCCCCCCTCTCCTCCTCCTTCTCCTCTCCGTGTTGTTTCGTTGCCACCGAGCCTTGTTTATGGTCCAAGTGGAAAAAAAAAACATAAAATCTGCCACCAAACGCCATACGTGGCAGGAATAATTTCATGCTGTGCAAAATTTGTTTCATTTCACATCCTGTAAGAATAATTACTTAGCATAATGCCACTTAAGCTGTATTTCTAGCTGCAAACATTAAGGAAATGGTGAAAAGCTAGATCCCGGTTGAGAGGAAAAAAAAAAAAAGGGCATTTAGGGGTCAGGGAGGTTTCTTAAAACTAGTTGCTTTCTACACCAGGGAGAAAAAGAAGAATTAAAATGTTACAAATGGTGTCCTTGAATTTAAAACCACAAGAAATCCTAGTATTTCCAATGATATCTGAGGTTACTCGTGGGCTGTGGCACCTTTGGAAGACACCACCTTGATGGTGTCTCTTGATTGAGAAATGCAGGTCAGCACGCCTGGCCCATGTTTCTAATATTTCCCATCTTTTCTGTAATTAAATTTGGTTGAAGGTGAAAATTATCCCAACAGCCTTAAATAAAAGAGCAAGTGAAGAAGCTGGATCCTCCTCGTGTCGTGTCACTGACTCTCATTTTTGCATGATGGAGATTAAGACAAGGCATTGGAATGGGCTGCCCAGGGAAGTAGTGGATTCTCCGTGTCTGGAGATATTTCCAAAGAGCCTGGATGTGGCACTGAGTGCCATGGGCTGGGAACTGCAGTGGGAGTGGATCAAGGGTTGGACTTGATGATCTCTGAGGTCCCTTCCAACCCAGCCAATTCTATGATTCTATTCTATGATTCTATGATTCTATTCTAAGACTCTGCAGGTTAGGAAGGGAGTCGATGAGATGGGTGAGCTGGGTGTGTTGGGTATTAGCAGAAGTTGGGCAGAAAAATACTTTAGCACTTTGGGACAACAAAGGAGATGTGTCAAAGGAGGCTCTGACCTCCCTCTTGGCCCCAAGCGACCAAAATATCTTCTTTCATATCTAGTCAAAATTATTCATGCTTTACTCTTACCTTCTAGCAAAACCAAACTGCAGTCTTCAATCAAAAGCAAGCCCAGTATGGTCGAACTGAATCAATTCAATTAAGTTTAAGGATCAAAATTATGACTCTGAGGCTGCTGAGCCCCTGTGCCAGGTTTCCCAGAGAAGCTGTGGCTGCCCCATCCCTGGCAGTGTCTCAGCCCAGGTTGGATGGGGCTTGGAGCAACCTGGGCTGGTGGGAGGTGTCCCTGCCAGGGGATTAGAATGAGATGATCTTCAAGGTCCATCTCAACCAGTCTGTGATTCTAGATTTTTTTTTTTTAAATAATTTTCTCTATGCCAGCTTGTAATCAAGTAGCAAATTCCTAGTTTTTCTTTCCCAGCTATTGGCAAAGAGGGAGAACTTCTCTTGAGAAGTACCTTAGCCCCCTCAATTTCTTGACTACTATGAAAATGCTTATATATAACACCCAAGCTGACCTCCATCTACACCTAGGCCATCATATCTCTTCCTCACTTACCAGGATAACCCATTTTTGCTGTAGTTTAACCAACAAGGATTTATGAACTGACAACTCCTATGTCTGCTTTGGGTTTGTTCAACATGAAAAATGGTAAAAGCTCAGACAGAATCATAGAATCATCCCGGTTGGAAAGGACCTTCAAGAGGATACATCAGAAGAGATACTAGAAGCAGGCTGAGAAGGATGACTGGTGGGATGGAGGCTGTCAATCACAGCACACCATCTCCAACCAGCCCTTTGCTGGCATGAATTCCCCCAGCTCTACTCATCTGAATAAAGTTATTCCAATTTATGCTCATTCCATGTTTTCACTGTTTGGAACAAGCCCTTATTGAAATGTCAAGTTTGAATATTACAGGAGTGTCAAGAGACAGCAAGAGAGAAGTAATAAATTTCAGGGGAAAAAAAAAAAAAAAAAGGCAACAATTTGAGCATGCAAGGACTTCTGGCCTGAAACAGGCAGCAGATCCTCCCTGGGGATGCTTTATGAGTTCTTCAGATGGTATTTTTTGAAGTGGTTTTGCTGCTATTTCAAAAGGCACGACAAAAAAGTCTCCAAAGCCACTCAAAACCACGCTCCTCTTATCTGTTGGTTTTTATTTTTTTTTCCCCCAAAGTTCAGCAAGCTGCTGCTCTATCTGACCAACAGTGATATGGTACAACTCTAGAATACCCAGGAGCACCCAAATGCTCCCATGGAAGGGGAAACACCTGAAAGATGTGGGTAGATCCAAACCAAACAGCCATTGGTGGGTACTGACCATAATGTCTTCGTTCCCAACTTCCAGCAGTGCAGGAGCACAAACAACCTGTTTGGTCACATTGTGCCATGCCAGATTTCCAGCTCTAGAAGTCCCTGCAGTGGTGGCACCAGCTCTGGGTGGGCTTTGCCAGGGTACACATGTTGGCATCCCAGTGGGAGATGCCATCCTTGATGTGGGCACCTTGTTTCATGAGTCGCCCAAGTGCAGATGCTGGGAAACATCAAGAGGATTTGGTGCTCTAAAACCCTTAGTTCAATGTCTTCCAGGCTCAGGTGGCCCACAATATCATGTCTTATCATGTGCAAGATGCTTTCATGACCTGGCAAAAGTTCTGTTCTTAATTTAAAATATGCAATGGGGGACATGGAGAGAGAGAGGGCAGTAAGTATGTGAAATTAATGTAGCATTCCCCAAAATCAACCTTAAAAACCAACTCCCATCAGAACATCCAAGTGCCTCCACACTGAATTCCTGTCTATAAATTCCATCACACTCAGGGATGACTCAAGGGCAGCCAGAGTTGCCCCTGGGAATATGGAAACCTCCTCCCTGCTCTGCTCTACCCTTGAGCAGCTTTAATCTCTCGAGAATGATGATGCCACCTTACAGATCACCTCCCAGGAAGCTCGGTCTGCAAGCAGGTTTTGGGAACACACCTATACAAGGGTAAGACACTCAGAATCCAACCTTTCAGGATGGATCACCATGTGGCATCTCTCTCCATTACTTTAAAAAGCAAACATTTATTGCCAGCATCTCATCAAGGACAAGCCCAACAATTTAGCAATTACCTCTTCTGGGTTTTTTTTTTCCTTTTTTTTTTTTTTTTTTTTTTTTAAACCCAACGGGCTTTGGGGGTTTTGTTTTAATGGCAAGGTAAGAATTTGCTGATCCTCCCTGTGGTGAAGTTACTTTCAAGTCAGTGAAAGTTCTTGGCGCGGGATGAAAAAGTCCTCGCCAATTAGCGCTCAACAACTTCAATTCATCCCTCCTGGTTCAAGATGAGTAGGAACCTAATAAGGCTGTGATAAAAGGGCAAAAGGCACCAGAGTACCCAAAGGGGATTAATGGGCTCTTCCATTTATTTGTCTTCCTAACAGCTGAACTGTTACAAGTATTGATGGTCTTCAAACGAAGGGGCGCAGTGACCATCTCCAGCTCCCCGGCCCCGAGGCCAAACCCAACAAAGCCCTGGGGATCAGGTAATGAAACTCCAGCTTTCCCCCGCCCCGTCACCAACCCTCTTCCCTTCTTCTTTGAGATTTATTTACTGGCAGCTGACAAGGGGCAAATTCAGCTGGAATTGTGTAGTCAAGGCCCTGTCAAGCCTTCAGAGGCACCCTTATGTCGAATCACCTTCCTGACTGGCATCTCGCTGAAAAGCCCTCGGCGCTGGTCCTTAACAGCTCCCGACAGCACAAAGGACACTCCAGACAGATGCCTACATGGCATCCTGCAGCATTTTAAAAGAGAATTAGTGGTTTTAATTATGGTCGTCGTATGAAAGGAAACCATGCAAGCTCGGCAGGAGACCTTTGATCAAACCCTTTTGCTAGCACAATGCCGCGGAACTGTGACTATTCCTAGCAAGGGGCCTTTTCTTGCTGAATGACTCACCACTGATCTTTGAATGCAGACAAGTTCCTCGCCCTCCCTCTTCATTAGTGAGCATTTCTATACAGGCCCTATATAGTCCATGGAGTCTCCAAGCTATACAATGGGGGGGGAAAAAAGAATCCCTACAGATTCTGGCCCCTACTTAGGAAGTGCTGAAGGACTCTGAGTGACTTTATTCATTAAAACAGGTTGCTATTAATTAACTGTCATAATAAAATAAAGAACTATTATTTGCATTTCTTAGTGCACTCCCTTTAGTAGTATGTATAAAAGATGCTTGTAACAAAAATGAATTTATAAGGGAGAAAAAACCCTCAGAAGTCTCTTTTTTTTTTTTTTCCTTCCCCCCTCCCTTTATTTTTTTTTTTTTTTTTTTTTTTAAGGTCTAGGCAGCAGGAGCCTGACTAATTACTAGGCCCCGTTTTGCAAGAGAACAAATAGAGGTAAAACACAAATATGAAAGTAATTAGGAAAATGCAAAATCCTGTTTACTTGGCAACCGATTCATGCAACTGAGACTAACGAAGAGCAAATCAGCTTTGCTTGTTTGATAAACTTAAGGGTGCCACCTAAGAGGAGCTGATAAAAATTAAAACTTCTGCCAGCATCCCTGCCTCTGAGCGAACAGCCACGCAACTGCTTCGTCTAAAAGCACCAGCAAACCTCATTTGAACAGGTCCAAGGGGTGGGGATTTTCTACCTTCTGCCTCTGCTGAATATTTTCACCTCTCTGATGGGCCATCAGGGATTCCTTGGAGCTGAACACTCAGCATGGATACTTGGATCACACAAGATTCCTCTGGATCTTTGCAACCCGTTCTGCTTTGCTCCCTAAAAAAAGGTCTTGGGTTTCCACTGCTCTGCACACCTGGGGAGGCTTTTGCTGGTGGGAAAGTTCTCCTCCTAGTTTCCAGCACTGCTTATTACAATATATGATGATATGTTACTCGATGTGGGCTGTGATACCTTTGTCCAGCTTCTCTTTTCTCTTGAGTAGGTAGAAGAATCCACAAAAGCTTCCAATTATTTCAAGACTTGGCAGCTAAGGAGTTCAGCTCCTTCCTAACAGTTCAGCTGTCAGGAAGACAAATAAATGGAAGAGCATCTAATCGAGATAAAAAACCAAACCCCTCAGCTCACTGTATTTGCTTGAATGGATTTTCCATAATGCAGGTGACAAAGGCATTCAAAAAATTAGATTCCCCATGCTTTTTCTGCTAGGCTGAAGGACTGATTTTTGAGAAGGGAGAAGAAAGCCAGCCCTGAGAAAGCTGCCTGGAGGAATGTATGATATTCCCCCTGCTCTGTACAAACACTTGTGCAAGGATTGAGAGAAAGGAAGAGATTTAAGTGAGGCAGGGTCAACCTGAAATGTAGTCAATTACAACACAAAGAGTTAAAATAACAGCCCTGAACCTCTCCTCTTCCTTCTCTCCCCTCTGCTTTGTTGCTCTACAACCCAGAAGCCACAAGGTAGTTTACGAAGTCTTAAGCAAGTTTAATTATATTTCTTTTTACTGCTTGTTTTCATCTGCTGTATGTATTTCTTGCCATATGGGAATCATTTATAGACTCATTTATAGAAGTAACAAGGGGAATTGCTACAGGAATCATACTGGAAATAAATCAGAATGAGGAGGAGAAAACTAAAGGATGTTCTTTTGCAACCAGAGTTAGAGATTTCTAGGCAGCAGCTTGATTTTCATACTGGCAGCATTCAATGAAAATCAATCTGGGGAAATTCAGGACATGGAGAGAACAACCAAAAAGGATTCTATACTTTTCTAGGGATCTATTAGGATGAGTAGCCATGAGAGCCTAAATCTGCACCTCAAACCCCAGACGAACAAAGCATCCATGTGCAAAACCCCCTCACTCCTACACACATCCTGGCCTGCTCCTCCAAGCCTCTGCAAAGCTTCCAGAGGTGCCATCTGGTAACATGGACTTTACCCAAAGTCCTTCTTTCTTCCCTGAAAATTTTACTAGTCCAAACAAAATCTTGGACTGTCAGCAACTTCTCTCCTCTAAAACACCTGACAGAGATCTCACAGTAGCACAAAGGATCAACATTTTCACTGGTACAACTTTCAATACAAGGGTTTTGGGGCTGTTTTAAGCATTTGAAGGACATGTCAACTGGCAACATTTTGAAAGACTTGCTGGTTTATTTCAATTGTTTTGGAAAACACAAAGCTGAGCTCTTGTTAACTGGGTTGCTCAACCTTTGGGGCAGACTGAAAAGCAGGATGGGTTCATATTCTATCCTTTTGGTGAAAGCAAAAAATTGCAGTTCTGGCTTCCCCAGTACCTGCAAGGACAGGGCAGAGAAGAACATTATGGGTGGCCCAGATGCCACAAGTCATGGGGAGAGCAGTGTCCCATACAAGCTGCTCCTCTGTCCCCATCCAGGGACTCAGCACCATGGTCCTTCTGCCCAGGTGGAGACAGCACAGGAGATGCCATGCAGCTGCCTACAGTCCCAGTGTAGGAAAAGGGAAAATGCACAAATTGCTCACTCCCTATTGCAAAACTAGTGCAATAAAGTCTTCCCCAGCATGAGATCCCAATGTAATGAAAATAACCATCCCAGCAAAGCAAGGAGGGAAGAAATAGCTGGCTTGGTCATGTCTACCCATCAGTCCATAGCCAAGGAGCAGCACACAATCATGCTCCTGCAAAGGGCTCTGTCCCACATGCTTGTCCTGATGGAAAACTACCCAAAAATGCTGCCCCATGACCATAAAAACACACAGAGCACAACTTAAGAAAAATGGGTCCCTAACAGAAGAAACATTTAAAATTTAAAGGCTAAATACATTTTTTGCATCCACAAAGGATGCTGCACTCAGAAAAAAAAACCAACCTTCACAATACAACTGGTTCACAGGTTTCTTTTAAAACTCTCCTTTTGGAAAGCCAGCATTTTATTTAGTGATGAGAATTTTTTTCCCCCACCCCTCTGGCACAGAACAACAAAAATGGTTCATTTGGCACCAACAAGTACAGCCCAAACAACAGCACCAGATCCTGTGGAGGCAATCACGCTTCATTTCCTCTCCACTGCCATTTCTGTCACCTTTTAAAACCATCCTCACGTTGTCAAGGGCTAATTCAAATTTTAAGACTTCAAAATTGGTGCACCTGCCATACAAGGAGAGGCTGAGAAAACAGGGGCTGTTCAGCCTTGAGAAGAGAAAGCTTAGGGGAGACCTTCTTACAGGGTTCTAGTACTTAAAAGGGGGCTACAAAGAAGGCTCCCTATTTATTAGGAGTTACATGGACCAGAAAAGGGGCAATGGGCACAAGTTGCTCCTGGGGAGATTCTATTTGAACACAAGAGGAAAACTTCTCACTCTGAGGACAGTCAGACCTTGGAATGGTCTCCCAGTGGATTCCCCCACTTTGGAAAGTTTGAAGACTCAGCTCAACAGGGTCCTGAGACATCTCAGATAAACAGTAATATTAAAAAGGTTGGACCAGATGATCCTTGAAGTCCCTCCCAACCTGACCTTGTGATTCTGTGACATGAAAATTTCAGCAGGCAGGTGGAGGTCCAGGTGCTACCCCGCTCCCTGCTTCAGATCTTTTTTCCTTTTCCTCAGCCCCTGCAGCTCTTTTTTCAGGTGCTCCACAGCCTGCAGGATATCCTGCTGCTGGGGGTCCTCCTCTGCTTTCTCTGTGTAGAGAAGGAAATGTTTCACAGTGTCAGAGAGCAAAACTTCAGGGTCCACATCCAGCTGGGGGAGACGCAGCATCCTCTCGCAGGCGATGGCGTAGTTTTTGTGCCAGTTCACTGGGTGATTTGGATGAGAGCTGACAATTTCTTTGTAAGACTGTTAACAGGGAAAAGAGAAGAAAAAAAAAAAGATAAATTAATTAAATGAATGAATGAAGGCAACCAACAGCTCCTCACAGTGCTTCAAAACTGCCCATCAAGGAACAGATGCTATTTATTAGATGTCCGAGGCCAGAGTTGGAGCATTCCTGTCATTTGCTCTGTGTTTGCAATGGGTAATAATGTGAGGCAGAAATCCAAGGGGGGGATGAAATGTTGCCCTTCCTCCAGCAGCTGTTTGTTTGGAAGCATAGCACATGATGGTGATAACCCCACCACACATTAGGTGCTTCCCTGAGAAAGGTGTTACACCCAGCTGGGGAAAAAAATAGAGATTCAATCACTGCAGCTCGCCAGATACTGACTGAGTTTTTTAGGAGGTCAGGATGTCTCCCACAGGACTTCAGCAGTTTGTTGGCTTGAGTGGGAATATTCATAAGCTCAACAGCAGGAATAGGCCTGAGAACTTTGTGGAACAGCAAAAATCAGAGCACAAAGAGCATCCAAAGGAGGCAACTGGGCTGGTGAAGGGACTCGAGCACAGATCCTATGAGGGGAGGCTGAGGGAGCTGGGGGTGTTGAGGCTGGAGAAGAGGAGGCTCAGGGGAGACCTCATCACTCTCTCCAACTCCCTGAAAGGAGGTTGGAGCCAGGGGGGGGTTGGGCTCTTTTCCCAGGCAACTCTCAGCAAGACAAGAGGGCAGGGTCTCAAGTTGTGCCAGGGGAGGTTTAGGTTGGAGATGAGAAAGAATTTCTTTCTGGAGAGGGTGATCAGGCATTGGAATGGGCTGCCCAGGGAAGTAGTGGATTCTCCGTGTCTGGAGATATTTCCAAAGAGCCTGGATGTGGCACTGAGTGCCATGGGCTGGGAACTGCAGTGGGAGTGGATCAAGGGTTGGACTTGATGATCTCTGAGGTCCCTTCCAACCCAGCCAATTCTATGATTCTATGATTCTTCCACTGATGACACATTGATCATCTATTGGCATCTTGGGTAGTCTCACATTCCCAGAGACACCTACACCCACTTATGGGTGTTATTTTTTGGTGTGAACTAATCTGCAGTGAGAAGACTGTCAGATTTTACACGTGCTGGCTCAGATGTGTGACTGTGTGGTGACAGAGAGGACAAGGCCACGGAGGGAACTTCAGGACAAGCAAGCTCTTGGCAATCTCTGGCTTTGGAGCCCAGCAGAGACAACATAATTATAGCAAAAGCAGGGTGGGGACTGGTTAGCTTTTGGCATCCTCTGTGTCCAAGGGGGCAAGTAGGAATGGACAAAATCCCTGGACATTCTCTTTGAATCTGCTGCACTCCTGGTTTGGATGAACAGAGGAGAATGCAGACTACAGCATTGCCAGCATACATGAGAACACCATATTTTTATGGAACCAAGATTTTTTTTTTTTAAATAAAAAAGACAAAAAAGGATGGAGACTGCAGGGATTGTTCCTAGCCAAAACATGACTTACAGTGTATGCAAAGGTGTAGAGCTGGGATTTCATTTCTGCAGTCACACTGGCAGTTTCTGCAAGGTCAAATATAAAGAAAGCTGTTTTCATCCTAGAAAAACAAGAAAAACTTCCATGTAATAACTGCTCAACATAACCAGCTCACATCACATGGCGTCCATACAGCTTTTTATACAATATTAGACAATGCACCAGCTTTTCCATTTCAGTTGTCAGTAATCCAAATTTCTCTTCATGATGTATTTTCTCATCCCATATCCAAACTACCCTCTGCTCCTTTAAGCAGAACCTTTTGGTGAACAAACCCACCACTTTCCACCATGCATCCTCCATCTCATTCTGACAACCTTTTTCCTTGTAAAGCTTGGCACCTTTAGAACCAATAAGGCCATGCACCATCAAGCTGCCTGTACTGGTGTGTATTTCCACACCAGTGAGCTGGCATCACCCACTGGCTGCTGGAAGGGAGCAAAGGAACTTCACCTGGCTTGCCACATCTCCTCGTTGATGACAGCTTCCCAGGAAGAGGGCTTGAAACTAAATGGGAAGAATAAAATTCAGCCATTAGATCCATGTCATTGTGTTTCACCCACCAGGCAATCAACCCTTCCAACCCAGGCAGAAAGACTTCCCAGGCAGAAGAAAACCCATCATGAAACCTATGGCTCTGGCAGTAGGGAATTCAGCTCATCCTCAGTCAGTCATAAAACTTTAGCTCTCTCTGTTCACATCAAGAGCCCCTGGAATATCAGGGGCATCCTCACAATCCTCCAAGTGAAGGATGCTTTTTACCATCCATCACAGCTCAGTCTATGACACTTCAAGCTTTGGATGTCCCAAATCCTCAGTGCTGTTTGGCTCATGATCAAGTTTTAAGATCAGAATTGCACCTGACATTCGACTGGAAACATCCTCTCTATTTTTAACACTAATAAAAATACCACACGTGGATGCTGAGCCCCTGTGCCAGGTTTCCCAGAGAAGCTGTGGCTGCCCCATCCCTGGCAGTGTCTCAGCCCAGGCTGGATGGGGCTTGGAGCAAGCTGGGCTGGTGGGAGGTGTCCCTGACCATGGCTGGGGGGTTGGAACTAGGTGCTCTTTAAGGTCCCTTTCAACCCAAACCATTCTATGATTATTTATATATTCCAAACCACAAAATATTATGCTTAGAGCTCATCTTTCATTTCTGTAACCTTGCCAGGGATGTGGTTATGCTGCTGGCAGAAGGATGATGAGTAGGAAGAAGCAGAGTCCTGGCTCTGCCTCGTACCTGCCATAATCCTCAGTCCAGTTATAGAGATTTCTTGTAAGATGAATCCACTCTCCTGGGTCAAAGGCAACATTGGAAGGAACCAACTTTTCACACGTCCCCCATGGCCAAAGAGAATAGCTCCTTCTCCATGTTGAGTCCCCTTCATGAAGACCTATGCAGACAAACACTTCCTTACTGCCAAAAAAAACCAAAAACAACAAACCAAAAAACAAAACAGAGAGACCAATGGTGAAGCCAAGCAAGGGACCCAAACCAAGCCACCCCCTCTGCCTGAGCAGCCCCCTCATCAGTGCAGAAGGCAGGTCTTAAGCAACACAACATTTTTTTTTCTCCCACCCAGCCCATGTCACACCAGAAAGGGCAGGGCTCTGGGTGAGGCTGCAAAAGAGCTCTGTGCCTGCCAGCAAATAACCCCATCTGGCACTGCACATCTCGTGCAGCCAGCACAGCAGACACATCCTCTCTCCTCTGTTGGACCTCAGAAACGTGCCAGAAGCTGTGGGAGAAGCCAGTTTCTTCCTGATGGCACCTGGCAATGCTTTTCTGCCTCCCCACACTCACCCGGGCAAGTCTAAATGCAGATGCTATTCTTATTCGTGTGAGTATCTAATCCTTTCTCCACTCTTACTGAGCTATTTTTATATGATGATTATTCCTGGAATATATTCATTCTATGCTAATCACTTAGCCACAATGTTCATGTAAAAGAAGCAGCAGCAATTTGCTCCCCCAGTATCATCATTTTGAGGAGATGGGAACGTTCCTTCCTTTGTGATGAGCTGCATCAACAACAAACAAATAAACAGAAAATGCTCTCTGCCCATCACCTTCCTATCTATCCTCCCTAAAAACCAGACCAACCTCAAACCAAGCAGCAACAGCAGAGCTGGATGGAGTTACTTCTGCATAGATGTTTGCTTTAATTGCAAAAATAATCTCACCACCAGGGAACAAAGTCAGTGGGGAAAATTGGTCTCCTGGATGCAGTACCAAGCTGTTCCATAAACAATTTCAAGTAAAAAAAAAAAAACAAAAAAAAACAAAAAACCACAAAAAACCCAAAAAAGGTCAAAGATTTTAGACAAGCTGTTACATGTGAAAGAAATGCTTACTGTTTATTTACTCTGAGGAAACGATGGAGATTAAAAGCAAGTGTCCCATCAGGTAAAACTCCTTCCACAGGATTCCACCGGTTCCCAGGAAAATAAACACCAGGTAAATGCTTTGCCAGCTTGGGTAAATACCATTCATAAGTCATCATCTATCACCAAAAATATAAGCAAAATTAAAACAAAGTTCTTATACTTTTCATACCCAGAAGAAGCAGAAAATGGTTTCTGCAGGAGGAATTAACTCAATTTGCTCTGTCAGGTCAACCCCCATTTCAGTAATTGGTCCACTCTGTCCAAAAGAAACCCAAAACAGCTGCTGACAGAAAGTTAAATATAGAATTACAGAATCATTTAGGTTGGAAAAGACCTTTAGGATCAAATCCAACCATTAACCCAGCAGTGCCAAGGCCACCCCTGCCCCATGTCCCTCATCCCCACATCTCCAGGGCTCTGAAACCCCTCCAGGGATGATGGGGACTCCAGCCCTGCCCTGGGCAGCCTGGGCCAGGCCCTGACAACCCTTGGGTACAAGGCATTGGATTTTGGGTTTCTCAACAAGTCACAAACTCTTGCTGCAAAGGCAAGTGCAAGGACTGATGTGGCAGCAGAAATGTTGGGATGGGGGATTTTTTCTTCTCCCTTTTCTTAGGGAAAAAAGGAAAGAGTACAAACAGTACCAGGGACACACAGCACCTCTATTTTAATGTAAAAAACTAGAGGCAGAAATCTGCAAAGCCATCTTTGGGGGATCAAGATAACATAGAACATGCAAGGAATGAGCCCAGGCAGGTATTGTCTCCCTGTTGGCTTTTTGGGCTTGAATGGGGTTTGCACACCACGCTCCATTCCAGAGCCACCCAAAAAAAAAAGCAGTTTTATTTCTGCACCACAAGTTCTGAGACTTCCTCAGAAAGAGAAAAGAAAAACTGATTTTTTTTTTTTAATTCTATTTTTAAATCTGCCTGTTGCCTCTTTTAAATATGACTTTCTCAACCTACCTCCTGGTCCACTAAGGTGAGATCTGGCCTCAGCCCTTCACAATAATGAAGATAACGAAGAGCATTCCCAGGTAAGTCTCCTCTTAGCAGGACCACAGCACCCATTGGCATGGAGGACAGCAGATTTTTGGCAAATTTATCAACAACATAATTGTTGCTCTGATCACAAGTGCTTAAGAGAACAGACAAAAACCAGCATCTTAAAAACAGGCTTTGCATGTTTTCTGAACAATTTTATGCCATAGGCATCAACAGGTATAGTTCTTCACCCTGGTCAGATCTTGCTAAAAAGCATCATCTCCATTTACAGTGAAACTCAGACACAGAAATGAAGTGTTGAGACCACAGTCCCCCAGAAACCAGCACCACAGTCCCAGGTCACTACAGTTTAACCAAAAATATGCACTCACTGCATCCCTTCACCTTCATTCTCACTTTTTTCTTGGGCTAAACCTAGTTGGAGCTGGAAATGCCAGTACAACAGAAGTTCTGTAAAGCATTTGAAACTCTACCCATCCATTTAATGCTTTTAATTAAGCACTAAAAAGCCAAGTTTTTGTAGCATCAGGCAGAAACACATTTATAATACCTGGGATGAGCTCCTTTTTGTTGCACCATCATGTGTTGCACCCACTCCAATGATGGAGTCAAGAAGAGGACACTCCATGCCATGACTCAGGACACTTACACCTAACTAGTTGGTCAACCTCCCCCTGAGCATCCCTACTACTACACAGAGTCCTGCCCAAGCCACTGCAGAGTCTTTGGTGTGGTTAGGGGATAAGAAAGCTGTTAAAAAATGAAAAATTAACTAAAAAAAACTCCAGGGCTTACGGTTTCCTGAAGCAAAGCAAGGGAAAGAAGTGACTGTTCAGATCAAATGGATTCTACAAACCATGTTAGGAAATAAAGCACAGATTCATGAGTTTATTTCATCAGAAGTTTGTGTATTTACAGGTTTTTTCCTTTGACCTTCACAAAGCCCCAGTTTAGAGCCTGGACTTGGTGCTCAGTGATTTCTCAGATCAGACAAAGAAGTCCCATAAACTGTGGCCACACAGTGGGATGTGAAAAGTGCCTCTCCCACTTCCAGACAAGGACAGAAACCTCAGGAGCAAGGGGTTTACAGCAGCACCACAACCACACCGAGTTCCTTACCTGTAATTTGCCCAAATTTGAGAAGCAACAAGCAGGAGGGCAGAAAGCTGCTCCAGCCACGGCACCACCCGGCTGCCCTCCAGCACGGCACTTCCAAGGGAGGTGAGCATGGCCAACCCCAGCCCGGCCAGCACAGCCACCACCATGTTGCTTTGCAGCCAGAATCTCTCCACCTAGGACACAAAAGCCCAGAGATTCTCTTTCTGGTTCCCCAGCTCTCAAGAAATGGAACAAGGAGCTGCGTTTTTGCAGCATCAAGGCAAGAGAATCGCAGAAGCGTTCTGGTTGGGAAAGCCCTTTAAGGTGGTTGAGCCCAACCAGCCTGTTTGAAGGCTTCTTTGCAAAAATACTGAAAGTGCAGCTTACCACGCCCAGAAACAGAGGTTTTGTAACATCCAAGTTTGCTCTCCAAGCGAAGAAAAGGGAATAAAGGCAGAGCATTCCAGCAAAGAGCCAGATCACAGGTGATTTCTGCAGCTTCGTCCTATGGAAAAAAAAAAAAAAGTGCTTTACTGGCATGATGAAAAAGGAGACAAGGAAAACCACAGTCTCTTTACATACCTAAAGGCATTTAGCTCATTTAGCTCTTTACCTTTGCAGCCATCAGGATTTCATGTTTTTTAAGCTTGCCATCTACCAAGCCCACGGGGTAACCAAGAACACAGATATTTTGCTTTTAATTAATAGATGACCACAGCCAATTGCTGATATTTTTGCACCAGCAAGGAAAAGGCAAAGAAAGACAGTAACAAAGTGCCTGTCAGAGCAAATATTCTCTTCCAACTTACTGCAGTGCTGTGCTCACACAGGCCAGGAGTGCCAGGACAAGGACAGGAAGGGAGAGCTCTGACTTCATCTGCACCAGCTGAAAACTAAAAGAAATCAGTGTATGGATGCATCATCCCCAAACCACTCCTTGAGCTCCATTAAAGCATCAGGAGAAGCAGGGATGAAGCACCACATAACATATTCCCATTCTGCTGTCATCCAGTTTGCCAGGAATGGGAACCAGCTGGGTTTACAAGGCAGGATTTGGAATGAAAAATCACTGGGGAGGGGGATTCAGCATCTTTCCATCAATAAGGAAGACAGATGGACATGCAATGCTCTGGTACACATGGCCCCAGCTCTGGACCAAGCTGAGAAAAGGGAGGGAAGGAGCAACTTTTGCCAAAATGACAGCAGCAGCAACAGGTTTCTCTCCACTAACAGGCACAGTCAAGCTTTTACTCACACCAGCATCTCCCTCATACTGGATCCTGTCTCAGACTTGGCCTAGAGTAAAAAGAAAGAAAACCCATGAGACAGCCACACACTGGTTGCATTATCACTGGGGCAAGGAAAAGCCTTTTTATTTTCTGTTTGTAGAGCCCTGAGCACCCAGGGCTCCTCAAAACCCCTTCAAGTGGTACCCCAAGGTGGTCACAGGGAATAGGAATTGCTTCAACAACAAAAAGACAGCAAACTCTGCTCAAAACTTCATCACCAGGTTTTTTCCCACATTTCACTGTGCAGGACTTGCCACCTGAATAAGCATTTTTTCAAGGTGACTTGAGCACATCACATGGTCTAGATATTATATTTCCACTGTATAATAGAGTCACAAAATCATTTAGGTTGGAAAAGACCTTTAAGGTCATCAAGTCCAACAAAAATCTACACATCCACATAATCCTTCCAGGGTGGTGACTTCACCACTGTCCTGGGCAGCCTGTGCCAGGGCCTGACAACCCTCTTGATGAAGAATTTTCCCCCAATATCCCATCTAAACATTCCCTGGCACAACTTGAGGCTTGGTGGAACTGTGGAACTTAAGGCTTGGTGGAACCTTCAAGGGTTCTCATTGGAAAACTGGTGTCTACTAGATAAAAGACAAGGTAAATGAACCCAGGAGGTCTGGGAGAACTATTTAATCTCAGCAAAAATGAAATAGTTAATTGCATTCAGTATTAATTAAAAAACAAAAGTGCTAGAAGATGGGAGAGCCAGTCCATAGCTCCTGAAGAACCGTTTTTCCCTCTCCTGATGGCTTCTGGCCCTACACACATCCCCGGCAGGAAATGACATTTCTGATCCTTGGTTTATAGGTGGAACCATCTCCTAAGTATTTTCTTTGTGGTTTTGTTTTTTTTTTTGACTCTGCCTGTCCTTCAAACAGAGCTGGGGGATGCAAGGTCTGTCTGTCCATCAAGGCAGGGCTCTGGCATTCACCCAAATGGTGTCAGAGCCAACCACTTGGATTTTCCAGCATTGATTGGTCCTGCTTCAGGCAGGTCCATCAGATATGTCATTTGTGGTGCAGGATTACACAGAGTCCATCCCTAAGCCTCCTTAACATCAACTTGAATTCATCAGAGTGGATGGAGAAAGGAGTTAAGGGATTTGCATGCCTTGGGACTGCTCTGCCCAACAGTGTCATCCTCAGGAGACAGCTGGGAACAGGACAACAGGAGAAATCTCAGAAGTCCTTCAGAGGGTGGATATGATTGCTGCAGGAGTTTTGGAAAGATTTAAATAGCAGCAGCAGGAATTATCAAGTCTGTTGCCTCATATCCTACAGACACCCAGCTCTCCAAGAAGCTGCAAGGATGGGGGGTCATGGGGAGCTTCAGTTTCTGAAGAGGTTTCTGAGAACCCTCAAACCATTCATTTCAATTAAATATTAGTAAGAAGTCAGTTAAAGGGAGTATTTTTAAAGGTACAGCAATGGAAAATAACTGCTTGTGACTTCTTTAGATAGCTGAGTTTAAAAATAATTTAAAAAAAATATATAATTACCTGTCTTAGAACATGAAAAAACACAAAATTGATGCCACCATCTCCCTCTAGGAGAGTTTGCTCTTTGGGGTTTTACAAATACAAGACACTTGTACAGCTCTCAGTAAATATTCCCCCCCAGAAAGGCAAAGAGAATTATTTCTTTGCTTTCCCAGCCCTCCAGTCCATTCCCAAAAAAACCTGACAGCTCAGGAGGTTAAAAACAGGAATAATTCTTTTTAAAAAGAAAACCATTATCACTTTCTTCCTGTGCAAGCCATCAAGAGTCACAAACAGAAAGGTTCTGCAATTGCCTAAATTAAGAAAAAGTAAGACAGAAAATGACCCTTATTTACCAGATTGAATGTCCCATATTCTTTCCTGAGAAAGTGGGTCAAAAATCCATGTAAAGTCGTCTGGTCTCCCCATGTCCAACGGGCTTGATTGAGGTAGGATGAAGCAGGCAGATAGAGATAAGGCAGCAAACCAGCCAAGAAGCATAAACCCAACTTCAGCAAATGGCCTAGGGACAATTCCTGCACCAAAATGTGTCATATTGCATAACAATGTTTATTTTAGTTTAATCACGCTGGAACTTCAAGAACAGATAAAGAAAAAACATCAAATATATTTACACAGAGCTGATCTCTCAATTTATAGTAAGTCCCTACAAAATGCTATGTTAAACCTTACGATTTTGTGGATTACTAGGAAACTGCATCAAACTGATCTCCTTTGCATGGCAGGGTGAAATTTAAGTGAAGCAAATAATATTAGCTAGGACTCATGAGTATCATACTCATTGCATCTTTCACATTTAAATCATGGCATGACATGCATAGATGGCTGAAGCACTGCAAGGCTGAGATAACCCACTTTGCAGCGATTAAGAGTTGGCTGGTATTCCATCTGGCAAGAAAGGAAGGAAAAAAAAAATATTAAATAAATAAAAAATATCCTGCTTGAGTCCAAGTACCCACATCATCATCACCATCATCAGGAGACAGTTTTTGCCATTTCCTTTATTGCCATTACACTGGTTAAAATGGGATAGGCCAACTTTTGGGGTGGGATTTTTCAAGACTGCCTAAGGGGTCAGGAAGACAAGACTTTCAAAGGGACTTGTGTGCCTAACTCCTTTAAGTGCTTTGGAAAATCCCAGCCCAGAATCTTGCACGCTTGCTTTCTCATCAGCCACTGCCCTGCCAATCAAAGCCCTTCTTCAGGAGCTGGGGTTATGGGGAAGAATCAGAATCATCATTCAGAATCATCATCTACAGAGCAGAAAAAGTAGTTTGATAACAGTGGTGGCCACAGTTCCTACAGAAAGAAGGTGTCTTTTTTATTTTTATATATAAAAAGGCACTGTTTTCCATTTAATATCTGTCTTATTAGGTGGTTTTCTGCAGCAGGCACTACTGGTTTCTCTGAAGTGTTTCCCAGGGACATTATATTGTTCTTGTTGGAAATCACTGAGGTCTCTCTGGACCTCCCTGGTTAAAAAGAAAAAAAAAGCAAAAAAAAGGCAGCTGTTTGAAGAACACAAAGATGTTGTGGAAAGTCTTCATTGTGTTGAAGGAAAAATATTCAGAAAGGGGTTTGCAGGAGGGGCTGAAGAGGTTTTGGATCAAGGTTGTCTGAGTTGTGTCTCATCTCACCTGCCTTCCCTCAGAGCTTAGTTATTCCCAGAGTAACACCTGACATCAGGTTGAGGGGGGAAAAACAGAGGCAGGACTGGCCCAGCAGAAGTTCAGGGGGGCAAAGAGGGAGTGGGGGAGTAGGTGGGGGCTTCTCAGGGCCAGTTGCAAGTGACCAGAGTGTCACTGAGATGTGCAACCATCTTCAGGGCAAAGTAGAGTTTCTAGAACACATCAGCATCCAGCCTGATGCATTGATTGACAGAAGACCAACTACAGAAGACAAGAGCACTGCAGGGCCCCTGAACATCACTCAGAAGCCTCATCCAGATGGATGCACATCACCTTCACAAGCCAGGCATGCAAAAAGGGGTTTTCACATTCTTAAACAGTGAGCAAATTTCATACAGAGGTGCAGGAGGAGGGACATGTTGAGAATGAGATCTCTGGCAGGAGATGAAAGGGATGTACTTGACCAGATAGGAGATGAAAGGGATGTATATGACCAGGTTAGGGGCTTGCTGTTTCGCAGAAGGTCACCCTTCCTTTGGTCTTTTCCAGATGGCACAAGCAAGGCACTCTTCACCTCAGAGCTGATCTTTAGTAGGACTCAAGTCCTGGCTGCATCCCAAGGAAATGCTGAAGGGGAATTCCCCCTAGGAACAAGCCCCTGCACCCTTCTTGCCATGCTGCTTGTCCCAGCTCCACCTTCAACTACCAACAGAAGTTATAAGATGCCCTGCAACAGGCAGGTGGGGATTTCTTTGTTACCACCAGGGAACCAACACACAGCATCTCATCTCCAGATGAGTGGATGGCAGGAGCAAGCCAGAGCCACCAGCCAGGAGAAGCAGTGCCTGTGACAGATACCCAGCTGCCTTCCTGCTGGGTAGGTCACTGGATGGGCTCTTCTTTCCTGCATGCTGTGCAGTTTTTAGCTCCTACTATCAGTCTGGTGGTTGCTCACGTGGTATTTTTGCAAGCAGAGGGGGCAGAGCACTCCAGTGCCAGGAGAAAAGGACAGGTCACACAGTGCTGCTATGAGCAAAGCCTCTAAAATCATCATCAGTGGCTCTGGCATCAGTGATGGAGAATAACTTCAGTGGGTGATGCCAGACTAGGTAAGACAAACTGTTGACTGTCCCTGTTTGTAACATCAACACAGAAGTGGCCCAAGTGCTTAGAAGGAAGAATTATTCATTGCTCACATAAACAGAGTCATGGGACAGCCAAATACTCACTGTCTTCCTGAAGAGCTGAGTGAGAACCCAAGGCACAATACAGGCAAGGTAAAGCACTATGGTGTGCTGATTGCACAGGCTGAGCCCACAGCAAAAGGCACCAAGTTTGGAGATCTGAAAGGGGGAAAAAAAACCAAAGCAAAGCATAAACAAAACCAAAAAAATCACATTCACAGTGTTAACAAAAATATCCAGAAACCAAAAGAACTTCAATGCAGCCCACAGCATGCTTCCAGGAGAAAGGCAAATCCACTGGTGAGCTCCACCAGTGCAACACAGGATAGTTTTAACTATTTATAGGGAGATTTTAGTGGTTTAGCATCAAATATTCTTAAAGAAATGTCCAGCTATGTCTTTTTATACAGAGAGATCCCATGGAGCATCTTCATGTCATAAAGATGTTATAGGGCCCAGTTCCTGCACCTCTGCTGCACAGAGGAGACCACCCAGCAGTTAACTCTGAATAATGTGAATTTTAAAGAAGCCATACCCTAAAATTATATAGTATATAATCATTATATAAAATATATAACTATTGTATAAAAAGTATAATAATTATATATATACACTGTAACATATAAATAAAAGAATCGTTTTATTAACAGGAATACTTTTTTTTCTCTTCTTCAGGCCTAGAGCTCTTAAGTCAGGGCTACACAAACTTCAGAGCAGAGAGCTTTTTGCACAGTGGGGGAAGAGGAGGCTACAAGCACAACTCCATCTAAAAACCTCAGACCACAAGCATCACTGGCCACTGCTCCTCTGAATTTGCCTCTTCCTCCATCACTGGCCACTTGGTCCATGTTACAACCCGAAGCTAAAGCCCCTCTGAGTCCCATAAATCATAGAATCATCATAGAATCATAGAATTAGCCGGGTTGGAAGGGACCTCAGAGATCATCAAGTCCAACCCTTGACCCACTGGAGCAGTTGCTAGACCATGGCACTGAGTGCCACATCCAGTCTTTTTTTAAATGTCTCCAGGGACGGAGAATCTACCACCTCACCGGGCAGTCCATTCCATAGCCTAATCACCCTCTCCGTGAAGAAATTCTTTCTAATATCTAACCTAAACCTCCCCTGGCACAACTTAAGACTGTGTCCTCTTGTCTTGTTGAAAGTCATCTCGCAAAAGAGACCAACGTCCACCCGGTTACAACCTCCTTTCAGGTAGTTGTAGACAGCAATGAGGTCTCCCCTGAGCCTCCTCTTCTTTAGGCTGAACAGCCCCAGCTCTCTCAGCCTCTCCTCATAGGGCCTGTGCTCGAGTCCCTTCACCAGCCTGGTTGCCCTCCTTTGGACCTGTTCCAGGACCTCTACATCCTTCTTAAACTGAGGGGCCCAGAACTGGACACAGTACTCGAGGTGAGGCCTAACCAGCGCTGAGTACAGGGGAAGAATCACCTCCCTGGACCTGCTGGTGATGCTGTTTCTGATACAGGCCAGGATGCCATTGGCCTTCTTGGCCACCTGGGCACACTGCTGGCTCATGTTCAGTTTCTTGTCAATGCAGACTCCCAGGTCCCTTTCTGGACAGGAGCTGAGACCCCATCCTTGCCTTCCCAACCATCCCCAAGGAGGGCAGCACTTCCATCAATCATCAGAGCATTGCTCCTGCTTATTTCAGTCCCCAGGGAGGGGGGCATGGGAGGTGCAAGGACTTCCCTTTGCTTGGCATCACCTGTTAAAAATTAACTGACCCAACGTTCAACATTGACTTGCCAGGAAAACACCTGCCATAACTTCTGAAAAACACCAGTGTGCTGCCCTGGGGGACTCAGGACAACCTCAGTAGTTTTTCAAGTATGTTGCTGAACTCCAAGCACAGCCCTGAAGATGTTTGCACAACCCTCTGATATATGAAAAGCACAGTGAGCTTGCTGTTGGCAGCCTGGGTTCTTCAAGGCATGGGATGCCAAACAGCCAAAAAACACTGCAAAAAAGCTCCTTAAGTGCTTCTGAAAATCATGTCTTAAATCAGAAATCAGGCACATGAGAAGTGGAAGCAGGCTAGAAAATGCCCAACCCCATCTTCATTGAGTTGAGGTTGGTATTTCAGGACAGTAACCATCAGAAAGGAGAAAAATAACATCCAGTGGTGAAACAAGGTCTCTTTAACCACTGATAAAACATGTTATTTGAGAACCCATGAAGCTGAGTAAACTACAGCTGCAGACTCCTGAAATTCTAGCCTAGCTTGACGAAAATCCTTTTATTCACACAATTTGTGGGAGTCACAGCAGGCAAGTCTGGGAGAGGAGATCAGATGTTCAGGCAAATAGAAGCAGAAAGAACAAGACTGCTGAGTAAAAATATCATTTGGCTTCCTCATCTGTTTATAAAGTAGAGAATATGGCATGAAATGTAAAGTCTGTATTTAACAATGCCATTCTTTTAGGGGCACATTTCATTTCAAAAGAAGAGTTGATAGAAAATGTGGTGATTTGTTTTTCAGCAGAAACCTGGGCTTCTGACTAGAAGAAAATTTCCTGTAAAATGTATTTTTTTGCCCCAAGGGAAAATATCAGTTCTTAACACACAACTTGAAATACCCAGAACCTAGTTTGAGTCTTTAATGCAGAAAACCAAACCTTGCACTACAACATTTAGATCAAAGTGATTCTGCTTCTTTTGTTTCCACCCTGGGTGTATTAAACCAAGCCCAAACCCATCCAAAAGGTCCCAGCTCCACCCTTAAGCCAAGTGGAGAGGTTTGTCCACAGTTGCCACTTTTGAACACCCAGATAGGTCAGGGATGGACACCACCCATGGGTGTTGAACCAAGTCCCCAAATTTGTCCTCTTTAAACAAAACTACACGAGCGTGAAATCAAACAGATGCATGATACCTAATTGAAAAAAAAACCCCAAAATTAAGAAGTGTTCACTTTGCTTGAGATGTTTTACCTTAGATCTCTCTTTTGCAGTGGATGCCTCCTCAAAATGCACGGTGAGAGCCATCAGCAGCCCCACAAACAGATTGTTTAAGCTGAAAACCTCCGCCGTGATGGACCACTGCCATGTTAGACGGGAAAATGAAAACACCCCCGCAGCAAGGATTCCTCCAGCATATGAGCCAGAAAGCCTGCAAACACAGATAACATGAAATCTTCTTTTCCAACAAAAAAAGAAGCCTACTTTATTGTCCTCCCCCTTTTTTTTTTTTTAATATATTTTTTTTTCTTCTTTTTAAACATACTGTAGTGACAGAAACGATGCCTGCCACCCAGCACCCTGCCAAAACATTATATGGTTGATATCTTCCTAATAATTTTTTTTTTTCCAATCAGGGAGGGCAGGTGTTAGCCAACCTGCCCATCTGCAAGCCACCCAACACCAAGGAGGCAACTTCTTCCCCTTTAAGCACTGTGAAAACTTCCAGCATTGAATTTGGCTCAGAACCCCCCACCCGACGAGCCCTGGCCCAGTGGGTCAATCCTCTAATGGGATGCTGGAGGAGATGCCAACAAGGGTACAGCCTTCAATTCATCAAGGCATGGAATAAAAGAGGGGATTAGAGCTATTCATGATGGGGAGAATCAGCAGAGCTTTCCTGAAGGGGGTTGTTCAGTGTCTCAGGGGTGGGTGAGGATTCTGGTGTCCGTAGTCCTGGAATGGAGAGGTGTCTGCCAGGGTTGGGAGCTGGGAAAATGGATGTCAGATCCAGCCAGGAGGAGGAAGGGGGTGAAGCTGGGCACCTCTGGAGCTCTTGGCTGGAATTATAGCACACAATCCCTAAGGAGCTGCTTGCCCAATTCATCTGGATGCTGCACAGGGAGCCCACGAGGTGGGATTTAGCCCAGGAAATTTCTTACACCCCGCCTGCAATAGCAGAATCTCTGCTGTGACATCAGGGACAGCTCTGCCTCTTTGGAAGGTCTCCACTCCGAAAGTCACCCTGAAAACACACCACGTAGGGCACCACAACCAGCTCCATTAAGCCTTGTCCAAAGACAGAAATAGCTGTGGCTGTGGTCAAAACCCCTCTCCAGAAATTCACAATCTCTTCATAAGACTAAACCAAACTCCCACACAATTTGGGTATTTTTCTAGTCCCACCCCAGGTACCAACACCCCCATTTAGCCCTAACATTTCCAGTAGGTTTAAATCAAAAATCATATGTAAGATAACCTAATTCTTTGTCAAGCTGCATGTGTAATTTACTCCTGAATATTGGTGATACCCTCTAGCCCAGCTCAAGTCCCCAGGTGGCTTGTTCTGCCCTTTAGGGATCAAGGAGTGGATATTCACATAGGAATTGCTTATGGGATTCCTCCTGTAACTCCAAGAGAAATGGAAACCAAGGAAACAAATCCTACAGCTCCCACAGACAGATGAGGGAGCTGCTGGCAGAGCCATCTCCAGCAAGGACTCCTCTCCTCAGTTATCCTTTCTTTCCATCTTCCCAAAATTACCTCTTTCTGTAAAAGAAGGACTTTTGCAGTCAGAACCAGAATTTTTTTATCCATTAAAAATGGGAATTGAAGTTCATGGGAAGGAAGATTGGGAGGAGAGCTTGGAAAGACCAAGTCTCTCTTCCTCCTCCTGCCACTAATTTTGAAAAACAGGACTAATGACTTTTATTTTAAACATTTTTAAATCTGCATCTGCAGGAGGCAGCTGAAAGGCAAGAAATAAAGCAGTTCAATGAATACTGGGGAAAAAGGAACCAACTCTCAGGTGTCCTGGGCTAGAAACAAGCTCGTGGTGACAGAGAGCTTCGGCATCAAGATCGTAAGAAAAGTCTTGCAAAAACCAATGGAAGGGGGAAAAAAAAGCCTGAAAAGTCCCAGTGTGGGACTGTTTCATACCAAATCTGTGGCTGCACAGCACCCTAATAAGCTTTTGAAGAAAGGTGATGTGAAACCTCTTCTGTAGGAAAACTTGGAAGTATCCACAGCTGTGCTCACCAATGGATACCACTAGGATGGACTCTTCCAACATCCAAACTTCCCTGCAGTTCAGCACAGGTCCACGTATTGGGCATTAATTTCTCCAAGGCAACACCTATCCCTCATTGCATTAACATAATTCCAAATCACACCAATGCATAAAGAAAAAAAGAAAAAGTCTTCATGGGCATCAACTCTGCTCCATCAGTTTTCCTACCAAGCCAGCCCAGCAGCCCTGAGTCCATCTCCTCCAAGGCAGTGCTGGGGCACATGTGGCCTCTTCCTTTTCACCAGAAAAAGAAAAGATGTAGGAATTGAGGCAGGAGTGGGTTCAGCTCCTAAAGAAAAATGCCAGGACAGGGGGAGAGGGCTGTGTGTACTTGAAAACTGAGAGATCCCCTGATAACCTCATTACACAACACCCCTAAGTTTTGACTAAACACTTTAAACAGCACAAACTTTCAAAGATAAAGAAGCAGCCCTCTAAATCCCTTGGAAATTCATGCAGGGAAGTAAGGTAAAAAAAAAAAAGGTAACATAACCTTCCCAAAAACCTCTGGATGAAAAGCAGCATTTTAGGTGGATGGCTCAATCTTTGCCAATTCTCCTTGTCTTTTCCCAAAAAAGACTCGAGCACATCATGAGAGTTCAAATAAGATGAAAGAAATCCTGTCCTTTTGATTAAAAAAGTCTCAAACCTGTGATTCAAGTTTTATGAAATAAGGCTTAAGCAAAAACTACTCAACCCAAAGCTTAAAGACTTATCCCAGCTATATGGGACAGGGGACACCTCTGCTCCCCCAGCAGTGCAGAGTCAGGATCCAGGACTGAGCATTTTGGTAACAAACTCATTGTTGCCTTTAGGCTTCCATGGGAAAGTCAGGATGCTCAGCATAATCAATGAAAGGATCAGAGAATCATAGAATTGTCATGGTTGGAAAAGACCTCTGAGATCACCACATGAAACTGTCAACAACCCCAGCAAAATGAATAAAATATATTAATATCTGTCTCACCCTGCCCATTAGAGCATGTCCTGTGGGGCCCATCCATATATTTTTATGTAATATTTCCAGAGATGGTGACTCCAACACCTCCCTGGGCAGATTTACTCTCTCAGTAAATAAATTCCACCTGATACCCAGTCTAAACATCTCCTGGTGCATCATCAGGCCATGTCCTCTGGTCCTATCATTATTCACTTGAAAGAAGAGGCCAACACTCACCTCCCAACAACCTCCTTCCAGGTAGCTGTAGAGAGCAAGAAAGTCTCCTCTCAGCCTCCTCTTCTCCAAACTAAACATTCCCAATTTCCTCAGCCTCTCCTCACAGGAAAGGGTTCTCCAGACCCTTCCCCAGCTTGTTTTTCTCTGTCAAAACTCCTACAAGTACAGTAAGTCCTAAAAAAAGCAAATGGCAATGTGCTGCATTCTTGGAGACCAGCAAGAAAGTAACTTTGGGTAATGCAAGCTGGAAACCAAGAGATTTTTTTGTTACCAGCAACAGAAATTATGGATTTATGACTTGGTGATTCAGAAGGAAAAACTCTTGGAAGTGAAAGTGATCAGAGCAGGTATCTTCAGATGAGGATGAAGACCACCTGGCAGAAAAAACCCCAATGTCCAGCAGGTCCACCCAGTGCAATAGTTCACAGAGCAAAGTAGAAGCAGAAATGAATCCCATGCAACTATGTCACCATGATGCTGGGGTCAAGTTAAATCAGCCCTGCCTTAACGCTGGGTTAACTCCTCATTCTGATTGGCAATAGGATCAAAAAAAAAAGAACCAAAAAGACACAAACATGAGGCTAAAAGTGATCTAAAATGGAGAAGGGAAGAACCCAAAGAGCAAAGGGATGGGGCAGAGCTCCTGAGCCAAGGTCAAGAAGCTTGAAGCCATGAAAGAGGATGAAGAAAGACAGACTTGCAAAGGAGGATAATGCTATCTACAACTCAAGATGCTGCTGGTTAGGAAGCCAGAAGATAACAACAGCTTTCATTACAGGCACAGACAACATTTTTGTGGTTAAAACTAAGATTGTTGTGGAAGAGGTTAACACAAGAAGTACAGACTTCCCATAACTGCAGCAACAGCTCAACAACCCCATTGCCAATGTTGAGATGGAGTGGGAACAAGACCAAAAAAGGTGTGGAAGGTAAGAAAGGGTTTTCTCCTGGTACATGGACATTTGCCTCAACAAAATCAAACACCTGATATGACACAGGCATTGCAAATCATTTCTGCAGTTAAGTTTTGCTGGACAAGAAATGAGCACCCAGTCCCTGTCACCCAGCCTGGAGACCCACACTCTTCCATGTGCTTTCAGGCTTGCAGGTTCACTGTGGTCATGAGAAGGAAACAGTCAGGTCCTGAAAACACCTTTAAGTTCCTTAGGCCTGTCTCTCCTTTTGACCACACACCAGGACTCCAGAACAGAGAGCAGCAGAGATTTATCCTCACTTGACTTCTACTCACACTTATGTCTTGGAACTCATTTCCCGAACGCAGATGAGGGGCTACAAAAAAAACCCCATCAAAAACCCTTGAGCTGGATCTTTGGCCTCATGGAAAAAAGCAACACCTAGGAGGGATCTGATTGCTTCTGGGAAGGGGAGAGAGCAGCTTCCTGCTCCCCCAAAGCCAGTGTTTCCTCCACTCTTTGGAACCAGTATGAGAAAGCTTGGGTTATTGGGACAAGAACATTTATAGGTTGCCACCAATGAAGCCACAGAAATGGCAATAATCAGGCATAAAAGTACCTTGCAGTGACTCCCTGAAGAGGCTTGAAGGAGAGTAAGGGTGGACAAACCCTGCTAAAAGGCTTTGTCCAGTGAGGGATGGATCCTGGCCCTGGGCTAGGTGGGGACTATCTCTTGGGGTAGAAGTTTGAGTCTCCTAGAAGAAAGCATTCAGAGTAGTGATATCCCACTGTTAAAACAGCCTCAGCACACACAAAAAAACAGCTCATGGAAGAAGAAAAGACTTGCAGCCAACACAAGAGTGGGAAGACTGTAATTTCCCCAGAGGGTGTAACAGGTACCACCACCAGGACCACTTGAGGAACTGACTTCAAATAAAAGTTGCCTTCTGGGCTTGTTTATCTCCCACTGAAGAAAAGCCAAGACAACAGTTTGTATTTTGCAAAATAACTCATCTAAGCACAGGAAAAGCACTTTTTTCAAAACCAAAGAAGGGTGAGGAAGGTCCCTTCCTATTAGTCAACCAACCTTCATCTTCTGAACATGGGGAGAAATTCCCATCATCTGAAAACACACCCAGGGGGACAAAAACAGTCAGCAAAGGAGAGGTCACACAGTCCTTTAGTGAGAATTATTTTGCCATGGTATGCCTAAAGAGAAAAGGGAAAGACTAAAAAATAAAGAAATTATTATTTACTTCTCCTTTTCAGGCACTCAAAGAATTTGGGGCTGGGCCTCAGATCCAAGGACACAGGCACTAAAACTTGCTTTAATCAGAAATAGCTGCAGGTTTTTATTAAGCATCTGTAGAAACAATCAGGAAAATTAATTATTTTTAGCTGTTTTAATTATTAAAACTTTTAGCTTCTCATTTGGTGGCACTGACTAAAACATATCAGTTTCTGATTTAAATTTTAGCATCTCCTCTAAGTTTGTAGGTAAAACAAAAGGTAAAACCTTGTTAGGCAAGAGCACAGGTTACATCCATAGGCATATAAAAAGAATTCAAGCAGCTTTTTTACTTTTTCTTTAGACAATAATGGCAGATATTTTGTATTGAATAATCTGCAAAAAGTTATTAAATGATTGGTATAAAGCTACAGATGAGGAGGATTTGGAATTTCATTAAAATGTTTTCATTAAATGCAATTTTTAGGGCACTGGATTCATGAAGAAGAAAAGTGAGATAATCAGAGCATTTTATATTTGAAGCTGATGCATTAAAGACTGGAAACACCTATCTGTACCTAAGGAAATAAGCTGATTACTTCTGCCTTCTGTTCCTTCCAAAACTTTACAGGTAGCAGATCTCAGCCTCAATATTTTTTTTTTGACTCAGTGGAATAAGAAAAAGCTCTCCAACTTTAAAAAAATCACCATTAATAAACTAATTAATACTTTTTAATTATTTTTTTTTCCAGTTTCAGTCTCTCCATGCCCCTGCAGGTGATGACCCTGATGTCAGCAGCTCCCTGTGCACAAGCTCCACGTATCTCAAGAGTGGTGTCTGCCCCTGCACTGCCCTGACTCTGCTTTGCACTAATAAATACATATCCCTTATATTTTATACTATATGATATATATCAGGGGGTTGCAAATAGATGATCTTTAAGGCCTCTTCCAACTCAAACCATCCTATGAGTTTATATTATTAAGATATATAACAGATGAATAATATATAGGATATAAAAACCTATAATATCTATAATAATGTTAATAATAATGTCTATAATAATATCTATAGTATAGTAAAGAGACCAATACATTAAAGACTTAACATTTCAAATTTAAGGTGTTTGATTTATTAAAAAAAACCCAAATTTTTGTGATGTAGGCTAAAAAGAACAGGATGCAGCAGACTCAACAACCAAGCTTCCCAGAGACACATTTGAAGCATGCAGGTGCTTTGGTGCTGAAGCAGAAGAACTATTGAAAAAGGAAACAGAAATAAAGATCCAAGCATGAGTTTAGGACCTGTGTAAGATAATTATCCCCCCCCCAAACCCCAAATCCCTCTGGGTTTGCCTGCCTGCCTCACAGGCACTCCATGGACAAAAGGCAGATTTCTCTTGCTCTCAGAGCTGAAGAGCTGATGCTGCAGGGAAGAGCAAACCAGATTTTATTCTTCCTCAAGGACCTGGAGCTGAAGAGCCACTTCAGCCCTGCCAGCAGCCTCCACTCTTGCTGGAGGAGGAGGAGGAGGAGGATGAGGAGGAGAAGGAGGAGGAGAAGGGAGGAAGAAGAAGAGAGCGTGGCTTGGCTCAACAATCCCAGTTGAGTCTTCATGGCCACCAGAAGAAAACAGGAAGCAAGCAAATGGGAATGATAACCATAAAAAAAAAAAGAAGGAAAAATAACCAAACCCAACCAAAAAAAACAACAAAAAAACCCAAACAAAAAATAACACACCCCCCCCCCTTAAAAAAACCCAAAACAAAACCCATTAAAAAAAAACAAATCCAAACCCAACCAAACAAAAAATACAAACAAACAAAACCAAACAAACCCAAAAATGGGCACTTTGGCTATAACCTCCTGTTGTCCTTCCCATCAAATGGGACTTGAGCAGCAGGCAACCCCAGTATTTCCATGGATCTGAAATGCCAGCTGTAAGGATGAGCAGGCAGCATCCTCACCCCTTCTACATGCATTGAATGCTGCTTCTCACAAGCCCTCACATCCACCTGGGCCCTCCCACCCCTGTTTTACCCCTTGTCTAAAATTCTTGTATTGAAAAGTCAAAGAAGGGATGGTCCAGTCTGGACAAGGAGTATTGAGGATGCAGCTGGTCCTGAGTGTGTCCTCCTGGAATGGAGATGTCCAAGAAGGTAACTACCATGGATATGTCCCATAAGGACACCACATCTATAGGACACTGAGTTTCTGCCTCTCTCCTGTTAAATCAGGACCTGTGAAGGTCACCAGTGCTTGGAAGAGGTGTCCTGCAGGTGTCCCAGGGCCATGCCACCTCCACTCCTCTCTTTAGGAGGACCAAGGTGACCTTGTGGTGGGGTCCCCCAGGGTGGTGGCAGGAATCTTGGTGGGTCTGGACACTGGGGATGGGGACAGCCAACCCACAAGGGCTTGGAAAGGGACTGAGGAACACCTGACCTTGCACACCTACATCTCCTTCCCGAGTAAGTTTGGTAATTAATGCAATGGCTCCACGTCAAGTTATCCCAGAGCAGGGCAACAAGCAGCACAACTCATGACTGATCAATAAGACACAGGCGCAGCTGCACTCCCTGCCCTGCACTCACACCTTCCTAACAGCAAGCTGTAAAAACTGTGCTTCCAGCCATTAAAAATCAGAATTTTGACTCCCAATGTCTTTGCAAGTGGAAAGGGTGTATTAGGTAGACCCATTATTTGATTCAGAATCTTTGGAAAATAAGTACACCTTAATCGGGGTGGCTGAAATAACCAGTGCCTACATCCCCTAAAAAACCCAAAACTGTAAGAACTGTCTTTCCAGCCATTAAAAATCTGAATTCTGACTCCCAGTGTCTTTGAAAGGGTGTATTAGTTAGACCCATTATTTCATTATTTGATCCAGAATCCTTAGAAAATAAGTACACCTTAATAGGGCAGCTGTAATAACCAGTGCCTACACGCCCCAAAAACCCCAAAACTCTAAGAACTGTGTTTCCAGCCATTAAAAATCAGAATTTTTACTCCCAGTGTCTCTGCAAGTGGAAAGGGTGTATTAGGTAGACCCATTATTTGATTCAGAATCCTTGGAAAATAAGTACACCTTAATCGGGGTGGCTGAAATAACCAGTGCCTACACCCCTAGAAAAACCCCAAAACTGTAAGAACTGTGCTTCTAGCCATTAAAAATCAGAATTTTTACTCCCAGTGTCTTTGCAAGTGGAAAGGGTGTATTAGGTAGACCCATTATTTGATTCAGAATCCTTGGAAAATAAGTACACCTTAATCAGGGTGGCTGTAATAACCAGTGCCTACTCCCACCCTCACAAAAAAAAGCTGTAAAAACTGTGCTTCCAGCCATTAAAAATCAGAATTTTGACTCCCAATGTCTTTGCAAGGGTGTATTAGTTAGACCCATTATTTCATTGTTTGATCCAGAATCCTTAGAAAATAAGTACACCTTAATAGGGCAGCTGTAATAACCAGTGCCTACACGCCCCAAAAAACCCTAAAACTGTAAGAACTGTGCTTCTAGACATTAAAAATCAGAATTTTGACTCTCAGTGTCTTTGCAAGGGTGTATTAGTTAGACCCATTATTTCATTGTTTGATTCAGAATCCTTGGAAAATAAGTACACCTTAATCAGAGCAGCTGTAATAACCAGTGCCTACACCCCCCAAAAAACCCCAAACCTGTAAGAACTGTGCTTCCAGCCATTAAAAATCAGAATTTTGACTCCCAATGTCTCTGCAAGTGGAAAGGGTGTATTAGGTAGACCCATTATTTGATTCAGAATCCTTCAAAAACAAGTACACCTTAATCAGGGCGGCTGCAACAACCAGTGCCTACACACCCAGACAAACCCCAAAACTGTAAGAACTGTGCTTCTAGCCATTAAAAATCAGAATTTTTACTCCCAGTGTCTTTGCAAGTGGAAAGGGTGTATTAGTTAGACCCATTATTTGATTTAGAATCCTTAGAAAATAAGTACACCTTAATCGGGGTGGCTGTAGTAACCAGTGCCTACTCCTCCCCTCCAAAAAAAAGCTGTAAAAACTGTGCTTCCAGCCATTAATAATCAGAATTTTGACTCCCAGTGTCTTTGCAAGGGTGTATTAGTTAGACCCATTATTTCATTGTTTGATCCAGAATCCTTAGAAAATAAGTACACCTTAATAGGGCAGCCGTAGTAACCAGTGCCTACACCCCCAGAAAAACCCTAAAACTGTAAGAACTGTGCTTCTAGACATTAAAAATCAGAATTTTGACTCTCAGTGTCTTTGCAAGGGTGTATTAGTTAGACCCATTATTTGATTCAGAATTTGATTCAGAATCCTTAGAAAATAAGTACACCTTAATCGGGGCGGCTGTAATAACCAGTGCCTACACACTCAGAAAACCCCCCAGACTGTAAGAACTGTGTTTCCAGCCATTAAAAATCAGGATTTTGACTCTCAGTGTCTTTGCAAGGGTGTATTAGTTAGACCCATTATTTCAATGTTTGATTCAGAATCCTTGGAAAATAAGTACACCTTGATCGGGCAGCTGTAGTAACCAGTGCCTACACCCCTAGAAAAACCCCAAAACTCTAAGAACTGTGCTTCCAGCCATTAAAAATCAGAATTTTTACTCCCAGTGTCTTTGCAAGTGGAAAGGGTGTATTAGGTAGACCCATTATTTGATTCAGAATCCTTGGAAAATAAGTACACGTTAATCGGGGTGGCTGAAATAACCAGTGCCTACACACCCAGACAAACCCCAAAACTGTAAGAACTGTGCTTCTAGACATTAAAAATCAGAATTTTGACTCCCAGTGTCTTTGCAAGGGTGTATTAATTAGACCCATTATTTCATTATTTGATTCAGAATCCTTGGAAAATAAGTACACCTTAATTAGGTGGCTGTAATAACCAGTGCTTATTCCCCCCCCCAAAAAAAAGAATCCCAGCTCTCGGTAGAAACAGACTCCAGTTATTCAAATGTTTCATAAGTCTAGAAACTGACTCCAGTTATTTAAATGTTTTATAAGTTGGGTTGTTGGGTTTTTTTTTCTTTCCTTAAAGGCGGTAATTGCAGAAAAAAACTTTTCCTAATCTGACATTTGGTTAAAACCCCCTTATTAGAAATTATGCCGCGGCGGAAAAAAAAAAAAAAAAAAGACTGAAATATAAAATACAGGGGAAAAAAAAAAAAAATATCTAAAAATGAGCTGGTTTCACAATTACAGAGTCAGCCCATGCAGCCCCTTCCCTATTGTAGAGAGTGGCATAAACCCTCCGGCGGCCTATCAGCTCCCTGGCAGGCAGGAGGCTGCGCTATTCAAAGCGAGAGATACAAGCTGCAGGGCAAAAACCTGGCAGCTCCCATCTGACCCCCCAATCCCCGGCTGGTGACAGCTCCAAGCTCCATGGCAAATTAGCCCTTCTCACATGACAATTGGAGGAGACAGATTCCATTAGCAGTATCTGAAATTGAGTGGAGAGCTGCTCCGTTATCAGACTTGACTCATAAGCGCCGCTATTAATCAGGGCTATGATAGCATTTATATATTTCAAGCTATCTGCCTCCGCTCTGATATTCTCCTACAAAGGGTTGATGGGACTTAGGGAAGGGAACAATGGAGCTTTCTGGGCAAAGCAGAGTAAATCAAGAAAGTCTGTGACTTCCGCACATTCTGAAGGGATTGCGGTTTACATAAATTTTCTCCCCATTGGAGATTGAGCTCTTCCTCATCTTACACATGGGATTTAGTTGTCACTCAATGGTAACAGCTGTGAAAAGGTGAAGCGGCCCACCGCTCGGAATATTGCCTCTGCTTTTAAAGCAATTAACCCATGAACAGGAGGATACCTGGTGATATCAAAGGGATTAAGCCAGGCAGTGCATTATTAACATTTCCTTGAACTAATTCTAACTCTGACTAGCTGTCAGAAAAGACTCTTCAGTCTTAAAAAAAAAAAGAACTCTTTTTTTTTTTTTTTTTTTTTCTCCCTGCTTTCGCCCCCACCTCCTCTCCCCTCCTTCAAAACCAAGTAGAGTTATTGCAGCATAATGTACCTACTTGAGAGCAAAAATGCAAATGAACAGATTGGGTAATGTCTCAGAAAAGAGTGAACTCAGTGCCCGTTTATTACGGGGACAAAGGGGGAAAATACTACGGGGATGAAAGAAAAAAAAAGATCTGATCAATTAGTCAGAGGTCACAGGAGATACTCTTCTAAAAGCAAATGAATACTCGAGTACCTTCCTTTCTTCTCTCCCTCCTAAAACTTCCAAACTACTTGTTACTAAGAGCAGCTGCTTTGGAAGCAGCCAAGACCTTCGTGCTGTGCTACGAGGGTGATAATCTATGATAATCTGCAATATGGAAAAATTCCAATAATCCCTGAGAGGAGATTCCTCCTTCCCTGAAGTCCAGTATTTTAACTTTCCACGATGGGCACAAGGGCACCAACATGCCAAGTGAGAGCAATCCTCTTCTCATCCCTCCAACTTCTCCAAAACATCCCCCCAAAACGAGTCAAACTATCTGGGGACAACTGCTCCAGCAAAGCCCTGTACCTGAGGGACCCAGAGTATTTCACCACAAATTGCAGGCAGCAGACACCTTTTCCCAGGTTAGTTTTAAGGGAGCATCAGGCTTGTGGTCCATCTGGGGAGGACAACAAAACTGACCCATCCTCCTCCAGGGTGCTCCAAACATCCCTGGTCCTTCTCAGGGACCTCCCCACGAGAGCTCCAGGACACAGAGCACTGGAGCAAGAAAGCTGAGGGTGGTCAGGATGGTCAAGTGCAATTTCCAGAACCTCTTGATGATTTTAAAAATGATCAAATAACTTGGATGATGATGATGATTTCAAAGTTATTCATCAAATAAGGATGATGTTGATGATTTTCAACATGCCTGCTGCTCTGTTTTGTTGCAAGTGGGAGAAGAGCTGGCTTCAGTTTTTATACACATCCACAGTGGGCTGCTTGGAAGGTTTATGGGACAGAAAGTATATATATATGCTAAAAAAACAAACAAAAAAAGAATATATATATATATATACACATATATATATATTTTTTTTAGACCAAAACTTAACATGATACCCAGAACAACAAACCAAAGAGATGTGAACTGCTTAATTTAATGCAACATTTTCCTCCCTTCCAAAAACCTGTGTGCAACTCAGCCAGAATTAACCAGGCAAAAACTTACCAAAGCAACAACACCTTCTAGTCTGCTACTGCCTCTGCAGTAAATTAGCTCAGCACATTTAGATATGGCCAAATTATGAAAGGTGTACACCAAAAAAAACAAATAAAAAAATTGGACTTAAAGCAGGGGAAAGCATCCTATTTCTCTTTGCAACAGGGAATGCAAAGAAGGCATTGCCTGTGCAGAAAATGACACTTTGACAATCATATTATGAGAGGATAATTGGTTTACTTTGTAAACTTGCTATGCTTCGCCTCCCACAGTAAAACAAATAAATAGTTGTTTAAAGAAACAATCCTATAGCCCCACTTGCTGCGTCCTGAAAACATAAAGCTGCTCCCCTCCCTCTTCCACACTGAAGATGAATTATTTGCCTCAGTTACAATCCGTCTGAGAAAACTCTTTGTAAATGCCATTTTAGGATAATTACAAGCAATTTATCGAGAGGGGGAGAAAAAAAAAAAACCAAACCAAAACCAAACATATCTGGGAAATAATTCAGAGGAGAAAAGCGCTCGCTCAGCCAGAGCCTGGATTACTGACAAAAGGGTTTTTTGCACTGATGCAGTTTGAAATAACTTTAAGAAGCACAATCCGGACTTAAAAATCAATCATGAAATGAAGAATCTGATAGAATATGATAAAATAAATAAAGGAACAAGATGCTGGGGTTGCTGCCCGGAGCATCCCACCAGCCATCACCCGGCAGAGGAGAAATCCGAGGAATAAATTCGATCCCAATCCCACACGTGCCGTAAGATCCCAAATGAACCACGACTCCTTCCCTAAGCAGTAGAAAAAAAAAACCAAAAACCTGTCCTGCCCAGCCAAGGAATAAACTGGGTAAATGGTTCTTAAATATAAAGAGTCAGGGGGGAAAAAAAGGGAGAGATTTTACTGTACGGGGATGCCGGGAGGCGCGGAAAAAAAAGAAGGAACCACGGGCGAAGGGTAACCAGCAACCTTGCCCGGCTGGTGGGGAGAAAAGAAAGGTTTTAGAGGTTAAGTTCAGGTCAGACAACAAATGAAATTGTAACAACCCAACTGACATTGTATAATGTCTTCTTCCACTGGATCAATAGGGCAGCGTCAGCCCCATTACCATAGAGATGGCTTCCTCCCCGCCAAGGGGGGCTTTTGTTTGAGGAGAGAGATTTGCCACTTGAACCGTGGTGCTCCCGAAGGATGTGTACTTCATCAATTATTTGTGTTCCTAACATCTACATATTTTCATATTAGCACCCATGTTTCCAGCAGCACACAGTGGGGATGCTTCTTTTTTTCCTCTGGTACCTCACAGGGGTGACCCCGTCAGCTAAATTTTAAGGAAAGCACAAAAATGAGGGGGAATTCGATAGGTTTCCATCCTTTGTAAGTACAGACAAACCCGGTTCAAACCCAAACCCTTTGCCCTCAGATATTTAGGGATTTCACTCCATAAACACTTTCTGAACGATAGTTTTTCTCTTTAAAAATGGGTGGTAATAGAAAGAAAAAAAACTTCTTTCGCTGAACGAATGTCATGGAAAAAAAATCAGCCCAATTCTAAGGTGCTTAAAAGGAAAAAGGGAATATTCTAATTTGGAAATAAAACTGACCCGTCCCACCTTACAATTCATTAAAAAAAGAAAAAAAAATCAAATTGCTGCTAGGCTGAATAATTGATTCTGTCAGTGCCTTGCATGTATGAAATAATTTTCTGTAAGTCTTAATAGTTTCTATCATCTCTCAGTTTCGGGTTTTCCGTCCTTTCCTCCAAGTTTTATACCTGACAGAAGCAACATCTTCCAAATCCAATCAACCAAAAATAACAGAAAAAAATTAAAATTGCTAAAAGTGGCAAAATAATTCCCCAAATTAACCTGTGGTTTCTCCCCTGCATTCTTATTTCTCTAAAGCAACAATTATAGAATTTCATACGCACAAATCGGGGGCATAAGAAAGGGTCATGCTGGTGCTAGAACTAAGAAGTGGGGCAGATCTTCACAGTAACTCAAATAATGGGCACAGCCATAATTTAAATAAAAATAAATTAAGGATTCAAAACATTCAGTGACTCCTTGGAGGAGTTTTTCTTTTTTTTTTAATATAATCAAAATGAGTTCTGCTCTGACACTGCACCAGGCAGTGTGCACGGGAGGGCAGCCCCACTTCCAGTTCCCCAAATAGGCTGTAAAATGCAGGATATTAAATTAATTAACACCGACTTAATTACAGGTATTACCCAACAGTAAAAGCAAGCACTTGAAATGCCTGTGACATTATTTAGGAATTATTTCAGCAATTCCAGCCAGCGTGCTCAGAAGCAGATGCACACTGAAGGTGATGAGCAGGGGAAGATGCAGCTGGATAGAGGGACCTCATGGACCCAACTTTAAATGAGCTCAGGGCTCTAGGGCATGCAGGATTTGCCCTCTTCCCCCACCCCACTTATTCCTGCTTTTATTTCTAGGATGCACTTGCTCCTTGGAAAGGTTTTCCCAAGGGCTGGCATGGCTGTGGAAACGGGTGGGAGAGAAAAGGACTCCTGTCAAAACAATCTCACCCCGATGCTCCCTGATATAATTTCTGATTTTGCCTCCAAACCTGCCCTACTTTTTCCCCTGCAAAAGACCATCTCAAATTGTTTGTACGGGCTGTGATAATCCTCTCAAATATGGGTCAGGCTGAGGTTAAGAGCAGCCAGAACTCCCACATCAAAGCCGAGAAGGGTTAACAAACCCCCCACTCCCCCCCAAGCACGTGTGCATCCCGATTGTTCCCTCTTTCCCAAGGTCTAGAGGAAGGCTTTGACCAGAGTGTCCCCCACCTCCCAGCAGACACCAGTACCACCTATACTGGGAGAAGGTGACCAGCAGTGATGCTCAGCCAGGTCTTTGGGTACCACCAGTGGGCAAGTGCCCACCCGTCTCGTCCGTGAGCTGCGATTAAACCAAGTTCCTGGTTTCCTGATAGGTGAAGCTCATCCTGTTAATTTAAACAGACCATCTGCATCTTTCCTGCCCGACAAACTTCATTAGTTCTGGTTAGTTAAACCAAGTGGTGATTTGTGATAATGAGCCTGAACAACCTGTCACAGCGGCGTTAAGGGGAAGGGAGCACTTTTGTAATTGTTATTATTTTTATTGTTATTTAACAGAAAGAGAAAAAAAAAAAAAAGTGAAAAAAAAGAAAAAAGAAAAAGCTTTTGTGCATGAAAGAAGGTCAAATTCACATTAAAGCACTGTTGGGTTAAGCAGAGGAACTAATTACAGTTGGAAAGGGAGGGGGGCAACGCTGGTCCGAAGAGCAGAAGGGAACAGAGAGAAACATCCCGAGCCGAGGGGAGAAAACCTCATGCCAACCAAAGAGAAAACACCCCAAACTTTACCTGAAAACCGTGTAAAAAAGCAAAGAGGCAGCAGCTGCTCCCACCAAACCACAGAGGAGATTGACCCGGGAGGCAGGAGAGCCGACAGGCAGCAGCCCCATGGCCAGTCTGGCCAGCAGTGTGAAGAGGGGATAGCCAGGAGGGTGGGCGACCTGGGGACAGAGATGACATTAGGATGAAAAGGGGTGAAATGCCAGGAAACACTGGGATTTTAGGAAATCAAAAGGAGAGAGCAGCACGATGGGGTCCAGCAGCAGGAGCCAGGGTGTCTCCGAGCAGTGCTGCTCCCCGACCCATCCCTTGGGTCCAGTTTGAACTCTGTAAATAGAATTTTTTTTTATTTTTTTTTTTCCTTAGTGGATTTGGCTCCACGCCTCGTCCATCATAATGAGGCGGCGAGAAAAGGAGGTGCCACGTTTCATTAGAGGGTTTTAAAGGGCTCCTTGTTTGGGTTCACAGTATATTAGGGTCATTCAAGAGGTTGATTTTTTTTTTCTTGTTGTTGTTTATTTTTATTTTTTTTTTTAAAAAAAGCAGCTTCTCAACTATTTTATTGGTTAGCAAGTTGAAAGACCACACTGCTATCGGATTACCACCGTGCTGACAGTCCTAAGGTCTTGCCTAAAGGGATCATGCACCATAATAAAGTTTATTAAATAATAAAACTTATTAAAATTGTTAACCCGATTTATTTTATTCTCCCCAGCTTATACAAAATTTGGGTTGATAATAAGCCAGCTACTGTATATACAGTAAAGCCTTTGCTTTATAATTTAGTTTAATTGGATTTAAAACTTGAAGTAAATTGTCGCGTGCTGTACTTATAAGTTAGTAAAAACTGTGGTTTGAAAATAAATTAATCTACTTTACTCCATGCTTAATTAAACTTCCTTAATTCCTAAAACTGTTAATGAGAGCATTGATTAAACAATAAAACTAATACTTACTCCAAGCTCATATGCGGCTGTGATCAGCTCCCCTGTGAAAAAATAATGTAAAACCAATAATTACTATTAGGAAATGACACTCCTCCAAAGTTTTCAAAATCCAAATGCTTGCATTGGGGTTTTGCATTAATTTGACTGGATAAAACTGTAAATCTGTAGAGATTTAACAGCATGAAATTTTCTAAGAATATTTTCTCCCTCTGATGTCACTGCACAAAATATCTTTTGTATGTTTTCGTGAGACTTTTATGAATAGATAAAGTGAAAGGATAGGTAGGTTTGGGTAAAGAATGGCCCGAGACATTCCAAATGCAGACAATTTCTGCACGTGTATTTTTCATTTAAAACCAATTGGCTCCATCACTTCCAAGCACCACAGTTTGCAACGCTTAAGCTGCATTGTCTCGTAGCCTGGTTGTGTCTCATTTCAAGAAAAAACATTAAAATGCACAGCTTTAGAGTTTTAAAGAGGGAAAACATAACCACTGATCATGCAAATCAGCATCCACATATCTGGGAACGTTGCTCTCCCTTGATGCTAAAGCAATTTTTGCAGCTTCTGCTTCCCTAGTAGCTCTTTTTTTTACCTGCTGCCCCCATTAGAAACACCATTTAGGTTTTGCATTTCATTTGTATTTTACAGCAGGACAAATAACTGCCAGGAGAAGATCCATGCTAGCCTAACACTTAATAACACTTGACATTTTTAGAGCACTTGACACTGAAACATTTTGCAACGCTCCTGAAGGATGTGTACTAAATACATTCAGTAGGAGCAAGCACATTTAGGGACAAAGGGCATAGCCAAGGCAAGGCAAAATTCAGAATTACAGCTGGTTTCCCTTCACATTTCATGGTCCAATTTTGTGGAGCCTGATCTTACTGGTCCTGCAAGTGTCAAGGTCATGGTGGTTTTGTCCCATCGTGAGATGCTAAAGATGCAAAATGAAGGGCACTGCTGCCTTGAAATGCTGAATTCAAAGTATTTTAATTTCTGCAGAATTCCTTCCTTGCCATCCAAAGCACAGGGCAAGTGTACAAAAGGCACCTTTAAATCTTAAATTGAGCAGTGTGTTTTAAAATGAAGATGCCAGCCAACCCACTATTGTTCTTTGTCACTGCTGCAAAATCACAGCTATGTCCCCATGCCAGCCCAGGGGACAGCCCTGGCAGTCTGTGCAACAGCCTCTCTGATAGGGACATTACAACCCTAGCAAACACCACTGATTTTTAGTGCTCCTTTGTTTTTTTTTTAGGAAAGGTTCAACCTACTGCAAGACAGCCTGAATGAAAAAAAATCAAGTGCAATAAGATGTATGCAGTTCCAGGCCCTTGAGGCCAAGAAGGACATTGAGGGGCTGGAGTGTGTCCAGAGAAGGGAATGGAGCTGGGGAAGGGTCTGGAGCAGAAGTCTGCCCAGGAGCAGCTGAGGGAGCTGGGGGTGTTGATCCTGGAGCAGAGGAGGCTGAGGGGAGACCTTCTGGCTCTCTGCAACCCCCTGAGAGGAGGTTGGAGCCAGGGGGGGTCGGGCTCTGCTCCCAAGGAACAAGGGATGGGCCAAGAGGAAAGAGCCTCAAGTTGTGGCAGGGGAGGTTTAGGTTGGAGCTGGGGAACAATTTCTCCCTGGAAAGGGTTGTCAGGGCCTGGACATCCCCATCCCATCCCCATCTCTTTCTCATACCAATCCCTCTCCCCATCCCCTTAGTGGTGGCCTTGGCAGTGCTGGGTGAACAGTTGGCCCTGATGATCTTGAAAGGTTTTTTCCCAGCCAAAACAATTCCATTATTCCAGTCCAGGAATGGAAACTCCAGGGGAGGTTTGGGTTGGAGCTGGGGAACAATTTCTCCCTGGGAAGGGTTGTCAGGACCTGGCCCAGGCTGCCCAGGGCAGGGCTGGAGTCCCCATCATCCCTGGAGGGGTTTCAGAGCCCTGGAGATGTGGGGATGAGGGACATGGGGCAGGGGTGGCCTTGGCACTGCTGGACTCGATGACCTCAGAGGTCCTTTCCAACTAAAACAATTCCATGATCTTTGATCTAATCAAGGAAACCCCAAGTTCAGCATCCAGGGGTTCCCCAGCACGCCTGCACCTGGTTAATGGGGGATGCTCAGCACCCATCACATCCCAGGGATGCTGCTCCTGCCATGGCTTCACCTTCATCAAAGTCCTCCTAAACCAGCTACAAATTAAAACCAAATTCCTGCACTTTGCTATGAAATTGGTTTGTATCATGGGCAAGAATAACCCCAAAGAAATACAGGCACAAGCTGCTAAAATACTGCTGGATGCCACGGCACAGTCTTGCCTGGTAAGAATTAAAGGGGAGGAGAAGAAAAAGAAGAAAATGTGAGGGAAAAAAAAAAAAAAGTTGCCAGGTTGCAGACCTGTTGAATTCCACTGGGAAAAAAACCAAAAGGAGCACACAACACCCACCAGGTTAATTCTCCAGAATATCTGGGAATCACTCACACCCTCTCTGGGCTCCACAAGTGCAGACATGGGCTTTATAAATGAAGATTTGGGCTCTGTAAGTGCAGAGCACTATTATTAAATGGCAGAACACACCAACAAGGACTACAGCATCTGCAAACTTGATTTGAATACATTTCTAAGGAGAGAAAATGACCTGCTGCATCTTTTGCTGGCTCAAATTGAAGAACTCATTCCTGCATAATCTTGCTGTACCCACATTCCCAATTTTCTGGCTTGATTGCCCAGTAAGGTGTTGAGGCAACCCAGTACTGCCTGAAAACTGATTTAACCCCAGCAAGGTTGGGAGCAGAGATCTGAAACATCAGAATGTGGTTTTGGGTTTATTTTTCTTTTTTCCTTTTAACTTGAGTTTATTTTGCTTTTCAAGCTGTTTTAACATCCATGATGTTTCTGAATTAGCTCTAAAATCAATATAAAACCTCTCTCTCTCTCTCTCCACACACACTGAAGTTGTAAGAAATATGTGTATATTAAAAGCCCATTTATGTATAAGGAATTTTATGCATAGTTTGGATTCAAAACCAGCAGTGGCCACGAGGGATTGAGCTCTACAGACCCACTCAACCTCCTTTTGGGATGTGAAAGAAGGAAAATATACTGGGTACCTATTCCACCCCCCCAAAAAAAACCAGAGCATCCCCTAGAAAATCCCAGCCCTCCTTTTCCCAAACCCCTGCAGCACATACACTACAGAAGGGTCTTTTTCAGCAAGAACCTAAACCAGCAAAACCACAGAAGGAGCAACCAGGAGAATTTTGTCCCATCTGGTGGGATTAGCAGCACAAAAGGCAAAATATTGGATAGTTTGTCACTTCCAGCACATCTTGCTTCCAGACAGGCAAATCCAAGGATTTCAGGGTTGTGTTGGCTTCAGCCACTCAGGTCAGAGAAACTGATGGCCCAAACCCCAATCCCAGAATTATTTTGATTGGAAAAGACCTTTAGGATCATCAAGTCCAACACTTCACCCAGCACTGCCAAGGCCACCACTGTCCCTTGTCCTTCAGCACCACATCTCCAGGGCTTTAGGTATCTCCTCAAAGAATCTTTGAGGTTGGAGAAGACTTTCAAGGTCATCCCACATCTGGCAGGGTGGCACATCTGCCACCACCTGTCCCCAGGGCTGATTTTTTGGCTGAAATGCTCAGGTTAAAGGCAAACAAATCACTGTGAGGGAAATGGGCAGAGGGAGAGAGGACCAGGGCATCTCAGGGTGGCCTGAGGCCCCAAGGTGTGACAGGGATACAGCAGTCCCCATAGGGGGTTAAACCCTATGGGGTGACAGCAACACACCAGCCCCTTCAAAGCAACCCTGTGGGGTGACTGACAGCAACACACCAGCCCCTGGGGGGAGGGAGGACACCCTATGGGCTGACAACAACCCTATGGGGGCAACTCACCAGCCCCTATGGAGTGAGCAACCCTATAGGATGATAGTGATGCAGCAGCCCCTGTGAGGCAGAAAACATTGGGGTGACAGCAATGCAGGGGTCCTATGGAGTGAGCAACCCTGTGGGGTGACAGCAACCATGGGGTGATAGCAACACACCAGCCCCTATGGAGTCAGCAGCCCTATAGGGTGACAGCAACTCTACAGGTAGCAGCAAAGCACCAGCCCTTATAGATTAAATAACCTTATGGGGTGGCAGCAACACAGCAGTCCCTGTGGCAGAGAAACCCAATGGAGTGACAACAGCCCCATAGGGTGACAGCATCCCTATGGGGTCACAGCATCCCTATGGGGTCACAGCATCTCTATGGGGTCACAGCATCCCTATGGGGGTCACAGCATCCCTATGGGGGTCACAGCATCCCTATGGGGGTCACAGCATCCCTACGGGGTCACAGCATCCCTAGGGGATCACAGCATCCCTACGGGGTCACAGCATCCCTACGGGGTCACAGCATCCCTGTGGGCTCACAGCATCCGTATGGAGTCACACCATCCCCATGAAGTGACACCATCCCTATGGGGTCACACCATCCCTATGGGGTCATAGCATCCCTATGGGGTGACACCATCCCTATGAGGTCACAGCATCCCTGTGGGCTCATAGCATCTCTATGAGGTCACAGCATCGCTATGGGGTCATACCATCCCTACGGGGTGACACCATCCCTATGGGCTCACAGTACCCCTATGGGGTCACAGCATCCCTACGGGGTCACAGCATCCCTAGGGAGTCACAGCACTTCTATGGGGTCACAGCATCCCTATGGTGTGACACCATCCCTACGGCCTCACAGCATCTCTATGAGGTCAGAGCATCCCTATGGGGTCACACCATCCTTATGGGCTCACACCATTCCTACGGGGTCACAGCAACGCACCAGCCCAGCCCCTGCAGGATAACCACCCCTATATGGCTACTGAGACGCACCAGCCCCTAAGGGCTCTGCCCCCCCCCGGCATAGGGTGACCGCGATGCCCCCGCTCTTTGGGGACGCGGTTCCCCCCGGTGCCACCTCCCCGGTGCGGTGCCCCCTGGGCCGCCCTCCCCGGTTCACGGTGGTGCTGTCGGCGCTGGGTACGTTACCCGCATCCCCTCCGGGCAGGCCAGGGGGCAGCGTGGCCGTGTAGAGAGCGGCCACGGCAGCACCCACAGCCCCGGCGGTACCGCCCGGCCCGGCCCCGCTCCTCGGACCCATGTGTGCCGCCGCGCCGCCACTTCCGGGTTCGGCGGGCGGTACCACCCCAGCTGCCAAGAGAAGGGGGGGAGCAGCTCCTCCCTTCCAGCTTCCCCGCTCCCCTTCAGCAGCATCCAGGGAATTCCCGTGAATCGACGACGCTGAGAGAGGCAACGGGAGAACCGAGGGTTCTGCGCGGCCATTCAGCCCGGAATCCCGCCCTTTGGTTCCGTGTGCTCCCCCCCCTCAGAGGAGTTGGTACGGGCGGGAGGGCGGGGTGGGCAGTGAGGTGAGGGCGGAACTACCGCGGGGATGGGGGGGGCGGAGCGAAACCACCGCGGAGGCGGAGAAGGGGGGGGAGCAGCCGAACCGCGGCTCTGCCCGAACTCCCGGGAACCTCCCATCAGGGGGTCCGGACCGAGCAGGGTCCTGGGACAGAACTCCTTCTCTTTCATCCTCCTCATGGCTCCGGGGAGCGGAAGTTTGTGGCCGGATCGGGGCTGTTTGGAGCTGGTGGTGAAGGAAAGGATCAAGGGTTCGGTATCGGGAATGTGAAAAGCGGAGATTCCAGCTGTGGGAATAGTTAAGGAAGGGAAATGGCATCCTGAGATCTATCCGTAGAAGAGTAAAACACATCCATGGAAACAGTGGTGGGATTGGAGAAAAGAGCGGCGAGGCCGTACCTGGAGAATTGAGGCAGATTAAAGAGGGTTTGGGGACAAAAAAAAAAAAAAAAAAGGTGTAGAAGAGGGTAACTAGGATAATAAATAGCCTTATGGATTAGATCTAGGTGGAGATGTTAGAAAATCAGGTTTGCATTAATAAAAAAAGAACAAGAATGAGAAAAAAGAGAAAGAAAAGGAAAAGAAAAAGGAAAGGAAAAAGAGAAAAGGAAAAAGAAAGAAAAAGAAATAGAAAAAGAAAGAGAAAAAGAAAAAGGAAAAGAAGAAAAAGAAAATGAAAAGAGAAAGAAAAAGAAAAGAGGAAAAGAAAAAGGAAAGGAAGGAAAAAAGGAAAAGAAGAAAGAGAAAAAGGAAGAAAAAGAAAAAGAAGAAAAGAAAAGTGAAAAAGAAAAGGAAAACAAAAAGAAAAAGGAAAAGGAAAAGAAAAAGAAAGAAAAAGAAAAAGAAAGAAGAAAAAAGAAAAAGTAAAAGAAGGAAAAGGGAAAAAATGAAAAAAGAAAGAAGAGAAAAAGAAAAAGGGAAAAAAGAAAGAAAAAGAAAGAGAAAAAGGAAAAGAAGAAAAAGGAAAGAAAATGAAAAAGAAAAGGGAAAGGAAAAGGGAAAAAAAAGAAAAAGAGAAAGAGAAAGAGAAAGAAAAAGAAAAAGAAAAAGAAAAAGAAAAAGAAAAAGGAAAGAGAAAAGGAAAAGGAAAGAGAAAAGGAAAAAGAAAAGGAAAAGAAAAAGAAAAAGAAAAAGAAAAGAAAAGAAAAAGAAAAAGAAAAGAAAAAGAAAAGAAAAAGAAAAAGGAAGAGAAAAGGAAAAAGAAAAGGAAAAGAAAAGAAAAAGAAAAGGAAAGAGAAAAGGAAAAAGAAAAGGAAAAAGAAAAAGCAGTATTAAGGGTTGAAATGACTGAAAAACCCCAACATCATGTTGAAGCCGAAGGGGCCTTTCAAACAGCTGACACACACACACACACACACACACACACACACACAAAAAAGCCCCAAAAGAGCACAATCTGAAACCAATAAATGTATTAAGGGATTTTAGGGAAGGTTTTTTTACACACCCCAGCTGGTACCTAGAGAGAGACAGTGAAAGAAGCTGAAGTTGTGACCCACTCAGAAAAAGAAAAAAAAAAAAAAAAAAGAAAAAAGAAAAAGAAAAGGAAAAGGAGAAAAAGAAAAAGGAAAAAGAAAAAAACAAGAAAAAGAAAAAAAAAAAAAAAAAAGGAAAAAGAAAAAAAAAAGTAAAGGAAAAAAAAAAGAAAAAAAGAAAAAGAAAAAAGAAAAGAAAAAGAAGAAAGAAAAAAAGAAAAAGAGGGACTAGATTTTGAGGGGATAAACAGAGGCTGAGTAACAACTGGAGTCATAGAATTGGCTGGGTTGGAAGGGACCTCAGAGATCATCGAGTCCAACCCTTGAGCCACGGGGCTGCTTCTCATCCAGAAGGAAAGCAATCACTTGGCTCTGTGGTGACCAAGGCATCCTCAATATCCTGATGGCTGGCAGGTTTCTGCTGGTTTTGGCCAAGGTTCATCAGGGAGAAGGAAAAAGATAGGATGCAATCCTCTGCCAGCCTTTGTCCCTGTGGTGATGAGAGGGGTCATTGCTCCCCCAGCCCTAAAAATGCCATTTTAGCAGCAAAGTCTGTGTGTGAAACAGGCTCTTTATCTGCAATGTGTCTATTTTTCTCTTTGGGGTCTTTTTCTTTCTTGGAAAAGGCACCCAAATGCTAACCATGACTGATCCCAATTATATTGATGGGGGAGGTAGGAATTTAAAGGAGAATATTGAGATGTGGAAGAACTGGTGGTAATGATATGGTGAGGACAAACTATTCTTTAATTGTCCTGCAAGTTGTTTTCTATCTTTGTCATGCAGAAACTGGAAGTTTTAGGGTGCCAGGGACAAAGTACTTTGCTGTAAGCTCACAAGAGCCTTTATCTTACTGACTAATTCCTGCTGTTTCAAAGGCCAGGATGATAAACACACTTTCTGTTGGCACCAGCACTTTGGAGGGGGCATTTACATTTTTCTTCTGTAAGCAGAAATCTATCAATTACTGAGATTTGACTCCCCCTTCTTTATCAGGAATGTCCCAGGGGTCCCACTGAGACAAGAAGGGACATTCAGACCTTGCTTTTTTTATTTGTTTTATCAGACAGGCAGGTATTTTTTGGGGGGTGTTTTCATTCCTGCTTTGGAAGTTGAGCTTTGTCCAACCCCCCAAGTGTGGATTCACCTCACAAGTGACCCACTGGCCTTCCTCAAAGGCCAATTAAAAAAAAAAATATTAAAAAAAATGGGAAAAAAAGCAACAAACAAGCTATGGCAAGGAGAAAGCATTTGAAGGATGGCCTTGAGCACTCAGTGATTTAATTTAAAAAAAAAAAAATAAATCCCTGGAACTTGTAGCACTAGAGCATACTCTAGTGGTAACTGAGCTCATGGTTTGTGCAGAGTCTTCTTGCTGGGGAGACCTCTCCTACCTTTTTCCACTAGAGGTTTATTCCCTCCTATCTCCTCCAGCTCCATCCAGCAACTACCCAAGGCAGGCAGAAAAAAATAAACAGGGACTTGTAAAGTAATTTTAAAAACACAGCTTGAGAACCTATCTCCCCCAAATGGCTGTGTACTTTGAGAGTTGTCTCTTTACCAGGCTCCGTGTCAGATTTTCTCCTGAGAGACAGAGTTTAGAGGAGGCAGGAGATAGGAAAAGGGAGAATAATACTTAAAGCAAATTCTCTTCACCCATGGCAGTGTCATTACAAACTCCAATGAGCACGGTTATTGCAAATAAATAAAAACAATAGACCAGAACCAGTTTTACATAAGAAAATACTGAAATACCATTCAATTAGTCCTAAGCTTTAGTTAAACCTTTTCTTTTGCCCATGGGGTGATAAGGTTAATACAGAAAGCACTCAACTGCTGTACTTGTGGAACAACAGTCAGCAGCCATTTAATGAACTGACGTGTAGACACATTTAGCAAAAGCTCCAATATTGTCAGGGCTGGGCTGGTGCAGAACGTTAATGGCAAAGTAGCCAGCCTGGTCTTCATGGTACACAATATCCCTGGGTAAGGAAAGCAGCTCCTCATGGGGACCATTAACAATACAAATGAGCACAGCTCCTATATTTAAACAAGAAGTTTGGCAGTGTTTCCACTGATGGTGTGTGCCTGCCTGCAAAGCACGAAAAAGAAGATTATGCTGCTTTTATTTGTTCTTAAGTGGCTTGAATAAGCTGCATTTTATGACTTCTTGGTGGTTTTTTTTTTTTATGGGGTGTGGGGGTGAAAAAAATACGAGGTTTGTATCACACGTTTGCGATATGGCTGCTGGAGGTGGTGTTTCCATGTGGAATAAAGTGGGATAAAAATGCCCTTGGTCCAGAGAGCATCCCTCTGGCCCTGGTCATGGGGCCCTCACTGCTCCATCCTGGATGTGTTCATAGAATCATAGAATTGGCTGGGTTGGAAGGGACCTCAGAGATCATCAGCTCCAACCCTTGATCCACTCCCACTGCAGTTCCCAGCCCATGGCACTCAGTGCCACATCCAGGCTCTTTGGAAAGATCTCCAGACACGGAGAATCCACTACTTCCCTGGGCAGCCCATTCCAATGCCTGATCACCCTCTCCAGAAAGAAATTCTTTCTCATCTCCAACCTAAACCTCCCCTGGCACAACTTGAGACCCTGCCCTCTTGTCTTGCTGAGAGTTGCCTGGGAAAAGAGCCCAACCCCCCCCTGGCTCCAACCTCCTTTCAGGGAGTTGGAGAGAGTGATGAGGTCTCCCCTGAGCCTCCTCTTCTCCAGCCTCAACACCCCCAGCTCCCTCAGCCCTTCCTCACAGCACTTGTGCTGGATCCCTTCACAGCCTCCTTGCTCTTCTCTGGACCTGCTCCAGCACCTCAATCTCCTTCCTGAGCTGAGGGGCCCAGAACTGGACACAGGACTCAAGCTGTGGCCTCCCCAGGGCTGAGCACAGGGGCAGAATCCCTTCCCTGGACCTGCTGGCCACGCTGTTCCTGTTCAGTGGTATTGATGTGACAACTGAACCACCCTGGGCCACTAAGGATGTAGTGTAAGAGGGCAACCAGGTGCCCCTAATTAGGCACAGGTGGGCTTAACACAAGCTCATGCCCACTCCCTGGCAATTAGGGGCACCTGGTTGCCTTCTTACACTACAAAGGACATTTTTGGATGTGGCTGGGCACCTAGAGCACGTGGGGACCTGGGTGGCTGGATATGGCACAGAGGTGTCCCATGGGGTTCTCCCTGGCCATCCCATGGACTGAGCTCCATGCAATTGCACTCTCCACCCTGGGATACCCCTAGGGCCATTTGGGCCCAGTCAAACCCAAAAGAAAGGTCAAGGTGTCCCAGATGTTGGGTGGAGGTGAGAAGCCAGAGCAGTGTGTGTGGTGGGAGGCAGGAGGAGGCTGAGCACCCAAGGGTGCTGGCTGTCATCTGGAGTGGGGAAGGGGTGCTTGAAGGGCTGGGAGGATCTGGGAGGCTCAGATCCAAGGGAAAGCAGACTTCATTCCACCCGTCACAGGACATTAGTTTAGAAATGGATTTAATTTTCATCCCCAAATAAGAAAACAGACTGAACCAGGGGCCCCATCCAGATCTGGTTTCCCATGATTTTGCAACTTTATGTGTCAAGCTTCCCTGTCTTGCAGAAGACCTCTAGTTCCTGCCTCTTGCCAGCCTTCCTGGCCTTCCAGCTTATCTTCTGACATGCAGAAGATCCCATTTTCCTCACCTGGTTTTCCCAGAACACAGCCAATCAGCTCCATGTTTTCCCACCTGCTTTCCTTAAACTAATATTACTTATTTATCCACACACCTCACCAGCAGTCTCGGGGCTGGTTTCTGACCTGGGCAGTGACTCCACAATCTTATTAAAAAACATTTTCTCACCTGTGCAGCTGATGCACCACATGAAGGCCCTGATCCCTTCATCCCCAGGCCTTTGAGTTACTCAGTCATTGGTATTTGCAAGAAGGGAACATCTTCTACCATCCCAAAACACCTTTAAATGCTTTTTATCCCACTTTTAATTACAGATAGAGGACATCAATTGCCAGCAATGGCCAAACACAGCATGTGGGTGAAAACCTGCAAGAGCAGATGGTGCTTTAGGGGTGTCAGAGTGGTTCAAACCCTCCTTTTTTCACCTATTTTTCACAGTTCCAGTAAAACTCATCATATAACCCATTAAAATATGATTTTTCACTTTACATTCAACCTTCTCTGTTTCATTCCTATCACAAGCTGTGATCAGATTGTGTCTGATTTGAGGGTGATGCTCAAGGAATTTGCCCAAAGGCTGAGTTCCAAGCAGCACAAGACTTGAACCCCCCAGGACCTCTCTCCTTACCTGGGTCTGCTGTAACTTCACTGGGCTCTTGCATTGAACAGTTCCTTGGTGCTGCTACTGCTGGTGAAGCTACAGTTGTTTTTTTGTTTTTTTTTTTAAATCCAGCTGGAAAAAATAGAATTCCACAGTCAGTTCAAAAATCTGCATTCTTCCATAGGGTCATTGCATTGGTCTCTATAGTAAGGCAATAGTAGGAACTTCTGCTCCTTCAAGCTGTTCTGCAGAGATGCTGTTACAGGCCAGGACTATGATGAGCTGATATTTAGCCAAAAATTAACTTATGAAGATGCTGAACAGCAGCAGGGAGTGGTTTAGGTTGGAAGAGACCTTAAAGCTCATCCAGTTCCAACCTCCCTGCCATGGGCAGGAACACCTCCCACCAGCCCAGGTTGCTCCAAGCCCCATCCAACCTGGCATTCAACAATTCCAGGGATGGGGAAGCTTTTCAGGGCAACCTGGGCCAGTGTCTCACCACCCTCACAGGAAAGAATTTCTTCTTCATACCTAAACTAAATCTTTCTCAGTTAGAAACCATTCCCCTTTGTCTTGCCTAGAAAATCAGGAGAAAAGGGGATCTTAGGTGCACTTCAACCAAAGACTCCCCTTCTTTCCATCAGGTGTTACCTGGAGAGTTCTAAGAGGGGAAAGGAATTGAGGGTTATCCCATGGGCAGGCTTTTGAGTTTATTATGCTGAGTTTGCTCTTCACAGACTCTGTCTTAGCCCTCTTCATCCTTGCCCCAGTGGGTGTCAGTCCTAGGGATGGGATTTTTATTGCAGAGGAGCAAAACACACTGATTTTTTCTAACCTTCTTTCAGTAATGGATGAACCTTTTAGACATAAGGCTCCCCTAAATTTCAGACTGGGACAGAAAGCTTCAAAAAAGCCAAGTTTTGGCCAAGCCTCACCCATATCTCCCTTGGTGGCTGAGGGGAATATGTCTGAGCTCAGCAGATTCATACCCAAGGGTGACAGGAGCATCCCCAGAGCTCAGATGGATCCCTGCCCTCTGGACTTGGTTCTTCCAAGCAAAGCTCCTGAACCTGTTCCATCTGCTTGTTTCAAGGTCTAAACAGGTCCTGCAGTTGTTCTCCTTAGAGGTCAGGAAGCACAAAAACAGAATCAAGATATTTTGGCTCCCTCTCTGTTTCCTGTAGAAGGCCAAGCTAGGAAACAGATTAAGTGGATTACATTAAATCCAGATTAAATCCTGGCGTGTACCCAGACCTGACTTGCCCATCCATCTTGCCAGCTGCTCAGGGCCCATGTGTCCAGAACATTGCACAAGCAGCCCATCTCCCAGGAAGAAGGGAAGGACCCCAAATTCCATTTAATAGCTGGATCATGGCTGTGGGATGTCACCACAAAGAGCAGGGGTTGAACAGCAAAATCCCAGACCAGGGAAGCTCACTTTTCCCAAAGTGTCAACATGACAAGTTGGAGCACAACCAAACATGTGTTAAAACACAACCCAAACTCAGGTTGTCCTCTCAGAGCACACCCTGAAGTCTGATTCAAGCTCACATCTGACCCTCAACCTTCAACCTTGGTTTTTTTGAAGCTAGTGACCTTGTAGGAAGACCGGAGGGTGATTTAGCAGATGGGCCCACGTTCAAACACAACCTAGATCACAGAGATTTTCCTGCTAGGAATGAAGAAGAAGGATGCACCAATATCTACGTGTCAGGTTCTCAAGAGTTAGAAAAAACCCAGCACAAAGCTTTTTTTGAGGGCATGAGTGTTGACACAGCCTCTAGCCACATGCCCACAGTTGGGTTTTGTTATTTGCTTTCCATGGGTCATGGTTTACTTGGTGCCAAGGATGCATGGGGATTTGGGAATAAATCAGGGAACATTTTCATAATCTAAAAGAGGTGAGGAAGATGCTGGAGGCTCTTAGGCTGCTGAGGCAAGGGGCTGCAGATTGTATGAATGAAAGGGGGACCAGAGGCAGAGTCCCATTAAATTGTCCCATGAATGTGGCCTCTCAGAAAGAAGTGGGACAGCTGAGCTGGTCCCATTAAGACAGAAAAATTCCAATCTGTCACTGTCTAACCTCAGATCAGATCAGTATTGCCTCCTCTTTCCTTACATTGCATCTCAGGATTGGTGGAGGCTACAAGACAGAAAATGAGCTCTATCCTGGCCCAAAGCAGGACACTGAGGTAGAGTGACCTTACCTCAAGCATCTCTGTAACACCAAATAGCTGTTGACAATCATGTGAAAACATTCAACAGAAAGCAAGAGACCAGGATCTCAGCTGTGTCCTAGAACTGTTATTTCAAGGGTGGATTAAAAGAAACAAGATGAACAGAGGGCAGTTCTTGAGACCTTCAAAACCTTGATGTAACATGAACTGAAGGGGAGCAGCTCCTACAGTTTTCTCCTCCTCTCTCATGAATCTGAGAGCCCAGGACAGGTGGCCAGTAGTCACCTGCTTTGATGTTCGTGATCCTGATGTTGCCATTGCTTATAATTTAAAAGCCTCAGACTTCTCCACTTTCAGTGGTCTGATATTTTCAAGGCTCCTTTCAAGTCAGAATGAGAAAAACACAAATTCATTTTTTCTGCTGGTGCAGAAAATAGCTGAGTGTTAGGGCACTGCTGCCTTCATCGGGGTAAATCCAGCATCCCTCCCTGCCTTCAGCTGATTTACTCCCCGTTGGATGTAGCCAAGAGCAGAATTTACCCCTTACTGTTTTTCAATGGCATTAAAACATCTAGAAAAAAATCCTACAAAAAGATTTAGGGCACAAATAAAATCTCCTCCTTTCCACAAATCTGTCTGAATTTGCACCGCCAAAGGAAACACAGAGGAGCTGAAGCCTTTTGCAGGGGCTGGGGGGGACTCTGTAGCAGGGTCAGCTGTGCATATATTTACACATGATATTAGCAGGAAAAAAAGAAAAAAAAAAGACCAAATGGGTGCTTCGTGATCCAAGGTGGTCCAAATGTTCTGCACTATCATCACTGCTGGGGTCAAAGGCATTGCTGGTTGGTGACTTGATAAGCATGATGAGCTAAGGAGCAACAGCTTAATCAGCAAAGAGAATTCTTCTGCAATGTATGAGATAATTACACCCTTTTTCCCCCTGATTTTTAGGAACCTGGTGGGTTTTCTCACTCATAAATATGAGATAATGCTGCACAACTTGACCTTCCCAAACAAAGCTTGTGCAGCAAGCAGAGTAATATCCTCCACTTGTTCAGGAATATAGCAATCAGCTTATCTAGGCTGTGGGTTTGTCCACTGCAGCTTGCCAACAGGAAAGAACAGCAAGAAAACTGCAAGAAAAACCTTTAAAATTCATTTTCTTTTTGTACACGTGGGTCGAATCCATCAGGTTCTGAGTTCAGGGAGTCACTCCTGTTATTTTCTGGGAGACACCAAGGGCAGGATGGAGGTGTCCAGAGGGTCTCCTCTCATCTTCCCAGAAAGGACCTGGCTTCTCAGCGCTTTTGGGGAAGGAAGCTGTCTGCTAAATGCTCTAAGCCTTGCATAACCCATCCCTTCACCTGGCACTTTTTTTTTTCCTTTTTTTTTTTTCTGAGAGGCTGCCAGTAAAGCCCCCTGAAACAGCCACTCTGCCTTGAATCTGGAGACAAAGACAGCCCATCCAGACAGCCCCTCAGTGATAAAAAAAAACCATAGCAGGAGAGCAAGAGGAAGGCAGGACAGTCTGTGACACCAGGGTGGCCTCCTGGAACCACTGTGTTAGCCCTGCACTCCAGACAAGATGTGTCAGAGGTCCAGATTGGGAGGTGGGGGAGAGTCTGTCTCCCACCTCCTTTGGTTTTCTTGGATTCCTTCCCATCGTGGCCTGACTGGGATGAAAATAGTCAGGACCAGGAGCTGCCAAATTCCCTTGGTTGTGGTCAAATGGGAAAGGGCTGCCCATCTCCACCCCTTGCTCGTTTGTTTGTGCCTGGAATAACTGGATTTCCCAGCTGGCTTCCCAGCCCTGGACCTGCTTAACTCCAGTGAGCAAACACGGAGTAAGGGAATTGGATCCAAGCAGGCAGGTGCAGTGGCTGGATAGCTTGTGGATTTTCCTTCTGCCACAAAACAACAGTTACTGCACATATGTTGCAAAGATAAGAGGCTGTTTGCCACTGGTTGAGGCAAAAAACCAGAGGGTTGATGCAGTTTGGGAGCCTTGCTGTCAAAGAGCCACGAGGGAGCAAGGTGGGAGGATGCTCTCTCAGCAGACAAGGAATAAAAGATGAAGCATTTTGATTTCAACACTGTGCAAACAGGGAATGCATCTGCCCTGGAGATAGAGGGTGTGGAGTTAAATCTGTGTCCAGCACTGGCAGGAGCATTCCTGGAGTGTCAGGCTCAGGGTAGGCATCCCAAGGAGACTTGTTAAAACACAGGAGAGCTCTAAAAATTGCTGTAAGCAGCAGTAGGGTGCAAAAAGATCCCTTTGCAGTTGCATTTAACAATCTGCAGCTTAGCAGAGAGGAGGGGAGGTGGTAACTTGACTGTGACACTGACAGGCTGATTAATTGGGTGGACAAAGGCAAAGTGAGCCTGAAGTGCTAAAAGCTGCAATTAGATAAACTACACCTAGAAGTAAGGTGAGTGGTCCTGAGTGAAGGGAATTAAATGCTGGAGAAATCTGCCCAGGTCCCAGTTGACTCCTCTGTGTGGTGATGGCCACACACACCACTTCCTCCTCTTGATGTTCCCTGTTTCTTTTTGAGCTCCTTTTTGTTCTTCCCAGGGGATGCAGCAGATATTAGGGCTTGAGGTGGCTTCAATGTCCTTCAAACCACACATGGAGACAATAACAAACAGCCCAACAGAAGGTCCAGGCCAGCAGGATTCCTTGTTTACACATCAGGCTATCCCAGTTCCCAGATCAGCAGGAATATCTGGTTTTCTACTAAAGCATTTGCTGTGGGGATGGAGACTCCAGATCCCACCCAACCTTTCTGAAGGACTAAACCAGACAGAGTGGTCCAGCCCCACGTGTACCAGAAGCTCTGTAGGTACAACCAGTGCCACCAGCAACACTGACCTTATTCCACCCCATAAAGCAGCATCCTTTCCTGAAGTCCATGGAGCTCCAAGAGGCCAAGGCTGGGAGGAGAATAAGACCTCCTGTTTCCACCAGCCTCTAATCCCTCCCCCCCTCCATAATCACTTGGAAAATGGCCCTCAAATCTTCCCTCTGCCACTAATTGAAAAAGTGATGTCAGCAGTAAATCTGCTGCCCCAATTTATCCCCAGATCTTTGGGCACTTTGGGCTAATGCATTGTTTCATAAACATATGTTTCAAGGCAGCCACGTGGGTGCAACCACACAAAGAGAGAGCTCTGAGTGCCCTGCACTAGTTATGGAGACTAATGCCTTAAATATTACTTTTAATACTAATGTCAGATTATTAAAAACATAATCCATTCTCCTGATTGGACCTAATGTAAGCAGGAGGATAAAGAGGGCTTCTATCCATGCATTAACACATTTCATAGAGTGTAAAGCCACTTTCTTCCTCTTAAAACATAAGGTCAGGCACTAATAGAATCTGTACTTCAAGTGGGTTTTTAAAACATATTACATGGAAAGTTTAGTGAAAGTTAATCTGTCCCTAAGTGTTGGCTGGAGCTGTGTGGGTAAACAAGAAATAAATGTAATTCACATGCAGTTTTTTTTTTCCCTGTTAAAAACCTATCTGTGCACTTTAAAACATTTATGTTTAAATAGAACAGAACCCAGCACTAAGAAGCACTCAGCCCAAAGCAGCTTTATGTAAATGTGTTGTGAGGGACTAAAATAAAGTAAGCTACCTAAATCTCCCAAAGATAAAGGGAGAAGGGCTCTGACCCCACTTCAGTTCTCCCCTCATCCCAGCCATGTGCCTTTCCTGGGCTTCATTCCCAGTCCCCCTTGTGCCTCTCTACATGGTGGCATTCCCCAGTTCCCTTTGGGCTCTCCCACACATCTGCTTCATGCCCAGGCAGTGCTGGGGCTTGGGGTTGCTTTGGCACTGGTGGTGATGGGACAGCATTCTTGGCAACCCAGTCCCAACCAGCAGCTCTCCATCACACTCAGCCTCTGCCAACCTCCTCCTTGCCAACCAGCATGGACCTCCCCAGCCACACATTCCCACTGCTGCACCTTGGGTTCTTTCCCAAACCAGCTCCTTTCTCCCAGTTCCTTTGCCCAACCTCTGGAAAACCTAAAGTGAGAGCTTTAATAAGCATAATATCCACAAAGGGCTGGGGTTTTTGCACGGGAAATCCAGTGGGATGGGGATTTTTAAGCATCCTCAGCTCTCTGTTGCTGGAGGTCAGGGGGTGATGGTTCTCCCTGGGGGAAGGCATGAAGCCATCTCTGCCTCCTTGTTGCTCCAAGAGAAGAGGTTCTGGGTGCCTCCACACCACCCTGCTTTAAATATTTGGTTCCTCTAAAAAAAAAAAAAAAAAAAAAGAGTTGCTGGGGGGGTGGTGGTGCCGGATGCCAAGGGAGGGAGATGAGAGGGCAGGGAGAGAAGCAGGAGGTGGAAGCTTGTGCTGGCAGATGTCAGGACTTGGCCCTTGTGCTCCCAGCCACATGCCAGAGATTTAAGCTCCTTCATAAAGAGGCTCCAGCCACCAGGAAGAGATTGATGGCATATGGATTTCATACATCCTGCAAATGAAAGAAAAGCTCTCTATGGCTGCATGGGATTAGCAGAATTGAAGAGAATCTGGTTTGGGTTGGAAGGGACCTAAAAGATCACCTGGTTCTAACTCCCTTCCACAAGGAGGGATATCCCCCACTCCATCACTCCAAGCCCCATCCAACCTGGCCTTGAACCCTCCCAGGAAGGTGGCAGCCACAGTTTTGATGTAAAATTGAATGAGGCCATTTCTTTTTGTTCCTTGGGAAAAGAGACCAACCCCTACCTTGCTCCATCCTCCTCTCAGGCAGCTGTAGAGAGGGAAAAGTTCTTCTCCTAGCCTCCTTTTCTGAACACCTCCAGTTTCCTCAGCTCTTCCTCCTAAGAGTTGTGCTCCAGACTTTTCCCAAGCTTCGTTGCCTTTCTCTGGACACTCCGTGGCATCTAGAGAAGAAATAGCAGTGCAGAGCATGGGAGGAAGGGACAGATAGATAAGAATAAATGTCAACATTTTGGCTTTCATCCTGTTCCAGGGAAATGTGGAACAAAGCGATTTGGCACTTCCCACCCTGCTGTAAAAATTTGGGCAGCCCATGCCAGTATGGAATCAAATTGCTGATGCCTTGGTCTGCTCCAGGTCCTTTGGCTGCTACTCCAGTGCCACCAAAGTCACCCAGCAGGACCTCTCTGCTCAAGAAGTTCAGTTTCTAGAAGAAAACTCATCCACCATCAGCTATTCTCAGGATGTGACTGCTTTCCAGCATCCCTAACCCTGCCAAACTTCAAGAACAAAGTGACAAAAGAAAGAAGAAAAAAAAACAACACCAAAACCAAGGAAAATAAAAAGCTCCAGTGCTGGACAGTAAGCCCCAGCCATCACCTTGCTGTGGTATATCAGTAAAAGTGTAGGACAACACCTTGAAGCAAATGAAAATTGGTTTATGAGTGATGGGAGCTGCTGTCTAAAGCCTTGATGTGGCTTGTGTGGCTGAGCATGCCTCAGGGGATCAAAAATCCCTACAAATGGGAATTCCTTGGCCATCTAGAAGGCTGTGCTTTTGTCATGGCAGCCACAAGAGCCCTGGATTTGAATTAACTCCATGAAATCTTGCAAATGGATGGAGAAATACCTCTAATTGGGCAGATTCTCTCTGCTGTTCCCAAAAGATGGTGTCAGTGCCACGAGCTGATGGCAATTCAAATCAGAGGAGGTATCACTCAGCAGGGAATTACATCCTCTGTCTGTACCTGTGTTCAAGACTTGCAGCCCAGAAGGGATGGGGAAGGGATGGGGGAATCTGAGCAAGGTCAGAATCAGATGGAGAAAAATTGGAACAAAGCAACATCCCTGGTCACCCCAGCATGGGCTCTTCTGTAGTTGAGAATTTACCACGTTTGACCAAATTCAGAGGCTTCGTGGGCATGATTTCCAGTGAAAAACTTGAATCCCTCTTGAATTCTTGGCAATGGCATTTCTCCTGGGTCCATTCCCCAAAAGGATGTTGGTTGGTGCCCATCATGTTCTTGTGAGGCAATGATGGGTATGAAACCCCAGATGGCAGCTCCAGTTAGGGGTCACACCTCCTCCAGCTTCTCTGGGGAGTAAAATAGTGCTGTTAGGGAAAGATGCAGCTGTCTGCCTGTGTGTATGGGGCTCAGCCAGCTGCTCAGGACAGATATTTTACTATTTAAAAAGCACCTTTAAGCCAGGCTCCTCATTTGGTGTCATTCCAGGGAATTGCCCCCCTCCTCTTATCTGCTCCATGACATAAGCACAAAATCACTGCTCTGAACCTGAAATCACATCACCTGATGGAATTTCCTTCTTCTCTGTCCTTAGGTGTCACTTAAGCATTGTCAGCTTAACACCTGGGGGGTTCATTTGCAGCTTCACCCTCTTTCGGGTTTCTTGCCAACATCCCAACCTCCATTTTGCCCCTGTGCTCAGCCCTGGTGAGGCCACACCTCGAGTCCTGTGTCCAGTTCTGGGCCCCTCAGCTCAGGAAGGAGATTGAGGTGCTGGAGCAGGTCCAGAGAAGAGCAAGGAGGCTGTGAAGGGATCCAGCACAAGTCCTGTGAGGAAGGGCTGAGGGAGCTGGGGGTGTTGAGGCTGGAGAAGAGGAGGCTCAGGGGAGACCTCATCACTCTCTCCAACTCCCTGAAAGGAGGTTGGAGCCAGGGGGGGGTTGGGCTCTTTTCCCAGGCAACTCTCAGCAAGACAAGAGGGCAGGGTCTCAAGTTGTGCCAGGGGAGGTTTAGGTTGGAGATGAGAAAGAATTTCTTTCTGGAGAGGGTGATCAGGCATTGGAATGGGCTGCCCAGGGAAGTAGTGGATTCTCCGTGTCTGGAGCTATTTCCAAAGAGCCTGGATGTGGCACTGAGTGCCATGGGCTGGGAACTGCAGTGGGAGTGGATCAAGGGTTGGACTTGATGATCTCTGAGGTCCCTTCCAACCCAGCCAGTTCTATGATTCTATGACATGCCACTAACCCATGGGACAAGGTGTTGACACAGCTGCTCCTGCACAAGGACACCCCAGACCCTGCTGGGTGAGTCCAAAGCTTACATGGTTCTCTCACCTCAGAGATCATCAAGTCCAACCCTTGATCCAGTCCCACTGCAGTTCCCAGCCCATGGCACTCAGTGCCACATCCAGGCTCTTTGGAAATATCTCCAGACACGGAGAATCCACTACTTCCCTGGGCAGCCCATTCCAATGCCTAATGTCAGGACTGGGTCCTGTAAAAGGGAGGGGGGCTATGTTGCTGCCATCCATATGTGGGCTGATATTTAGGGGACAAGAGTTGCATTGGGCTCTCTGGACAGGCATTCACCAGCCTGGAATTGTCTGAGCTACCACTACTCCTCCCAGGAGTATGGCAGTGTCCCCAAGCACAGCATTGTCCCCAAACACTGCTTTGTCCCCAAACACTGCAGTGTCCCCAAGCACTGCTTTGACCCCAAGCACTGCATTTTCCCCAGGGCTAATTAATTCCCCCTTTGCTTGTGGTCCTTCAGAAGTGGCTTCACCACGTTGCATCCCCTTCCATCACCTCCTCCAGCAGACACCCAAGTCCCATCAGCTTTCATGCTCAGGATTTATCATTTCTGCTTGGAAGGGCTTCCCTATTTCCCTCTTACCCATGGCAGGAGTAAAGAGAAGCAATAACATCAATTTTGGAAGCCTGTCAGATGGGGCAGAAGGTGGCCATGGTGGCTTTGTGGTGGTCTTTGTGACCAAGAGACAACTCGACTTTAACAACTGGTTTGCTCATGGTGTAGAGAAGGAGGCAGCTCACTCATCAAGCATGGGAACAGCACCCTGCTCATCAAAGAAAAGAGGCTATAAGGTCACCTGAAGTTTAAAACATTAACAAATTTGGCAATGTCTCCTCTTCAGCAGCTCAGTAAGTATTGAAACAAAATGGGGCCAGAAGCTAATGATATGGAAATACTTCTATTTGCACATTTCACTGGAAGGCAAAGCAGAGACTATAACTAATATATCTCCACAACTGACAGGAATATTAAGTTTTCTGTCATTTTACTGCCACAGCTGCCTTTCTCAGCATGCATTCTGTCCTAGTTCCTATTAAGGTGAGAGCAGAATCCAGCTCATTAATTGTCTGCATTTTAGATATGATAAGAATTTAGTGGTCGGTGTTAATTAAACTACAAAACAACTCCTCTTGCTGCCGTGTGCATTCCAAGTTGGAGCAATTAATTCCCTCCCTTAAACTGATCAAGATTTAATTACCATCACTCTGTGCAATTACTCCATAATTAAAGTAATTTGGTTCATTCCACTTGCTGACAGTGTCATTGAGCAGCCATTCATAGTACCAAAAGAAGTGATAATTAACTTAAAGAACAGCTCAAGGCAGTTTTGCACAGACTTTTAGTTATTCCTAAATATACCTATACAGGAGAAAGAAATGGATCATGGGGTCCAGGTGTTCCCTTGGAAATGGTTTTGGATATTTTATGGTTTGGTTTGGCTTTTTAACCCAACACACTGTAGCAGACCCAATTCTGGGGAAAGCTCTGTAGCTGCCATCAGCCAACCTGCCAGTTCCTACAGAGAAGCCCAATAAAACCTGGATCCCTCTGGCAGTACAGACCATAGAATCATGGAATAATTGGGGTTGGCAGGGCCCTCTGAAGGTCCTCTGAATGTCCCCCAGTCCAACATCCTCACCTAGATCAGGTTTCTCAGAGCCTCCTCAAGCCTCACCTTGAATATCTCCAGGGATGAGACCTCAACCCCCTCCCTGGGCACCCTGTGCCATTGTGCCACTGCCCTCATGGGACACAACTTGTTCCTAACATCCAGCCTAGATCTACTCTTTAATTTAAACCCATTTTCCCTCATCCTATCACTCCAGGCCCTTACAAACTCTCCCTCTCCAGCTTTCCTGTAGCTCTTTCAGATACTGGAAGGTCACTCTTAGGTCTCTGTTCCAGCCCCCTCATTATTTTCCTGTCCCTCCTCTGGACCTGCTCCATCAGGTCCATGTCCTCCCTGTGCTGAGGGCTCCAGAGCTGGACACAATACTCCAGGTGAGTTCCCTGAAGATTTCTCACCAGGGAAGAAACAAAAACCTCAATAAAAAGCTTCCTCCACCAAGCTAATGCTGCCAGGTCCTCAGATCTTATCAAGTGTCTGAGGACAGAACCAGCCCCTGGTTGTTGGAACCAAGGGAAGGCAGGGGGAGTGCCAAGGTTTTTAACAATCCAAGGTTTTTTGCTGGAAGAATTATTCCTGAAGAACTGGAAGTAGATATTGCTGCCTGCTTTCAGCATTTCTACTCCCAAGTACAAAGCTGGTACCAGAAACCTCTCTGGTGAGACACCTTCTAAGGGCTTGGACTTGTTAGATCAAGCTAATCTTTCCCCAGTAACCTCATAAAATGCCAAGCTCTCTGCAGAGAAGGAAGCAGAAATATCCATCTGTCCCTCCTTTTGATGGATGCTGAGGCTGAAGTGGCAAAGAAGACATTCAACAGATTGTGCACCCATTTCCAAGTTAGAACTTCTCAGCCCATAGAAATTCCAAACGTGACCTTTCACAACCAGTTGGACAGGAAACATGCAGGATTTGTGCTGATTATTTTTTTTTTCCCACCACAAAAGTGAATTTAATCCAGAGCATCACCTCAACCAAGTGGAAGAAGCAGACAGAAGGCATCATTCATGAGTATTAAATCAGGTGCTGGTATCATCCTTTACCCAGCTCTCCACCATCTCCATCCAGGCAGAGACCCAGGACTGATGTCACTTAACTTAAGCAATATGGGAATTAGTTTTTCTTAAGAAAAAATAGTTTTTCTTTAAAAAAAACCACTTTTTCTTAAAATCAGATGTGCTCTCCTGGAAAGAAACACTCCTGGAGAGCATCTCCAACCATTACAGGATGTGTCTTCTCCTCAAAGAGCCTGTCTTTCCTCACCGGCATCATCAAGATGAGTCCACCCAGGGATGGATGAGTCCTTAGGGCCATCTGTCCATGTCCAGCCTCATCCTACAGCAAGCACAACATCCTCAGTTTTCTCACACACACATCTCCTGGGTGCAGAGCTGGGTGCTGAGATGAATGGGAGTGGTGGCACTAGGAGAGGGATGGTTTTCCTTTGTAGCCTCCACACCTCCTCCTGGAACACTTCTCCCCTTGTGAGGGACCTCAAATGTGAGAAAAACCCCTCCAGGAGCAGTGTTGGTTTGGAGATCTTTCTTGTGAGAGGGGATGGAGCAGGGAAAACAATGTCAGGAAGCTCTGATTGCATCCAAGCCCAGGTACACATGAGATGTCCTTGATCTGATGGACACTATAGACCCCATAGACCCCAAACACACCAAGCTCACCTAATCATCTATCACAGAATCAGAGAATGGTTTGGGTAGGAAGGGATCTTAAGGATCATCTGGTTCCAACTCCTTGCCATGGGCAGGGACACCTCCCACCAGCCCAGGTTGCTCCAAGCCCCATCCAACCTGGCCTTGAACATTTCCAGGGATGGAGCAGCCACAACCTCCTTGGGCAACCTGTTCAAGTGTCTCCCCACCTTCTAAGTAAAGAATTTCTTGCTGATATCCAACTTAAACCTGCCCAAATCCAACCTAAATCGATCTGAATTTAAATCACCCTGAGAAAAGGCTATTTTGCAATTGTCAGAGCTGGAGAATTCTGATCAGAGCAGTGGGAGGAGAGGACAAGGTGGTTTAAGCAGAATGGGACCATCTAATAAAGGGGATTGCAGTCCCTGGCATTTGGTCCCACATGGCCCAGCAGCCTTGGGACCCCCTGTGCAGGTGACAGGGACCCTACAACTCCTCTCTTGGTTTTTTTCCACCAGCCATGGAAGCTGCAGTTCTTAGCCATGGGAGTCCTCCCAAAGCTGAGCTGTGCAATGATTTATCCCTACACCTCCAGCATCCATAAAGCAGAACTTTTTTGGTTGGGTTCCCAAATGCTTGTTAGCCTTCTGTGACTCAGCAGTGGCTAAGTTAATGTCAGCTCTACCCAGGGGAAGAGGTTCAGTATTTCTTTTTACTTAAAAAGAAAGAGAAAAAAAATCCCATACATTCTTTTTAAGCTCCTAAAAGAGCATTACAGAAGAATGAAGAGGAAGGAGAAAAAAAAAACAACCCAGAGAGACTATGCAAAGATTGCTTACCCTTCTACAATAGTCAGCCACACAACAGAAATAGGTGGACATTAATTCATGCTAACCTTGCACACCTAAATACCATTAATTCATCAAAACTAATAACATTAATTCCTTCAAAAATGAGATTAAAGACAGGCACCCCTTGCAGTCATAATCTGTGGCTGATGACACTAAAATGAAGCCTCTGGTATAGAATGCTACCAGCAGAGCTTGCAGAAAATTGCAGCTGGCAATACCTAAATCCTCAAGACAATATACATTATTTTCCAGAGAGTGGGAGTTTGCATTCCAACCACCAGGCAAAAAAGAAAGCAAAGCCATAGAACTTCCCTCCCCTCACAGGGGGAGCACGATGCCACTTGGATGCTTACCTAAACCTCTCAGACCAGGATTTAGGGCACACATCCTGGGAACCTGATTTTTTCCTTCAGTTTGCAACCCCAGCTAGAAGAAACAAAACATAAGTCAGAGTTGGAGATGCCCTGATACCTGACGGGTACCTGATTTTGGGGACTTTTTCCATCCCCTCACTGCTGGAAGCAAAAAGTCTTTAGCAGGACCTGTTGGTGCCTCTGATGGGTGTTGAGATGGTGTTGAGGTGCACTGTTTGTGGCTTTTTCCCTGGGGTTGCATCCAAAGGCAGCTGGAAATCAGCTAAAAAAGCTTTGGAGTTGATCTGAGTGGGTTTCATCCCAGTTTGCTGGATGCTGCTTGTCCCTTTCTCACTCCTTTGGCATCTCACTGTGCTTGTCAGAAGTAGTGCTGGCTTAATGGAGATTTGGGTGATGGGAAAGCCTCTCACCTGCTCCTGAAACATCTGTTTTCTACTTTTACAACTCATATTTCAAGTGCTTGCATCTGATCTCAAGGCCTGACAGCATCACCAAGGTCCTATTTAATGTGGGTCACTGGTGTCATCCTGCCATCAAGGTCTGTCACACATCCTTTCAACTATCCCTGGTGTAGCCATCCCATTTCATGAAGCCATCTGGGGGGTGTTCAGCCTGAAGAGCAGAAAATTCCAGGGAGACCTCAGAGCACCTTCCAGTGCCTGAAGAGGCTCCTGGAAAGCTGAAGAGGGAATTTTGAAGAGGCCATGGAGTGCTAAGATGAGGGTAGATGGTTTTAAACTGGATGAGGGGAGATTTAAGTTAGGTCTGAAGAAGAAATTCTTTAGTGGGAAGGTGGTGAGACCCTGAGCCAGATTTCCCAGAGAATTTGGGATTAAAGAGTTGTGGGCAAGCCTGGGGAGACCCACACAAACCTGGAAATTCACCAATTTCTGTATCATGCACTCAGAGGTCTCCATTCTTCAGGTTATGGCCAGGCTGAGAGCAAGAGCATCTCCTGCTGCTGGTGGTGGCCACAGGCACCAAGAGATGCTCAGAGGTGACACCAAGCTGCTTCTTGCCTGGCAGCACCCCCCAGGACTTGTGAAGGACGAGGGCTGGTACCACCAGCACTTGGAGGCAGGGCTGATCCATCCAAAACACCGGAGGTATTATTTCAGATTAAGCCCAGATTAAGCCCATTTAATTTTAACTCAGATTAAGCCCCTATTTAGAACCTGGCCCTGTTTCCGAGGCAGCTGGGCCAACCCCAGCCCCCCTCCTCTCCTCCAGGGGCTGTGGATCACTGTGGTGCTGGGCACCACCCCATCCTCCTGATACAGAGCAATAAATCCCAAAGTTACTAAAATCAGGTTTATTTGGGGAAAACTCCTTTAAGAGTCAAGAGGGGGGGAGGGTTGAGCAAGAGCTTTCAGACCTCGGGGCTTCACGGGGGGGACCCCAATTCCTGCAGCAGTCCAAGGGGGCTTGGGGCAAACGTGAGCAGTAAGGAACTGCTCTGTTTTAATCTCTAAATCAGGATGGAAGTGTCAGTGTGGGCATTGCTCCAGATGAATGGAAACAACCCCCCCCTTCCCAACATGTTTAATTACACAGCGCTTCCTCCTGCCTCCCTTTTGAAGAAATGCTCCCCAGTGCCTTTCAAAGAACGATTGGTTTCAATGAAATCCAGGGAAAGAAAAGTTTGGAACCCGTTCAGACTAAGCTGGAAAACAGCAGTGGGGGAGAACATAATCAATCTCTTTTTTTTTTTTTTTAATTCTAATTTACGTTACCAGGGCATCCAGAAAATCCACATCCAGACCAGACCTGACTGTGCAAGGAGATACCCAGCTCCTGAGACACCAAAAATATCTCTGTTTCTGAGGTGTGACAGCAGGTGAGGGATGCACACGAGTGTGCACAGCCAAAGAATGTGGAAAACATCCATTTTTTTCTTTGCCTGAGAGCTACAAGTCTTCAAGCTTTCTTTAAAAGCAGGTGCCCCAGCCAAGGCAGGATCTGCATCACTTGGGTTTGTTTTTTTTTTTTTGATGGATTTCTGGGGTAGCTTTAATTCTAACTTGCCCATCACAGCCTTCATCCTCACCCTGAATTGGGCAGTGATTTTGGGGGGCTGTACAGTGTGTTTTTACTTCCTTTTGACTTGGTTGTGTACTTCTCTCCTGCTAATCCCTTGTTAATGGACACTTTCTTTGAGCCAGCTGAGCTCTGGAGTTATGTTGCCTTTGTGCTTCTTGCAGATTTTTTTTTTATTATTATTATTATCACTTGGATATCTTTGTTTTCATTGTGCTGAGATTCAGGGATTTTGTCTTTTTTTCCTGCAGATGGATTCATGCAGTTAGAGATGGGCTTGGCCCCCCATGGTTCCTGTTTGCTTTGGATCTGGGGCTGGTGGGAGAGCAGCTTCTCGGTCCCACCCTTCAACCACCAAAGCTGGTGAGACCACCACCCACTTTGGGCTTCTGCTGGAAAGCACCTGGCTCTTGCCAAACAAAAAGTAATGCAATTCCATCTCTCCTCTCGATGAACTGGGGTGCACTGGTTTTAACTGGAATCTGCTTGATTTCTGTGCCTGGCAAGGAAAAAACCTCTGGCAGCAGCAGGGAGGTGGCAGCCTGAGCAGGGAGGAGGGGGGAGCCCCCCATATCTGACCCCAGGATGCTGGGGGACCCTGGGAGCTCCTGGAATGTGGAGCCCAAGGCTGATGGAGAATGACACTGGAAGGTGTCATGATGTGGGGAAGCCCATGGAGATGTCCCCAACGCAGTGACCATGGTGAGGGTGAGGATGCACTGGCATGGTGTGTTCAAGGACACCATCCTGACCTTCAGAGAAGGAAAAAACCAGAGGAGATGATGATTTCAGGATGGAGGATGAGGCCAGACATCCCCTTGGCAGTGGGATGAAGCAGGGTCCCTCCTCCATGAGACCTGCTGGGCAAATCCAGGATTGCTGTGGAAGGCAAGGCCAGGCTCCAGTGGGAAAGCAGAGAGGTGAGGATCCAGAAAAGCCACTGGCAGAAGGAAGACATTCCATTAAAGACTCAGCATTCCCAGTTTAGCTCCATCATCTTTAGGATAGGCATTAAGCTGGTCCAGGGAGGAATAATTTGTGCTCTGCCTGGAGAGCTGAGGCTACACATGGGGCTGAGACCCCCCAGGGCAGGTGGGAGCTGAAGCAACATTGACCTGGATTTTCAAGGCAAAGCAGGAAGGTGATTTCTGGTACAGAGATCAGAAACCTGCCCACAGCATCAGGAGGTGAGGGAAAAATAAAAACCAGAAGAGTTCATCCAAAGGGATGTGGTTTGTGGGTGGGTGTCTTAGCTGGGCTAGCAGATTCTGGTATTGGTCATGGTGAAGATGTAGCCACAAAGAGTTTGCAGACCAGAAGCCCAGAAAAGTGCTGTAACATTCAACATCCTCACTTCATCTTCTCAGTGCCCTCTCAAAAAAAAAAAAAAAAAAAAAGAATTCAAACCCAAATCTGATATTTTGATGCTTCCTGATCAAAATTACATCATTCCAAATGACCTTTTGGTTGAACAGCAATCGCTGGCATTAAGCCTATTATTTCATCATGATTATTATTGTTTTATCAATCCAAGGCAGCTGCCATTTCATTTTGCACTAAGTGAATTGAAGTTCTCAGCTGGGGCACACCAGGCTCTCAGATGTGTGAAACACTGATAGCTGCTCCATGAACCCCCCTCCTTTCCCCTCCTGGGACCCCACACTTGACTCCAAGGCTACAGGAAGATGGTCAGAAAAGTCAGCTCAGCATCAAGAAAAATAATCCCTCCCCAGATTTTGGATGCATCAGATAAAAATTCAGAGTTACCTTTTGTGGTGCCCACGTTGCTGGGTGATGTGAGGACATCTATTAACTTCTGCAAAAGGAGAAAAAGTGATGGAGTTGCTGATGTCTGCAAAGAAAGAAATTAATATTACAGCTCTGTACCAAGACAGATTTTAAGGCAGATAAATAATTATAGAATCACAGAGTGGTTTGGGTTGGAAGAGACCTTAAAGATCATCTATTTCCAACCCCCTGCCATGGTCAGGGACACCTCCCACCAGCCCAGGTTGCTCCAAGCCCCATCCAACCTGGGCTGAGACACTGCCAGGGATGGGGCAGACACAGCTTCTCTGGGAAACCTGGCACAGGGGCTCAGCACCCTCACACCAAACTATTTCTTCCTAATGTCTGACCCAAATCTCATCTCTTCCAGTTTAAAGCCATTGCCCCTTATCCTAGCCCTACACAAAAGTCCCTGGCTTTCTTTTAGGCCCTTTTCAGGTACTTAAAACCCACTCTGTGGTCTCCTTGGAGCCTTCAAATCTAATGCACCTTAAGTGCACCCTTGAAGGTGAGCAGAGAGTGATGCCTCCAGCCCAAAGAGGTTGTTTTCTGGTTGTATTGATGAGGGTGCTTAAGTGCTTTGCTGGATCACAGTGTCAGGAGGGAGAGGAGCAAAAAAACCCATCTGGCTCACACACATCACCACGCTGGTGCAAGCTGCTCACAAGCTTCAAGGAGAGACAAACCAAAGGAAGGTATGGCCATGAGTGAGTTCAAAAGGGCAGCAATACCTGGATAGATGGTCTGGAGTCTGGTTTAGAGATGACAGATCCCAGCTGAGGGCCAGCCATGTGGCCTTTTGAGGTCCCTGTCAGCCTTAGTTTTGGTTTCTGTGCAACAGAAGAGTTGGAGTCCCAGGAGGTGGTGATGCTGAGCTGGTCCTTCTGAGCTTCTCTGCTGCTCTGCATGGATAGAGCTGAGAATGGATACAGGTATGAGCATCATGAGCTTCATGGACATGAAGAGGGACACGAGCAATGAAGTGAGGTCTGAAGCACCAGAAGAGCCCTTTTGGACACAGCTGGTGGTGGTGGGAGCACATGCTGGGACTGGGAATGTCACAACCCAATCAGAGAAGAAGTGACAGCTGTAACCAGAAGAATTCCCTTTGAAAACAGAGCAATTCCCTTTTTAACCAGAACAATTCCCCTTGTAACCAGAAGAATTCCCTCTCCCAGGGCATCCCAAGGACCTGAGCTCCAGGCAGTTTGGCCAACGAGTCCCTTGTCCTCTTGCACCCTGGACTCCAGAAGAACCAAGGTGGAGGCTTTCTCCAGAACCAGGTTGGCAGTCCCAGGATAGGATGAGCCTTGAAGGATCCCTCTGTCTTTAGGATCTGGGGTTGGACAGTGCCCACTTCTTCTGGAACTCTTGGTTTGTCCTTTCCAAGGTTCCATGATTTCGGAACGTGTGTTAAATCTTCTGCAACAATCAATTCAACATATACAAGTTTGGCTATTCAAATTACTTTTCCAAAAGTACTTTAAAATGCATTAAGTTATTAATTGCCTGCTGGCACTTTAATCAAATGGGAAAATTGACATAGCCAGCAGCATGTATTTTTGTGGAAAGGAAATTTATTTAAGAAGAAACAGCAGCTCTTACTGCTTAATTTAAACTGAGAAAACTGTGGAAAATCAACTGCTATGGAAAATTAATAAAACATTTCCAGCTGCAAACAGTGACTAATTGTACAAGATGAAGACTGCCTGGAATTAATAACTTGCAATCTTCTGTGTGAAGAACCCCCTACCAGTTCAATTTACTGGGAGATTAAATTACTTCTAAGTTTGCCATATTAAAACAGAACATGAATAAAATGTTAGTGAAAGCACATCTATTATTTACTGTCTGTGATATGGATATAATTATTTCCAAACAACCACAATGTGACGTGACTGGCAATATTTAAATTATTTGCTTGCAAATGGAGTTTCACCACCACGGTTCCTGGAAGAGCAGCCCAAATGGGTTGCTGCAGATGCTGTGTTCCTGCCCTGAGGAATTATCTCCTCACCCTCTGCCCTGTGGTGTTCACCATCCCTATGCTACTACTCTTCTAACACCACCACTCAGTCCCCCAAACTCTTTGATTTACTAGATTTTCCCATTTTTTTCCCCTCTTTTAAAAGTTGACTGCATGGAATGTGGGACACAAGAGGTAAATATTGGACACAAGAAGTAAATGTTCCACTCCAAGGACAATCAGACATTGGGATGGTCTCCCAGGGGAAGTGGTGCATTCCCCCACTTTGGAAAGTTTGAAGTCTCAGCCTGGGACATCTCAAATAAATAATAATAATATTAGAAGGGTTGGAGCAGATGATCCTTGAGGTCCCTTCCAACCTGGAATTCTGTGATTCTATGAAAACCTGGTGCAAAATGGAGTTTTGGTGGTGGTGGAGCATGACCAGGTGAACGTTTTCTCTGTGTGCAAGGACTCCAGCACAGAAAGCTCACCTGAGAACCAGCAAAATTGGGCTTCACTTTTTCAAAGCCTCCTGAGTCTGCCAGGCACATCAGCTCATTTCAAGGGAGAAGAAAACAGGAAGGCAAGAGGATATTTGCTAAAACCCAAACAAAAGTGTACCTTATCTTCTGTGGTGCCCAGGGTCCTGGTGATGTGAGGACATGGCTTCTGCAAAAGGAGAAAAAGTGATGGAGTTGCTGATGTCTGCAAAGAAATAACAAATGAATAGGACAGCCCTGTGCCAAGACTGGTTTTAAGGCAGATAAATAATTATAGAATCACAGAGTGGTTTGGATTGGAAAGGACCTTAAAGATCATTTATTTCCACCCCCCTGCCATGCCCAGGGACACCTCCCACCAGCCCAGGTTGCTCCAAGCCCCATCCAACCTGGGCTGAGACACTGCCAGGGATGGGGCAGCCACAGCTTCTCTGGGAAACCTGGCACAGGGGCTCAGCACCCTCAAACCAAGGGATTTTTGTAGTTTAACACAGAGTGTACACAGATGGAGATGGAGTTTCCCAAACTTTCCACATTTCAATAACTTCTCTTGATATCAGCTGACACTCAATTGCTTAATTGCATTACCTGGTTAATTAGGTAGCCATTTAGTAGCCCTGTGCTGCACAACACTACAGATCCACTTCCTAAGGGAATCAGCCTGGTTCCAAAAAGCCTCCTTTGTGCTGTAGTGTAGAGGGAGGAGCCATTCTTGCTCCTGAAGCTCGACGAGCTGCTGGTCTCTTCCAGGACTCCAGCCACCACACAGTGCTTCCAGGGTAGAAGCGTAGCAGGAGGAGCCTTTCTTGCTCCTGAGGCTCGACGAGCTGCTGGCCTCTCCATGCCTCGCACCAGAGTGAGCTGAGGTGCCTTCTGTGGGTGTGTGTCCCACCTTTATTGGCCCCCTGGTTTTGCTCATGCCCAATAGGGGCCTGTCCTAATCAGGCACAGGTGGACTCACACCCACTCTTTGGCAACTCAAGGCACCTGGTTGACAATGTCTCTCTACACTGTAGTTTAGATCCCAGCATCTAGACGTCTCAAAGGCCATGGGAAACACCATGTTCCCTCCATGCAGCACTTTTTCAGGATCATCCAGGAGCTGCTGAGATGCTGGAGAGATCCACAGCCTCATCATCTGATGACCTGGATGCAGGAACAACCTGGATGCACCAGCCACAAAGGTGCATTTTTTAGGTTTTGTGGAACTTTTCCCACAGTGCTGGGTAAAGTTTAGGGTTTTATGGACTCCCTTGGTGGGTCACAAGGGTATTTTGGTGCCACAGCCACAGCAAGTCCTCTGTGATGGTAGCAGGACCTGGAGAAGATGGAGGGAGAGGTGTGTAGACATTGCCACTTTGCTGTTGCCAACATTCCCTGCTTCCAGCATGCCCACTGCCAGTTTTTCTCAGCCAGGGAAGAGGATTTGGAGTGGTATAAGAAGAAGACATTAAGCCCCCCATGGCAGGGTGCAAGTCTCATGGAAACCAGTGGCTGTAACACCTGGAAACCTGGCAAGATCTGTATGCCTGGAGGTCTCAAAAAAAAACCAAGCAATCCTTGGAGGTCTCAAAAAAAACCCAAACCAACCCAAACCTTGGAGGTCTCAAAAAAAAAAACAACAAACCAATCCAGACCTTGGAGGTCTCAAAAAACCCCCTCAAACCTTGGAGGTCTCAAAAAACCTCCAAACCTTGGGATGTGCCAACCCATGGCTGCCTCTCCACTGGGATGGAAAGGCATCGTGGTGCAAAGCAGAGGAAGAAGGCATCTCCATGGGGATGGCAGCTGGTATTTCAGGCAGGATCAGCCCCTTTTTCAGCCCAGACTGGGACCATCTGATCCTTCTTTGCTTTGAGGGCCCATTCCCCATCCCATCCCATCTCGTCCCACCCTCCACCATCCCGTTTCCCTCTGATGTGCCACCAACCCTCCCTCTCTTTTGTCGCTCCCCAGCCCTTCCTTTCTTCTTTTTTTTTTTTTTTTTCCCTTTTCTTCTTCTTATTTTTTTTCTTCTTCCCCCTTAAAGAGTGAACAAAACAAAACAAGAAAAAGCAGTGCCAAGCCTATCCTCTTAACCCAACGTTCTTACCCCGGGGAGGGCTCCGGCAGCGCCGAAGCGCGCGGCCCGAACCCCCCCGTGTTTTCTCCTGTTTCTTCAGAGCAAATTGAAAGCCACGGAGGGGTGTGCCCCCAGGCACTTGGTAAATCCACTCCCTTTGTCATAACAAGAACAAATCCCACCTTTGAAGTTTTTCCTTCTTGTTACAAGGGGAATGTCTTTTGTTTAATCCATTTTAGCCTTTAATGCCTGACCTGGATCAATCCTGTTGGGTAGATTACACACTACTCACACTGACTTTAAACTACCCTACAGGGATTTTTTTTTTCCTTTTTTTTTTTATTTTCATCACACACGTCTCCCCCCCCTTTCCTCTCCCCCACCACACTGATGTGAGGATCTCAGCAACCATCAGCACAACCACTTTAGAACCATCACTCACTTTGCAGGAGGAGACTGTCCTTTAACAGAAGGGAGGGAGGGGGAAGAAACCCTCAGATATCAAACAGATTTAATCAGCTTTGAGGTCTTGCAATCTCATCTTCATACCAGGTCTTTATTAGTTAGGAAAATCAGTGCAGGATGTGGCTGGGCCCTGGGTCTCCATCTTCTCCTCCTCTGTTTTCTGTCCCGTTCAGGACTGAACCCGATCACCCTCACAGCCTTCCCAGGGCTGACCTGGAGGAATCCTTGGGAAATTTTAGGCCACCACTGCTGCAAATAAATTGTCAGGATGTTCAGCACCAACACCACTCCACTTTCCTCCTCTAGCCCATTGCTCTTGCAAGTGGAAGAGGCTGAAAGCTGCTGCCAGGAGGACCCAAGTGTCCCCCACCATGTCCCCAAACATACAGAGTGTTGCAGGGAGGATGAAACAACTAACCCATCATTTCCATCCCAGAAATCTGACATTAGGACTTGCTGTAAACAAAGGTGACCTCAGCTCTTGCCAGCCTCTTGTTTTGCAAAAGAAACCCTCTAGCACAGGCTTCCTTTACTCTTTACTCTTCCTTTACTCTCCAAGAGCTACACAGAGCAGATATGTCCTGTCCTGAAGCTTGTTCCTGCCTTCAGCATCTCTCTTCTTGCTAGCATTGAAGCATTGGCTGAGCTGCAGGTCTTCCTGCCAGATTTCCAAGCTTTTCCTGGTAGTTTCAGCCTTGTTCTTGAAGGGTTACAAAGCAACAGGGCTCAGACACATGCAGGGATGGCAGGGACCTCCAGTGGTGATGGCAAGCAGCATTTATCAGTCCTCCCCAGCTCCAGAACCAGGATGGAGTTAATAGCACTCTCCTCAGCCTTGCTTTGTCCCTGCTGGCCACGAAGTTGGTGCTGGGGAAGGTGGGAATGACCCAGTCAGTCCCCAGGAGGTCCCTGTCCTGGAAAGCTCCAAGATGAAGGCTCCACATGGTGTCTTCATCATATTATTTCTCTTCCAACTCAAACCACCTTTGCCTCGAGTGAGTTGCAAAACCAGCTTGCTGAGGTTTTTGACCTTTCCCCAAGGATCAGGAGGGCCAACTCCTGCACCTCCGTGCTCATAGCCCACCCCCTCTCACTTTCCATGGCCCTGGGTCACTTTTGTTCCTCCTCTCTGGACTCTTTTCAAATTGCTTTCAAGGTTTTGAAGCCACAGTTTGGACCCAATTCTTCCCCTCATGGTTGGTAGGAGCATGGACCAGCCAGGACAACTCCCTGCCAGAGCTCACATGTCAGACTCTTCATAATAAATCCCCAAATTAAGTTTTTCTTTAGTGCCTCGTGAGCCTTAGGCTGTGACTTGCTCTGCTTATACCCCCAGCCTTCTGCTTCCCCACCTCTTCTCCATTTTACACTCATGTGTCTGGGTTTTTTTCCCTCCTAACTGCACCCAGAGGATTTGCATCTGCTCCTTTCTGTCCTCACTTCATCAGAGGAGCTTTGGATTCCTGTACAAAAGCTCTGGGCTCCCCCTTCCTCCAAGCTCACAGATGTACCAGCTCCAGGTCTTATCTAACCCAGCAAATGGAAGAGATTAAATGACCCAAATATGGATCCTTATACCTTATAGGATACCTTATACTGTAGCCTCTAAAATCTCCCAAACCTCTTGAGCAGCCAACCCTGCCCCATGGGTAGGTCCCTATTGCTCCAGTCTGAGGTTGTGATGGGGCCAAGACAGAATTTGGGAGCCCTCCACAAGTGAGGGTGAAAGGGACACTTGTCTACCTCCTGGGGTCCTATTAGAGACCAAGATCTCACTTGGGGACATCTTCCATCCTCACCCCTCCAGCATCTCACCACCAGCACCCAGCTGAGGTCACCCACCCTACAAGAGCTGGGATCCATCTGCTCCTGCCACCTCTGGTGGCCTCACTCAGGAATTTGCCACAAAACACCCCTGGGACCCTGCTGGGGGAAAAGCAAAGAGTAAGGACCCTTTTACAGCATAAAATTATCCCTCCTGGGTTAGAGGGACCATGGGTTAGAACTCAAGGCCCTCCAGCCCCGGTTTAACAGCATCAGCCAGGGGGATAAAGTGGCTTTTCCTTGGCTTTCATAGGCCCAAGCCCCAGTGATGGAAGTGGCAGAACATTGTGGCATGTGAAGCCAGTGGCCAGCTCAGGAAGGACCTGGTTAGCCCCCAGACATCCCCTGGGCCAGTGGAGTGAGGAACCATCTTCCTTCATTTTTTTTTATGAGATTGATATGCTCTGGAATTAGTAACCCTCCATTAGCTCTCCAAATAGCTCTGAATCATTAGGGTCAGTACTTCTGCACTCCTCAAAATGAGCTTTTACCTGAATTAACATCTCAAAGAGGCAGGACTCCCTTCCCTGCTTTTAATTCCATCTTCTCCCTGCACATCAGGATGGGTTTGGTGACCAATCCAAAGCCCTGCATCCCAAATACATTCAGAGGAACCTGCTGGCTTGTTTAAAATGTTCTTTTCCCTTCCCATTCTTTCCTAAATGCCTATTATATTAATGTTTAAAATCCATTTAAGTTCATCATGGGTGGCTTTGTGAAAAGACACCAGCTCCATCACTGTAATTAGATGATTTATTGCCCTCTCGTGGTGACACACGCTAACTAGAGAAGCTGTGATTTAAATTGGATGATCCTTCCAAGAGTGTTTGAGTGAGAAATAAAGGGAGAATTATTAATACTATTAGAGAGCAGCAGTGTATACATGCAAGGGATATACTGTGCTAGGAGAGGGATTAGCCAAAACTTGTTGGCTTGCAGCTGGGCTCTGCTTTCCTGTGTATCCAGCCTGATGTGAGAACCACAGCTTCAGCAGCTGGAAAGAGGAGCAAGGCAAGGAGCTGGCACGCTGATGGGAACATCCTAAAAACCAACATGTTCACCAAACCCACCAGGTTTAGAGGGGAAAACCACGGGCAAGCTTGGGATGGGCTGCCCCAAGCCCAGCCAAGTCCTGGCTCCGTTCCATCTCTGCCCTCCCTCCTTTTTGGAGGGCACAGGAAGAAGTGAAGGAGGTTAATTTTACTTTTTTTTTTTTTTTTTTTTTAATGGAATTTTTGGTTCCTCTCTGTCGAGTAAAACACATTAAGCACTTACCTGGCTTGCAAACCTTCTTCCCTTCAACCATCCAACCCCGCCTGACTCTTGGAGAAGTAGAAGACTCCCAGAGTTAACCCACTGTAAGATAATTTCCCCCACACTAGCAGTGAATCTGCTTTAACATTTTCCTCTGATTCAATTAAAAAAAAACCCAGGCAAGCCTGAAGTGCAATAATTTGGTATAAAACCCAAGTGCAGACCTAGCCCGGAGCTGTTATTCAAATGCCTGGGTTAATGCAGTGTAAAACCATGAGCACATCCTCTTACAACGGGGCTTAAATCTTTTAAGAGTGGCTTATATCAAGCTAGTTTAAGTCAATTCCTCACCCAGTGAAGCTAAATTGAAAGAAGCATCAGCCCCCAAACACCGAGCTGGTCTTTCCTGCTCCTCACACACAGCAATGGCTTTGGCCAAGTGCCTGCTGGAACAGTGGGAAAAGAGAGGGGACCAGGGAGTCTTGGTCAGAATGTCACCCAGTTTGAACCCTGGTCCTCTTTGACAACACAGCTGCCCCACTCTTGAAGATGCAAGACAAGAGGGCAGGGTCTCAAGTTGTGCCAGGGGAGGTTTAGGTTGGAGATGAGAAAGAATTTCTTTACAGAGAGGATGATCAAACACTGGAATGGGCTGCCCAGGGAAGTAGTGGATTCTCCATCCCTGGAGTTATTTCAAAAGAGCCTGGATGTGGCACTGAGTGCCATGGGCTGGGAACTGCAGTGGGAGTGGATCAAGGGTTGGACTTGATGATCTCTGAGGTCCCTTCCAACCCAGCCAATTCAATGATTCTATGATTCTATGCCCTGTGCTGGAGACTACAGCATGAGCATGCTGAAAAGAACAGATTTCCAGTTCATAGAATGGGTTGGGTTGGAAGGGACCTGAAAAATCATCCATTGCCACCCCCCTGCCATGCCCAGGGACACCTCCCACCAGCCCAGGTTGCTCCAAGCCCCATCCAACCTGGGCTGAGACACTGCCAGGGATGGAGCAGCCACAGCTTCTCTGGGAAACCTGGCACAGGGGCTCAGCACCCTCACAACAAACTATTTCTTCCTCACATCTCATCTCTCTTCCATCTGGAAACCCTTCCCCCTCATCCCATCCCTCCCTGCCCTTGTCCCCAGTCCCTCCCCAGCTTTCCTGGAGCCCCTTCAGGCACTGGAAGGTGCTCTAAGGTCTCCCCATTGCAGCCTTCTCTTCTCCAGCCTCAACACCCCCAACTCTCTCAGCCTGGCTCCAAAGCAGAGCTGCTCCAGCTTTCTCCAGAGCTAGCAGGAAAGGTGTCCTCACAGTCACCTTTTAGAACACCCAAACAAAGCAGTGTTGGCTTTTAACATTTGCCAAAACACAACTGTGTCACTGCAAGGAAAGAAGAGAGGAAAACCTGGGCTGGTTTCATACCCTCACAGCAAACAATTTCATCCTCAGATCCCATCTAAAGCTCTCCTCTGATCATCAGCAAAAATCATAACCAACTACTCTTCAAACTCAGGAGAAAAATCTCTTTGGATGCCCTGTGACCACAAAACGTGTGGGTGAAGATGGGGACTTTCCAGTGAGAAAGGAAAAATAAAAGAAAAAACCTTTTCCTTGGCCTGACACAAAACCTGGAAAGCACACACTTGTTCCAGAAGCTTCACCATCAAACTGGGGTCACCCTGGCTGGCAGGAGGCCCAGAAGCTCCCACCAGAAACATCTTGACCTGCACAGAGATAAATTCCTGTCTAGCAACTAAATTAAATCAGGTTTTTGGCATAGTCATTAGGAAGTTCCTTGGTTTGGTCCTATGAGGCCATGAGCCCCAAATGCTTCATCTCCATCCTCCTCACCCCCCCAAATCCCCACCCGAGTGCTCAGCAGCACCTCACCAAAAGCAACCCCAAATGTTGTGACCCCCCAACACTCTCTTTACCTCCTGCCCTCTGCATCCCTTACCCACAGCAGGCAGGAAACACCAAAATCCCTTGGAAGATCTTCAGGAGATTCAATAGACTCCATTTTGAGGGTCTTGCCATTCCTCCTGGTCCCAGAACTGGAGATATTTTTCTCTGGGCAGAGGGAAAAAAAGAAGTTTTTAATCCATTCCATGTGCAGTCTCATGCACCTGAGGGAGTGATAATATTAACTAATTCACTAAATGGAAAAATTCACCCTCTGCAAGGTGATGCAGAGCAAGAAATCTGCTGCTGAGCACTTTGAAAACTACTAAATAAATCAAAATATCATTAGAGGCAGCAGCACCATTTAAATACCAAGATGAATGAACCCATATGGAACCCATTTGATTTGAAACTCTCCTGTCCTGCTCAGCACATCCCCCCAGCCACCCAAGAAACCAACTCCTTGATCTTCATGGCAGGAAAAGGCTGAGGGGGAGCAGTTTTGGGCAGACCAGTGGAGAGCTGCAGAGAGGTTTTCCTGCAAGTTTTGGGGGTGCTCAGCAAAAAAAGGACCAACCTGTAACAGCACTGGGTCTCTTCTCCAAAAGAACAGGTGATGGAGCCAAAGGAAACATCCTCAGGCTATGCCAGGGGTGGTTTAGGTTGGATCTTGGGAATGATTTCTTCCTGGAAGAAGGCTCCCAGGGAGTGGAGTGGAATCCCCATCCCTGAAGGGGTTTCAAATCCCTGGAGATGTGATGCTGAGGGACATGGGGCAGTGGTGGCCTTGGCACTGCTGGGTTAACCATTGGACTCAGTGACCTCAAAAGTCTTTTCCAACTCAAAACAATTCCACAATTCCATAAAAAACTACCCTGCAGCCCTGGAGCTCTGATGTTCCCATTACTCCCAGTTATCCCTAAGGTTTTCCAGGCTTCCAAAAGGATCATCACCTACCCGCAAAAAAAAAAAAAAAAAAAATTCCCCTGGAAGAAAAAGGATCATTTTGGGTCTTTCGTAGCATCCAAAAAAATGCCTTGAGATTTTTTTTTAATTTTTTTTTTTTTTCCGGGTGATGCCGGGGAACAGGATCCCTGCTCCATCCCTGCTCGGGCATCAGATGGCAGCAGCGCTCCGGGATGGAGGGGCCCAGGCAGCCGCAGCTCAGCCCCCATTCCCCCTCCCTGCATCAGGAAAGGAGCCAAGGACCCCGATTTGGGTCATTTCTGCAAAAACCAGAAGGTTTGGCTCCTATGGTGCATTACAGGGCAGCGGCCAATGTTGAAGGGTGGCAGGGAATACGAAGGGGTTTGGGAAAGCTTTGGGGTGGCAGGAAGGGAATTGCTGACTGTGGCCTCTAGAATCTTTGGGATGGATCCTAAAGCAGCTCTGCCCCCATCCATCCCAGGATGAGGGTGGAAGAGGGGGAGGTGTCAGGATGGTGCTGAGCATGAAGGTGGTGGGGGTAGAGAGCTGGGCACAGCTCCAGCATCCTGAGCCTCAAGGTCATCTCCTTGCTGCACCCTCATCTGCTGGGG